>NC_036875.1:31234111-31337759 GCF_002910315.2 Salvelinus sp. IW2-2015 | reverse complement strand
AAAAGTAGATAGTAGCATCTAGATATCATTAATCACAAGTCCAAGACACCAGATGAAAGATACAATCTTGTGAATAAAAGCACCATTTCATTTTAAAATGTTTTACAGGGAAGACAAAATATGTAAATCTATTAGCTAAACACGTTAAGCAAAATACACCACTATATCTAACTCCATCAGTTTCTTAACTCCTTCAGGTGCTATCACCAATTCGGCTCAACTAAGATATTGATATCAACTATAACCAAGAAAAAAACCTCTTCTAGATGACAGGTCTGAAAACACCAATAGGTTCATAGGCGAATAATAGGAGATGCCTATTTTGTTGAGAAATACCACCGTGCACTATATTTCAGGTAGAAAATCCACTCAGTATACAAATCCACCCCCATCCACAATCGAACAGTAGGAACATTCACTAATGATGTACGATCAAGAATTTAGCACGAGGCAGTTTAATTTGGAGACACAAATATGCTAATGCGGAACAGCACCCCCTATAGTTGCAAGAAGTTAAAATCCTCTCAAACAACATTGAAATTGCATCAATGATAATGTATTTTTGTATATACTGTATCTCCTGTTTGGTATGTCTCTTGTCATGTGGTTCACAGAAGCACTGACGGATGAGTTTACTTGAGAACTGTGTCTGAGTTTTGAACGACCCTTCCTCCCTTGCTGTTCAATACTGGCTGAAGACCTAACTAGCCAATAACTGGTTAATACGTAGACACATATGAAAGGGGAAACATATAAGTATCTCTGCCATAGATTAATAGGGTCAACTTTTAATTTCATTTGCTGACCCTCTACAGTCAAATTTTGGCACCAGTAGAGTAGCTATCCAGCTCAGTGGCGGTTCTAGCTTATATGGCTCCCTGAGCGAACCCTCCCCCCCTTCAGCTCCCCCCTGCCAACAAAAAAAATGCACCGCCTGCCGCTCCCGGCAAGATGCCGCCCGGCTGCCCATTTCATCTAAACCTAAATCCGCCACTGATCCAGCTATATAATCCACACCCCTCCACAAACACACCTTATCTGATGTTGGTTACAAGGTGGTACTTATTTCAATTAGGTAAGAGTATATCATGTTACAATTGGTGTTTGAGTTAAGGTGATGTCCCCTTGTCCCCTTAATAATGAATCCAAGTGTTAGACATAGAAGATTGGACCAGTAACTTCATGATAAAAATGTTATCAATGTAGAAGCAATCCTGTTATTTGTCTTAGTGTAGAATTAGATTAATCAATCACAACACACACAAACACAATTAAAACAAACAATTCTAAAAATAAACCTGCCATAGAGCATGCTGGGAAATATGATAATGATGGGCGTGGTTTTGGTTTAACGTGGGGTATGAGTTTCAGGCCACTGTATTAACCTTTCACGAGCCTCTACCCCGGATCCGGGAGCACCCCCCACACCCCCCACACACTAATTAGCATACCTAGCATGCTTCAAAAGTAGAGTAGTAGCATCTCAAATATCATTAAATCACAAGTCAAGCACCGATGAAAGATACAGATCTTGTGAATAAAGCACCATTTCAGATTTTTAAAATGTTTTACAGGGAAGACAAATATGTAAATCTATATAGCTAAAACACGTTAGCAAAATACACCACTATTCTAACTCCATCAGTTCTTACTCCTTCAGGTGCTATCACCAATTCGGCTCAACTAAGAAATTGATATCCACTAACCAAGAAAAAACCTCTTCAGATGACAGTCTGATAACTATTCATGTATAGGATAGTTTTTGTTAGAAAAAAGTGGCATATTTCAGGTAGAATCACAGTTTACAATTGCACCCCATCACAAATCGACTAGAATTACTAGATAGAGCAACGTGTATGACCCAATTTACTCATCAAAAAACATTTCATAAAAATAGACAAGCATAGCAATGGAAAGACCCAGTTCTTGTGATTTCAGACCATATTTCAGATTTTCTAGCGTTTTCAGCGAAAACCAATAAATCGATAAGTAGATACCACATGACAAAGTTACCAGAGCATCATTCCAGCCCAAGAGCGCTATATACTGTAATCACCGCCCAAAATATATTAATTTTTCACTAACCTTCTCAGAATTCTTCCGATGACACTCCTGTAACATCATTTTCAAATATACATATACAGTTTGTTCGAAAAGGTGCAATATTTAGCCATACAAAACCGTGGTTAACCAAAAAATACTAGGAAATCAAGCCTCAATATGTCTGACGTCATCTATCAGAGTGATCTAGTTTAATTGAAAGCTAATCATATACTTGACTAAAAAATACAGGGTTGACAGCAATCGAAAGACAAAATTAGTTCTTAATGCAACCGCGGATTTACATTTTTAAAATTATCCTTACTTTTCAATACAGGGTTGGCCAAGTGAAGCTATACCAAACAAAATGGCGAATATGCGTTTAAAATATTTCGCGACAGAAACACGGATTATCATATTAAATATTGCTTACTTTGAGCTGTTCTTCCATCATATTCTTGGGCAATGTATCCTTTCTATGTTAATAACGTCTTTTGGTCGATAGATGTCCTCTGTCCTTCGAATGTCCACCACCAACGACCGACTCCACTAAACAAGAACTGTGTCCAAACTTCAGAACGCACACAAAGATATTCCTCAAAATCGCACTAAACGGATATAAAATTGATATAAAACGGCTCAAATTAACTACATTATGATGTTTTTAACAACATAACGACTGAAACATGACCGAGAAATATGCTGGTTAGAAACGATTTGGAACGAGCAGGTCCGATGGCCTTCACGCTTGAGGCGCACGTTGAGAAAGAGGGTCTCTGTACATTTTTGTCTTTATAATGGCGTGTGAACGTCCCATCGACTTCATTGAAAACGTGATGACGTACAGACACCCAGAGGAAGCGTAGGCAGTGTCGGTTTCTTCTAGCATTCACTGTGGCCTTATAACAGACCCCAGATCAGAGGTAAAAATTTCTGAAATCTGACCCTGTCATGAAAAGTGCTGTAGAAATTTCCTGTACCACTCAGAGACAAAATTCCAACTTCTATAGAAACTAGAAGGTGTTTTCTATCCAATAATAACATAATATGCATATTGTACGATCAAGAATTTAGCACGAGGCAGTTAATTTGGAGACACAAATATCTAATGCGGAACAGCACCCCCTATAGTTTGCAAGAAGTTAAGGCAAAACTAGGCCCTAAAAACAAGGCCTTATGAAATACATATGGTATTGTGTTAAATAATGGATTTTGATAATCACATAGGATCTCACTTGGTGACATCCTAAGACAAAAAATGTATGAATGCAACGACCAAGTCTCTGTCACTAACATATACTGTCACGGTAACTAGTGAATTATAATCAAATCAATCAAATTGTATTGGTCACATAACACATGGTTAGCAGATGTTAATGCGAGTGTAGCGAAATGCTTGTGCTTCAGTTCGACTATGCAGTAATATCTAACAAGTAATCAAAAAATTACAACAACAAAGGAATTAATAAGAATATGTACATATAATATATGGATGAGCAATGGCATAATGGTATAGAGTACAGTATATACATATGAGATGAGTAATGTAGGGTATGTAAACATTATCACTGCTCCAAAAATAAAGGAAACACTTAAACACACAATGTAACTCCAAGTCAATCACACTTCTGTGAAATCAAACTGTCCACTTAGGAAGCAACACGATTGACAAAAATTTCAATGCTCTGTTGTGCAAATGGAATAGACAAAATGTGAAATTATAGCATTAGCAAGACACCCCCAATAAAGGAGTGGTCTGCAGGTGTGACCACAGACCACTATCTCAGTTCCTATGCTCCTGGCTGATTTCTTTGGTCACTTTTGAATTGCTGGCGGTGCTTTCACTCTAGTGGTAGCATGAGACGGAGTCTACAACCACACAATGGCTCAGGTAGTGCAGCTCATCCAGGATGGCACATCAATGCGAGCTGTGGCAAGAAGGTTTGCTGTGTCTGTCAGCGTAGTGTCCAGAGCATGGAGGCGCTACCAGGAGACAGGCCAGTACATCAGGAGACGTGGAGGAGGCCGTAGGAGGCAACAACCCAGCAGGACCGCTACCTCCCTTTGTGCAAGGAGGAGCAGGAGGAGCACTGCCAGAGCCCTGCAAAATGACCTCTTCAAACGGTCAGAAACAGACTCCATGAAGGGTGGTATGCGGGCCGACGTCCACAGGTGGGGGTTGTGCTTACAGCCCAACACCGTGCAGGACATTTGGCATTTGCAGAGAACACCAAGATTGGCAAATTCGCCACTGGCGCCCTGTGCTCTTCACAGATGAAAGCAGGTTCACACTGAGCACATGTGACAGACGTGACAGAGTCTGGAGACGCCGTGGAAACGTTCTGCTGCCTGCAACATCCTCAGCAATGACCGGTTTGGCGGTGGTCATCATTGTGTGGGTGACATTTCTTTGGGGGGCCGCACAGCCCTCCATGTGCTCGCCAGAGGTAGCCTGACTGCCATTAGGTACCGAGATGAGATCCTCAGCACCCTTGTGAGACCATATGCTGGTCGGTTGCCATGGGTTCCCCTAATGCAAGACAATGCTAGACCTCATGTGGCTGGAGTGTGTCAGCAGTTCCTGCAAGCGGAAGGCATTGATGCTATGGACTGGCCCGCCCGTTCCCAGACCTGAATCCAATGAGCACATCTGGACATCATGTCTCGCTCAATCCACCCAAAACCACGATTGCACCACAGACGTCCAGGAGTTGGCGAGATGCTTTAGTCCAGGTCTGGGAGGAGATCCCTCAGGAGACCATCCGCCACCTCATCAGGAGCATGCCCAGGCGTTGTAGGGAGGTCATACAGGCACGTGGAGGCCACAGACACTACTGAGCCTCATTTTGACTTGTTTTATGGACATTACATCAAAGTTGGATCAGCCTGTAGTGTGGTTTTCCACTTTAATTTTGAGTGTGACTCCAAATCCAGACCTCCATGGGTTGATAAATTTGATTTCCATTGATCATTTTTGTGTGATTTTGTTGTCAGCACATTCAACTATGTAAAGAAAAAATTATTTAATAAGAATATTTCGTTCATTCAGATCTAGGATGTGTTATTTTAGTGTTCCCTTGATTTTTTTGAGTAGTGTATCCTGATTTATAATGTCATTTACTTTCCTCATGAGAATGGAGACAGACTATACCACATAGACATACTGACAAGCTGAATGTGCTTTGTACATTAAGTTATAACAGCTCCATTAAAGAGATCAGAGACTCGGGTGACTTCTTCGTCATCTTTACTAAACAACATAACACAATTAACAATTGAAACAATTAACACAGCAGACAAAAACAAGGTTTGACCACTCCTAAAAAATGGCTTCACTCCTGCTCCTCAAAAGAGGCTGGTTCATTGAGGAGAATATTTTCCTCTTCATCCAGGCCATCATACAACCGTAGTTCTTTAAGGGTTGTAATGCGGTCAGCCCCGTCCATCCCAATTACACTAGGGAGGGAATCGGTGCCTTTAAACCTTGCTGCCTCCAGGATGTCCCTTAGGAGAACATCTACTTCCTTAAAGAAAAAGGAAGAATAAATATTAGGAGTAGTGCCTCATTGGGTGATCAATACAAATTACACCACACTTTCACAATACCACCATGCAAACACAAGCCACTATTACTAATTGGGTTTTCAGTGATATCTATAACTACTCAAAAAGTCATCACAACTATTGTATCTTGCTATGCATCAAGCCTTCAGCATTACACACAGTAGACTGCATACCCAGTTCACAGCTCGCCGTGCAGTATTGTCTAGACAGAAAACAGATTGTGGTCATTAAGTAATGTAAGGGAACCTCTAGGGATGTGTTTACAAGAATGCACCTTACTTTAGCTAATAGCCTATACAGTACCTGATCCTGCAGAGCGGGATGCTGATGTGACATGCTGTGAGTTCTACTGAAAAACTAGAGGTAGTGGTTAATTAAACATAGCTATGACGCATTGTAATTCTAGCAAAGAATAATATCAGCAATGAGCAACTTCGTTTTACAGCAAACAAACAATAACAAAGGCTGAACTAAATTTACTTACACATATTGTCCAATGTTTTTATCCATGTAGGTTAGGTTCGATTAAGATTCACTTTCGTTGACATTGATACCTTTGACGTGAACCTCAACTTGGGTGACCTTGAAGGACAGGGGAAGGGATCAGGTTCAACGCGTTTGACTCCGCCCACATTGAGCCCGGCCCCGAACTGCACACTGCAGTCAGGGGCTTCTCGAACTGCAAGGCAATCCCATTGTGCGCTACTCAGGAGCCATGAACAATATATATTGTCTTGCTAATAACAGGGTCAATAATATATCTGTGAGAATATCCAATATCCATATTTTGGAGAAAATGTTGTTTTCAAATAACGTACAATTAGCGGGAAAAATGCCTTTCTTGAACATGGGGTGAGACATTGTTACTAATTTGTAAATAAAGCCAGTTTATTATTTAGAATTATTTATTTATGTTTTTAGAGGGAGAGAAACCAAAAACCTACAGTCATTTCATGGGTCTCCCAGTCGAGGCCAGCACAGGTATTGAAGCAGCATCTGTAGCAACACAGCTTGCACTGTGATGCAGTGTCTTAGACCGCTGCAACACTTAGGCACTGTGCAACGCAACTGATCGGCTAGTAGGCTATGCTACTACAGTAAGAGCAAAATAATCCTAACACTTCCACACCCTAATTTTAGTCTAAGTTCCTCTTAGAATGAAAACCTTAGTGTAACAGGTTTAGGAAGTAATTCTGAAGTCGTGCACAATTATCAGTTTCTATTTAGGTTTATGTCGCCCATTCATTGTCAGAGACACAGTAGCGCCTTGGGACCCAAAAGCACGATCAGTGCTCTAACTCCCCCTTGTACTGGTCTGGAACAATGAAGTAGTGACACAGGGTACTGTACTAAACAAATTAAATTGCAAAACTTTTAGTGGCGCAACCACTGTACGTGACAACCCTATTCATTATAGAAGTATTGACTCTGCTTAACTAGAGTCGATTTCTGTAGCCCCGTGGAAATCTAATTAGAATAATATAAATCTGTCAGTTTAAGTCAGAGATATGTTTTTTTTTTGCATTGGATGCGTCTCAATGCACCACATCTGCCGATGTTGCACTTCTGCATCTGTGATGAAAGGTGACAGAGCTAGAGCGATGTTTGTCAGATCATGAGACATCCTGAAAATCGGTCAGGTCAAATTCTCACAAAATTGTCTGTAGCGTCCGAACGGGTTGGCCTACTAAGGTGAGACTCTCATTGATACGATGGTGTTCTCCGTTTTGCTCTACGACCCCGTCTTTGGATTTATCTGAAGTCGGTACATCCAATCTACAAATTTCTGTCTGAAGCGTCCGAACAGTTTGGGCTGCAAACATATGAATGACTGTTCGGGACCTTTAAATGCACACACACCACGCTCCTGGTCGTCACTGTATACCAGTAGAGGCTCCTCAGAGGAGGAAGTGGAGGACCATCCTCCTCAGTGAATATCATAAGAATTAAGGTGAGACTCTCACAAACACATATGTCTGTTTTTTACTCTAGGATGCCCACAGGCCTCACAAGACTCGTCTGAAGGTCCCCGGTACCAGTTGAAAAAATGTATGGAAGTATATATGGAGACTGTTTAGTGCCCAAAATAAGGGACTACAGTTGAAGTCGGAAGTTTATATACACCTCAACCAAATACATTTAAACTCAGTTTTTCACAATTCCTGACATTTAATCCTAGTAAAAATTCCCTGTCTTAGGCCAGTTAGGATCACCACTCTATTTTAAGATTGTGAAATGTCAGAATAATAGTAGAGAGAATGATTTATTTCAGCTTTTATTTCTTTCATCACATTCCCAGTGGGTCAGAAGTTTACAATTAGTATTTGGTAGCATTGCCTTTAAGTTGTTTAACTTGTGTCAAACGTTTTGGGTAGCCTTTCACAAGCTTCCCACAAAAAGGTGGGTGAATTTTGGCCCATTCTTCCTGACAGAGCTGGTGTAACTGAGTCAGGTTTGTAGGCCTCCTTGTTCGCACACACTTTTTCAGTTCTGCCCACAAATTTTCTGTAGGATTGAGGGATTGAGGAAGAGGAGGAGGAGGTGAAGAAGTAAGAGAAGGAGGAGGACGAGGTGGTGAAGAAGAAGAGAAGGAGAAGGAAGAGGTGAAGTAGGACGGTGGAGAAGAAGAGGGAGGGGAGTCAGGAACACAATAACTGATGAAATCAGAGCGGCTGTGGTTGACCATGTTGTCAACCATGGGATGAGCATGAGGGAGGCTGGGCAACGGGTTCAACCAAATCTGAGCCGCTATACTGGAGGTATCATCCAGATATTTCGAAATGAGAACCGATAAGTAACTGTAGGTGCTGTAGTCTTACTGGTACAGTAATATGTACTACTCTTTCATAATGAGAATCAAATCAAATCAAATTTTTATTTGTCACATACACATGGTTAGCAGATGTTAATGCGAGTGTAGCGAAACGCTTGTGCTTCTAGTTCCGACAATGCAGTAATAACCAACAAGTAATCTAACCTAACAATTCCACAACTACTACCTTATACACACAAGTGTAAAGGGATAAAGAATATGTACAGGATCTATCACTAAAATCATTCAAATATTTTTACAGAACTGCAAGAAACCAGTATCTGGTGGATGAGGTCGACTGTTCACCCCAGAGCAGGAGACCCACATTGTAAATATGGTAATTGCAAATAACTGCATCAGACTCAGAGAACTGCTGGACCACATAACGGCAGACAACACCATATTCAAAACGTCCGAGTGAGTTTCTCTGCACTGTCTTGTCTCCTGAAAGGCAATAGAATTAGGATGAAGCAGCTGTACAGAGTCCCTTTCAAAAGAAACTCAGACTGTGTAAAACAACTGAGATATGAATGTGCAGGTAAGCTATACTATCCTATCATTGATACTGGATCTGGAAGTGTATGGTGCTACATCATATTGACTGATCCCTGTCTTTTCGTACTGTGCTACATTGTTTTGTCTTGTCTCTTTCAGAGAGTCATGGAGCTAGAAGTAGATGCAGTGTATCATGAGCTAATATATGTGGACGGGACATGTTTCAACCTTGCGTAAACAAGGGGCCATGGCAGAAATATCATTGGACACCGCCATCATCAACGTCCCGGGACAACGTGGTGGCAACATAACAATGTGTGCGGCTATTGGTCAAAACACCGTCCTTCACCATCATGCAATCCTAGGCCCATAGAACACTGCACACATTATCACATTTCTGGACACCCTCCACAACAGACTAATCCCTAATGACCAGGGGCCAGAGCAGCCCATGTAAGTTGTTGCGGTATTTATTAGAGAGGGGTAAAGATAAAGATTTTGTTCGGACGCCAGGCAGGTATTAACCACGCCGAAAGGAAAAGAGTAGAATAGAGAGAGTACCACTACCAGACCCACACACATCAGCCGAAGAGACTGCCTAGAGTGAGCCTGTTTGCCAGATAGCCAGTGGAGATAAAAGATAAGACACACCATATAAAACCCACATCACAGCACAGGAGTAACCCCACCAATAATACCTCATACAATAATAATAATAATAGTAGAGCAATTGAACGACAACTTCATAGAAACAATTTACAAGAAAGAACCCAGTCATCAACATTAGAGGATTTGCAGTAATCTGTATTACCTTCCAGTGGAGGAGTGCAGAGGGTATGAATGTGGGGGTGTTCATAGACAGAACAAAGGCCTTAAAATGTCAAAATCTTCTCGACCACATGTCATTAGTACCACACCACGCCAATACAGTTCAAATAATATACACAACTTGCAAGCAACCTCGCTTTTAACTAAAATGTCAACCCAAATACTTCTGGCAGGGCAATAATAGTCCAGCGCTAATGAACATCAACGGGAAGTGCATTTGAAAAATAGAAAGTCTGCTGCAGTGTAAAGCACTGGAACGATAGAGGGAAGAGAAAGAGAGGGAGGGAGCAAGAGAGATCTTAGCTATTGACTTCAGGCTTGCAGTTGTACTGTCTGACCGTCTGATGGTTTGATGGTTTGTATGTCAAAGCTTCGCGACACTGTTGCTACTAATACATGCAATCCATAATGGACTTTAAATAATATCTCTTACGATCTACAAAAATTAAATACGTTTGTATTCAACGTGTGCCTTGCACAAACGTGTGTGTTTGTATTCAGTGTGTGACTGTCAAACCTCAGACGGACAAACAAAAAAACGGTGGGCGGGGTCAAACATTGAGCCTGGCCCCGAACTGCACACTGCAACAACAAAAAAAACGGTGGGCAGGGTCAAACGTTTGACTCCACCCACATTGAGCCACACCCAAACTGCGCACTGCAGTCAAGGGTACTTGTGCAGTTCTCCAGCTGTTTCCCGCCCTGCCCCACTGGGTAGCACAGAGCAACACTTCAAGGGACATTGCACTAATAATGGCGCTGACTAGGGAAACATTCCCGCTGTTCTTAGGGCCAGTCTGCACGTTCAAACTAAAACAATGAAGCTAATAATGGCGTGAAAAATGCCCCTTAGATATGAATTCGGAGGGCAGATATTATTAAATATTACATTTTATTAACAGCAGTGATGGACAGCTAGTGGCATTTTGAAAACAGGTTTTCAAACACTTGTAGCCCGAATAGCAGCATAATCAAAGTGAGGACAATCGGCAATCTGCTGTATACTTATGGCCTATTTAAGCTGAAAGTCACACCTTACCAGTACTCCTCACCCCACCCCAAACTACACCCTTAAAGGGTTCTTCGGCTGTCCCCATAGGAGAACCCTTTGAAGAACGATTTTTGATTGCAGGTAGAACCCTTTTGGTTCCAGGTAAAACCCTTTTGGGTTCGATGTAGAACCCTTTCTAAAGAGGGCTCTACCTGGAACCCAAAAGAGTTCTCTTATGGGGACAGCCAAAGAACTCTTTTAGAATCCTTTTTTCTAAGAGTGTAGTTACCTAGCTACCTAGGCACATTTTTCCGACGTCATCATTTTTTAAGCTGTTTGGCTGCAAAATTAACAAAGATCAACAAACATAGCTAACTACAGTAAAATAAGGAGGAGCATGATGTCATGATTGAATAAGTCGAGGTAGCAATTTTTTGTGAGATGAGACATGGTGCTATAATATAAATTACTTGGATGGCATGTCATATTTTTAACAAGCTCTATTGTTGTCATTTACAGACATGAATCATGAAATAGGCAAACTGATATATTGATGCATTATTCCTAAATGCAGGTACCATTTTCATTTGTTAATCTCTGCAGGTTTGTCATCTGATTTCTTGGAGCCTGGTGGAGATAAATGCCACCATTCTACAAAGCAGGACATTTATCTGCATCCAGGTTGAAGCTTGCTACCACCAGGAACATGGAGCACTCCTTAGTGTCATTGATATATGGAAATGTACTTACATTCAGTTCATAAGCATTGACTGTAATAGGCTACCTCCAGGATCCAGGATCCTGTGGGCCCTGGAATAAAGCAACAGCTTTATTCCAGGGCCTGTATTCACAAAGCATCTTCAGAGTAGGAATAGTGATCTAGGACCAGCTCCCCATTGTCAATATAATCCTATTCATTATGTTCTAAAAGGCAAAACGGATCCTAAATCAGTACTGCTACTCTGAGATGCTTTGTGAATATAGGCCCTGGTCTGTCAGCAGCATGCAGCGTTCTGTGATCCAACTCCCTCTCCACCTGAAATGCAACAATAACTTGAAGAATAAGGAGCCTAGTCAGTAACTTAGCTAACTAATTAAACACTCAGTTAAATGTGCAGAAGCCTAATCAGTCAAATTATATCAAAACAAAACAGCCTATTTGCATTAAACTCAGGTTTAGCTATATTGCCAACTTTTTCATTCTCCAATGCATCAATAAATTGGCAGGGGAGCAAAGTAGTTTGACAAAAAGTGTTCAATAGTCAGTAACTCATCTTTAAAATATAGCTAGCAATTATAAAGCAAGTTATTTTCTAGAAACAGCTACATTCCACTTAGCTAGCTAAGGTGAACTCAACTCAGACTGATGGTGGGAATTAGCTTTAGCTAACTTTCCCCCAGCAATTCCAACCTAATATTTTCTCAACTTCATCAATTAGATGGATAGCTAGCAAATGAATTTGTTTTGCCTCACATCTAAAGCTGTCTGATAAAGCTGGCCAGTTGATAGTAGAGTAGGATGAATGATACAGCTAGCTCATTGAAAAGGCAATACCAATGGCTAGCCAGGAGTTAATCTGAAATGTAGATTTACTGTTGAACAACAGTGTGCACTTCATCCACTGCTAGTTCTATCATCCGCTTGCTAAACACGATTGTTTGAAAAACCTTTCTCCATACATTGCTTGATACAGTATATTCAACTTTTGCCATAGCCAGCAAGCATGCTAAAATGGCCCCTTTGCCGGTCAAAATGTTTAAGCACAACTGTTGCAGTAGCTTAAATGACAGGATGGAATGGACACTGCTAAGATTTGAAATATCTGTGTTGAAAACATCCTCAATCACTTCTTCCATGTTTACTGCTTCTCGCGTGTCCACACGGATCATAAACACGGGTGAAATTAGCAGAAGGGAGGGGTTTGGCAGAGAGTTTCCTTTTGGGAGGGAGGAGACTTTGCTTTCTTCCTTCACACAACAAAATTATTTTGACCAGCAGGTGCCACTAGTGTAAACTGTGTTGATCAAGGCCTTGCATAATGAACCTATGAACCCGGGAACAGCAATCAACAACCACGACTGACCGACAGCCGGTGGTGTATCAGCCGGGTGCCATGGACCGGACAGTGTTCATGGCAAAAACCTTAGAGGGGAAAGAAGGTGAATGGACTGTTTGGATTGAACAGTTTTAGTTAGCAGCGCTAGAACATGGATGGTGTACGACAGACCGTTTGAACTTTCTCATGCTTTTGCAGAGGGGAAATGCGCTGAGATTTTGCAGTACTTTACGTCAGGATACAAAGACTGATTACAACAGCGTGAAAGTGGCTTTTCAGAGGCATTTTGGCACGATTCCAGTCAGCATGTTCTGGTGGTCATTTTTTTAGGAGAGAAAACATAAAGTGGGTGAGTGCATTCATGACTGAGTATGATTTAAGCAGGCTAGCTTCAAAGGCTTATCCAGATTATACAGTGAGCATACGTGATTCGGCATGGGTTTCCACATCCTCAAAAAGTTATACAGCTGCACCATTGAGAGCATACTGACTGGTTGCATTACTGCCTGGTATGGTAACTGCTCGGCAGCTGACAGTAAGGCGCTACAGAGGGTAGTGTATATGGCCCAGTACATCACTGGGGCCAAGCTTCCTGCCATCCAGGACCTATATACTAGGCGGTGTCAGAGGAAGGCCCAACAAATTGTCGAAGACTCCAGTCACCCAAGTCATAGACTGTTCTCTCTGCTACCGCACGGCAGAGAGTGCAAAGTCTAGGTCCAAAAGGCTCCTTAACAGCGTCTACCCCCAAGCCAAAAGACTGCTAAACAATTAATCAAATGGCCACCTGGACTATTAACATAGGCTAGATGTTGGAGTCGTTGTGTGAGAACGTTGCACAGTTAAGGACCGAGGTGCAGGATCTGGCAGCAAGGAAGCCATATCAGAGGGAGACGTAATAAGGCAGGAGATAGCTTCCACGGTCTTCAAATGCAGGAACGGCGGCCGCCGTGGGAGTACACAGACATGACCAGGGGAGAGGGAGATCTAGGTTCCCCGGGAGTGACAAAGGACGTCCTACGGCAACCAATAGCAGGGCCTGCTGGCACTGTGGGTGCACATTGCATATGAAAAAAAACTGTCTTTACGTGGAAAAGGACAGTGCAGCATCAGCTTTAACTTCACGCACAGCTGACCAGTCCACGGTGAGGATTACTTCAAGTGTTTTGTGGGGTTTACCGCGAGTGAAAAATTGCTGAATTAGAGTGTGAACATTGACAGTCTGAATCTGACCTGGGTTTTTGTCTTCGCTAGCGACTCAGATCAGTGCACCGATAGGGACAGACTTCCTGGTAAAATACGGGGCTGTACTTGATTTGAAAAAGAAAACATGCTTTGTTTTGGGGGAGCAGATTACGTTGATTTTCAGGGGAGAGGCAGGGGGAGTGTGTAAATTGGTGGTGATGAATGACATGATTATCCCCTCCAGGAGTGAAATGTTTATAACTGTTGAAGTTGAGGGTAGAGTAAACAATGACAAAACTGAGGGTCTTCTTGAGCCATGTGTTAAAGTCATTGATACAAGTAACCTGTTGGTAGCATGTAACGTTTGCAGCTCAGTGAATGGTAAACTGCCACTGTGTGTGATAAAAGTACCTCCTGAATTACAGTTACTGAGGGAGGGCACTGAACTGGGGGGTTTCTCAATTTTTTGTTTAACTAGGCAAGTCAAATAAGAACAAATTCTCATTTACAATGACAGCCTAACAGAAAAAAGTGGGTTAACTGCCTTGTTCAGGTGCAGAACAACAGGTGTACAGTATACCTTTTCAGCTCAGGGATTTGATCCAGCAACCTTTTGGTTACTGACCCAACGCACAAACCACTAGGCTACCTGCCACCCCTATCTGGAAGAAGGGTAGTGAAGACAGTATCATTGTTGACCTACATGATTCTAACCAGCCACCGTACTCTCTCACCACAGCAAAGTTGGACATAGAACAGTTAATACAAGAGCTGGACATAGATTGCAGCCAGCTGAGGTGCAGCTGAGAACTGTGAATGAAATGGTGGGGAGGTATGTGGGAGTGTTTAGCACTGGTGACTAACTTGAGCTGCACAAAAGTGGTCCAGCAATGGATTGACACAGGGGACACCAGACCTATCAAACAAGCATTGAGTTGGGTGCCTGTTTGTCTGCAAGGAGAGTTTGACAAGCATTTGCAGGATATTTTAGAAAAGGTAGTAGTTAACCCATCCAGCAGTCCATGGACAGCACAAGTAGTGTTAGTAAGAAAGAAAGACGGTTCAATCAGGTGCTGTGTGGATTACAGAAGGTTAAAAGTGATGCATATCCACTTCCTAGGATAGATGAGACCTTGGACTCGATTGCCGGTGCTGAGTCATTTTCCACTTTAGTCTTATTAAGTGGGTACTGGCAAGTCGAGATGCATCCCGTGGATCGTGGCAAAACTGCCAGCATGTCATGGAACTGGTGTTGGCTGATTTACACTATTGTCATTGGTTTCACTAATTGCACTGTTTGCCTACATAACCTGGTTCAATAATTCATGACATTACCCTGAAGAAGGCACAGTAATTACGAAACATTTGTAAATACTCAATAAATTACTGGGAGTTTATATATGGAGTGTGTGACTGCTTTTGTATGTCCCCGTATACTCCATTTATTTTGATGATTTACAGTGGACAACATGTTTGCTGTACTTAGATGACATCATAGTGTTTGGTTGTACATTCCAAGAGCATGTGAAGAACCTACACAAGGTTTTCAGGTGATTGGAGCAGACATGACTTAAGGTTAAGCCATCTAAGTGCCATCTGTTCAGGTCACAGCTGAGCTACCTGGGACACATCCTCTCGGCTGCGGGAGTGTCCACTGACCCCATGAAAACAGAGACAGTCAGGTCATGGCCTAGCCTTATGTCACTGACAGAGGCAAGAAGCTTTTAGGTCTGGTGTCATACTACAGGAGGTTCGTACCAGATTTTGAAGCTATGGCGGAGCCTTTGTACAGATTGACAGATAAGGGGAAATGTTTGAGTGGAACACGGCGTGTGAAGATGGCTTTTAATTAATTAAAGTCCAAGCTTACCTCATCCCCGATACTTGCTTTCCAGGACCCAAATCTAGATTTCATAATGGATACTGACTCATGTGAGGCAGGCATAGTCCTCTCCCAGAAACAATAGGGTAGAGTGAGAGTAGTAGCATATGCCTGTTGGGCACTGTCAAAACAGGAGAGGAAGTACTCAACTACCAAGAAGAAGCTTCTTGCTGTGGTAGTGTTTCTAGAGATGACACCATCTGGAGAGGGGTTGTACCAGATGAGCTCGTAGTGTACATGAGATACTTACCTTTAACCACAAAGACAGAACAGGAGGCTATTTAGGATATGAAAAACTCACCAGTAAAATCAGAGCAAGATTTTATTGGCCAGGCTGGCAGAGAGCCATAAAGCAGTTGTGTAAGGGCTGTGTGGCATGCGCTGCATACCAGTTACAGGGTCGAGACCCCAGAGCGCCCATGACAAGTTGTCATAGGCCACCTTTTCGAGAGGATAGCTGTATAGTTAATGGCAGCTTTCTCTTATTGAATTAAACTCCAACATTGTCCTTTTTGCCTCCGTGGATCGAAGTTAACTTTTTCGACCTGTTCCCAAAATAATTTGGCGTGTAGGCTATTTGGCGCACGTAGACCTACAGTTATCCCCTAAAGCTTAGGCTTACACGCTAATGCCAGATAACCTAACATAATAAAAGAAACACCTCAATGTAGCCTAAAGATATAAACTGCACAATAATGATACATTTATGGATTTTTTTAGGTATTGTTTTCTCTATTCAACTCACCAACCCGCCCTTCATCCACACAATATTTCATGACCCTAAACCTGCCCACCCGCGGATATAACTGCGGGGACTGCCGGTTATGAGTCAACCTGCACATAACTACTGTCTGCTACAGTAAAATAACACTTTAAATTTGTTTGTTTTTTATTAATCAACTTACATGTAAATGTACGTCTCTCATTACTTAATTACTGTGTAAGTACACATAGTTACAGTACCCAATATCTGGATTGCAAACAAACTTAACAGGCATAGAAATAGAATATGATTTTAAGCTAATAACATTAACAATTTGTCTCCCAATTCTTTTGGTTTAAAATCTATATGTTCCTTAGATTTCTTAGGTTTAGGATCAATGGTGTGCCCCTTTATGTGTCTCTCCATCCCTGGATGACTGGCCTGCCTAATTGCTTTTTTAGATGAAGTAAGAGCTGAGCAGAGGAGAAGAGCTGCAGCCTGGGGGAATGAATCTGAACAGCAATGAAACTAAAGTCCAGACTGGAACAGTCAGATGTGCTGTATCTAAGATAGACTAGTGAGGGATGACATATTCATCTCTGCTTGGATCCCAAATGGCACCTTATTCCTTATATAGTGCACTACTTTTGACCAGAGCCCTATGTGACCTGATCCAAAGAAGGGCCCTATAGGGAATAGGGTGCCATTTGGGACGTATGTGACAGCTCTCTGGGAAATGGCTCAAGACGTTTTGACAATAGATTGATGTAGGGTCTTGACATGCTGGGACATGGATGGATATCTGAACTCTTGAGATTGAGTATTATGACTTATGATCGATTATAATGCACCACTACCATGAAATGTCTCAGAACAGTATAATTGAAGTCACAATGTTTACATTTGAACCTCAAATGAGATGTTTCACCAGTAATTATATTTCTATGCTCATCAGCTCAGTTTCCTTGTGTTTATTTGTAGGTTTATCGCTAAGTGCGTCATGGTTATAGGCCTATACATAATTTGTATTGCAACCTCAACATTTGTATTTTGTTCTGATGGATACAACACATTTTTCTTTATTATCTCTGAATCAACAAAATGTTACATTTACATTTGAGTCATTTAGCAGACACTCCAGAGCAACTTACAGTGCATTCATCTTAAGATGGCTATGTGAAACAACCACATATAACAGTCGTAGTAAGTACATTTCTACTCAATAAAGAAGTTATCAACAAAGTCAGTTCTAGTAGGAAATGACAAGTGCAAGCTTTTTGCAAACAGTTTTGAATTGCAACTTACTGTAAATGTCTCAACTGTAAAAGCGCCTCCAATTGTTTGAAACAGCTCAATTTACCCACTCGGCATTTTGACCTCAACTCATTAGCGCAGAACAATGACAAAACTTGAGTCATGAGTTGTACAAATTGTATGATGTGTTCTGGCTCTCTGCATGATTCTATATAACAGGCTGGGACAGCGGAGGGTGGGGGATGGGGCTGCGTGAGCCAAGTGTCTCCTCTTGATTGTGAACATCAATCATACACTCTCTCACTGTGTCTGTGTGTCTCTTTGTGTGTGTGTGTGTGTGTGGGGGGGGGGGGAGAGCTGGGGCAATGAGCTGTGTCATTTTAATGCCCCATTTCAGCTTGAGTTCCGACCTCCTGCTAACCAAATCGATTGCTTATTCACTGTCTGCCATGCTGTTGTGATGAGTCATGTCAGGTTGCAGGCAGAGAGAGGCAGGAGGAGGCTTCATCATGGTTTACTATCATAAAGATGGAGGCCTCCACTTGAGCTCGACAAAGTTCAGAAGGTCTCTAACTGGAATGTGACACAGCGGGTGGCGTTGTACTACACTGTAAAACATTTCCTGTAAAATTTGTAGTAACAAACTGGCAGCAATTGGACAAAACGTTACTGTAATTTATTTTACAGTACAGATACTGTAATCAATTTTACAGTACCAAAAATGTTACTGTAATCAAATGTACAGTACCATTTACAATTACAGCATATTGCTGTAATTACCCATTGACATATAACCACACTGTAAACACGTATTACAATCAATTACTGGAACCACAGTAGCCAGTAGATTACGGTACATTTACAGTAAAATACTGGCATCACAGAAGCCAGTAAATTACTCTAGATTTACAGGACCTTTAATGAAACACAAATTACACATGACTACAGCAACATGCTGTATTTCAAAAATGTACAGTACACTACTGGAAGCACAGTGGTTCAAATCAAATCAAATGTTATTTGTCACATGCACCGAATACAGGAAATGCTTACTTACAAGCCCTTAACCAACAATGTAGTTAAGAAAAATACTTTAAAAAATAAGAAATAAAAAAGTAACAAATAATTAGAGTGTAATGAGTACGATGGAAGACAGAGTGATGGTTTCAAGCGTAGGGCGCAGCAGGTGTTTATTAGTACAGGACCACAGGAGGAGACAGGTAGCTGGGTCCAGAGGCAGGCAGAAGGTCATACGCAGGGACTCCAAAATGGTAACAGTACAGGCATGGAAAAGGATAATAACGTAGTCCATGAGATCAGGCAAGAGGTTAATGACAGGAAATCTGATAGGCAATAGTACAGGCAGGGAATAGGCAAAAAAGCATCATTAGTGAGGATGGCCAAAAATTACGATACACGGGAGGACTAAAACAGACATAAACCGCACTCCGAATAGCATGTATATCAAAACAAACTAGCTAGCGAAACAGTCCTGTAGTTTAGCATCTGTTTCATCTGACACCTTTGCTATTGACCAAGTCACTGGTGCTTTCTACTTAAATGTTTACTTGTTGGCAGGAATCAGGAGGATAGAATTTTGGTCAGATTTGCCAAATGGAGGGCGAGGGAGAGCTTTGCACTCATCTCTGTGTGTTGAGTAAAGGTGTTCTGGAGGTTTCTTTCCCCTTTGGTTGCACATTTAACATGCTGGTAGAAATTAGGTAAAATGGATTTAAGTTTCCCTGCATTAAAGTTCCCGGTCACTAGGAATGCCGCCTCTGGATGAGCGTTTTCCTGTTTGCTTATGGCCATATACAGCTCATTGAGTGCGTTCTTAGTGCCAGCATCGGTTTGTGGTGGTAAATAGACAGCTACGAAGAATATAGATGAAAACTTTCTAGTTAGACATTGTGGTCTACAGCTTATCATGAGATTTCCAAAGATTGGAAAGCAGCTACGCTCATCCCCCTCTTCAAAGGGGGGGACACTCTTGACCCAAACTGCTACAGACCTATATCTATCCTACCCTGCCTTTCTAAGGTCTTTGAAAGCCAAGTCAACAAACAGATGACCAACCATTTCGAATCCCACCGCACCTTCTCCGCTATGCAATCTGGTTTCAGAGCTGGTCATGGGTGCACCTCAGCCATGCTCAAGGTCCTAAACGATATCTTAACCTCCATCGATAAGAAACAATACTGTGCAGCCATATTCATTGACCTGGCCAAGGCTTTTGACTCTGTCAATCACCACACCCTCATCGGCAGACTCGATAGCCTTGGTTTCTCAAATGATTGCCTCGCCTGGTTCACCAACTACTTCTCTGATAGAGTTCAGTGTGTCAAATCGGAGGGCCTGTTGTCCGGGCCTCTGGCAGTCTCTATGGGGGTGCCACAGGGTTCAATTCTTGGGCCGACTCTCTTCTCTGTATACATCAATGATGTCGCTCTTGCTGCTGGTGAGTCTCTCATCCACTTCTACGCAGACGACACCATTCTGTATACTTCTGGCCCTTCTTTGGACACTGTGTTAACCTCTCTAGGGTACGTGAGACGGTAGCGTCCCACCTCTTCAACAGCCAGTGAAACTGCAGGGTGCCAAATTCAAAACAACAGAAATCCCATAATTAAAATTCCTCAAACATACATGTATTTTACACCATTTTAAAGATACACTTGTTGTAAATCCAGCCACAGTGTCCGATTTCAAAAAGGCCTTACGACGAAAGCAAACCAAACGATTATGTTAGGTGACTGCTGTTACGCACGCCTCTGAGAAGAGGGAACGCAACTCCCTGCTACAACTCAACTCTCTGTGAAGTGCAAGAGGTATGGACCGTAGGTGCGAGAAAGGACGACAAAACAGAATAACACAGCCATTTTTCCAGCCAAAGAGAGGATTCACAAAAAGCAGAAATATAGATAAAATGAATCACTAACCTTTGATGATCTTCATCAGATGACACTCATAGGACTTCATGTTACACAATACATGTATGTTTTGCTCGGTAAAGTTCATATTTATATCCAAAAATCTGAGTTTACATTGGCCCTTTACGTTCAGAAGTTCCAAAACATCCTTTGATTTTGCAGAGAGCCACATCAATTTACAGGAATACTCATAATAAACATTGCTAAAAGATACAACTGTTATGAATGGAAATTTAAATGCACTTCTCCTTAATGCAACCGCTGTGTCAGATTTCAAAAAAGCTTTACGAAAAAAGCAAACCATGCAATAATCTGAGTCGGCGCTCAGAGCCCAATCAAGACACAAATATATCCGCCATATTATGCAGTCAACAGAAGTCAGAAGTAACTTTATAAACATTCAATTAACTTTGATGATCTTCATCAGAATGCACTCCCAGGAATCCCAGTTCCACAATAAATGTTTGTTTTCTTCGATAATGTCCGTCATTTATGTCCAAATTCCTCCTTTTTGTTCTAGCGTTCAGTACACTTTCCAAACTCACAACGCGCGAGCAGGTCCAGCGGAAAGTACGGACGAAAATTTAAAAAGTTATATTACAGTCCGTAAAAACATGACAAACGAAGTATTGAATCAATCTTTAGGATGTTTTTAACATAATTCTTCAATAATGTTCTAACCGGAGTATTCCATTGTCTTCAGAAGTGCGATGGAACAGAACTCGCTCTCGCGTAAACGCGCATGGTCAGGGCATGTTCAGGTCATGATAGACCTGACTCATTCCTCTCTCCTTCGGCCCGACTTCACAGTAAGAGCATCAGACAATGTTATAAAGACTGTTGACATCTAGTGGAAGCCTTAGGAAGTGCAACATTACCAATATCCCACTGTATCTTCAATAGGAGCTGAGTTGAAAATCGACCAACCTCAGATTTCCCACTTCCTGGTTGGATTTTTTCTCAGGTTTTTGCATGCCATATGAGTTCTGTTATATTCACAGACATCATTCAAACAGTTTTAGATACCTCAGAGTGTTTTCTATCCAAATCTGCTAATATAATGCATATTCTATCTTTTATGGCTTTGTAGCAGGCCGTTTACTCTTGGCATGCTTTTCATCCGGACGTGAAAATACTGCCCCCTACCCCAAATAAGTTTTAAAGGCAGTTTAGCTACTCGTTGCCGGATCCTCAAAAGGCAGTCCGATCTCTTTCCACGAAGCCTTTGTCTCTTTCTCCTGTGAATGACGGGGATGAGGGCCTGTTTTGGTGTCTGGAGTAAATCCCTCTCATCCGACTCATTAAAGAAAAATTATCCGTCCAGTTCAAGGTGAGGCATCGCTGTTCTGATGTCCAGAAGCTCTTTTCGGTAATAAGAGCAGCAACATTATGTACAAAATAAGTTACAAACAAACAAAATACCACATTTGGTTAAGAGCCCATGCAACGGCAGCCATCTCCTCCAGCTCCATAATTTTATGGTTAGTATACTGTTGCAGATTTACAGTGCAGGCAGCTAGTACCAAGTAGTGCAGCAGTTAAGTTACATGTATTTGATATACGTAGGTATTTCAATAGTTTCAAAACCTATTTTGTAATTTGTATTTCACTGACCTGAAGTACGATTCATGTAACAGTTTAATTATAACACATGTATTTAATATTTTTAATACAAGAATAAACTTGCAATTAGCCTGCTTAACTACAACACCATTCTCGAAAAAGATTTTACCGTTACAATGAACAGTGATACACAAAGTAACTAAAATATTGAAATTGCATCAGAGATGTCAATTTTGATTTATACATCTCCCATTTTGCATGTCTCTTGTGATGTGGTTTACAGAAGCCCTGACTGACCCCCCCCCCACACAATTATATTTGCTGAAACCGTACAGTCAAAAACCTTACAGTAAAGTAGCTATATAAACCACACCCCTGCAAATACGCCTTCTCCGAAGTTGCTTACAAGGCACTGAGAACTGAGATGCAGTCCCTTAGACCGCTGTGCCACTCATGAGCCCTAAAACATTAAGGAGTCATTGTGCATATCTAAGTGACAGTATGTTCATAGGAGCTGACAACTCTCCCGTGACATGGAACTAGTCAAAGGGCTTCAAATCGAAGTAAACTGTTGGCTTTCATATTTCAGCCAACCTTCTTTTATTTCATTTTCACATCTATGACTCCCTGTTTGCTTAAAACAAAATCCAAGGTAAAGCGGACTTTTATTCATTTGACAAGAGCCTTGAAATTTAAAGTAGAATGATTGTCACAAGTGTCAAAAGTGCCACAAAATAAGAGAAGGGTGCAACTGCAGCCCGCAAAATCAAATCAATACACATGGTTAGCAGATGTTAATGCGTGTGTAGCGAAATGCTTGTGCTTCTAGTTCGGACAGTGCAGTAATATCTAACAAGTAATCTAACAATTCTCCAACACACTACCTAATACACACAAATCTAAAGGGGTGAATGAGAATATGTACATGTAAATATGTACCACCCTGCATACCACTGCTGGCTTGCTTCTGAAGCTAAGCAGGGTTGGTCCTGGTCAGTCCCTGGATGGGAGACCAGGTGCTGCTGGAAGTGGTGTTGGAGGGCCAGTAGGAGGCACTCTTTCCTCTGGTCTAAACAAAGATCCCAATGCCCCAGGGCAGTGATTGGGGACACTGCTCTGTGTAGGGTGCCGTCTTTCGGATGGGACGTTAAACGGGTGTCCTGACTCTCTGAGGTCATTAAAGATCCCATGGCACTTATCGTAAGAGTAGGGGTGTTAACCCCGGTGTCCTGGCTAAATTCCCAATCTGGCCCTCAACCATCACGGTCACCTAATAATCCCCAGTTTACAATTGGCTCTTTCATCCCCCTCCTCTCCCCTGTAACTATTCCCCAGGTCGTTGCTGCAAATGAGAACGTGTTCTCAGTCAACTTACCTGGTAAAATAACGATAAAATAAATAAATAAAAATATATGGATGAGCGATGGCCGCGCGGCATAGGCAAGGTGCAGTAGATGGTATAAAATACAGTATATACATATATGAGTAATGTAAGCTATGTAAATGTTTTTAAAGTGGCATTATTTAAAGTGGCATTGTTTAAAGTGACTGGCGATCCTTTTATTAAGGTAGCCAGTGATTGGGTCTCAATGTAGCTAGCCGCCTCTCTGAGTTAGGGATTGCTGTTTGGGGCGTTCCAGCATGTGGGCATTCCTTCATCTGCAGAAACCCCTCTTCATACTTCTATTGGTCCATTGACAGCTGACTCCAGTACGAGGTAGGTGCGCTCCAGTACAGTAGGTGGCTGTAATGTACCATAACGTTGGATGCCAACCACCGATAAACCCCTCACAGAAGATGAGAAAGCGGCAACAATGGTAGCTAGCTATAGCTGGTACACACCGGTAGAGAGTCCTTTGCCCCCGCTTGTCAGGCACTGTTCTCCCTCAGTTCTGTTAATGATGGTGTTCGGGCAGGCGGGAGAGAAGGACACTCTGTGCCAGCTGGGCCTAAGGGAGGACTCCGGTACACAGCAGGCGGGAGCGACACCATGTAGCTAGCCTGCTGTGTACCGGAGTAGCTAGTGGTAGGAAACACTGGTAGACAGTGTCCTTGGCCCCAGCCTGTTGAGCACGGTTTTCTCGGTTACAGAGCAGGCGGGGGCGAAACCGTGTACTAGCTAACTAGCAAGCTAGCACACGATGCAGGAATGCCCACAAGCAGGAACGCCCCAAATTGTTGGCTGCAGTTGCACACTATTGCAATATAAAACATTAGGAAACAGGCTTAATAACATCCCCACTTGCTTTACTTTACTTTACTTGAACACAGTGTCAACATCAATACTTAACTGTTCACACATGATTAAAACCACTCAAAAGTTATTGTAAAAACTTTTACTACTGTAACCAAAAACATAAATTCTAGCTGTTACGGTTCACAACACAGCAGGAAAACAGAGAAGCTGAAATTCAAAGTGCTTTCCACTCAGAAGCAGCTAAAATCTCAGGTTTTTATGCAGTAGCTATGCAACCACTGCCTCACCGAGCGTGTCTGGTTTATGAAGCTGCCTGGCTTTCTTTTTTATGAGAAATTGAGAATGACTTATGAAATAGTAGCACCAAATGGCCTTAAGCTTCACCATGATAAACTGTGTCTGCTCTCAGAACCCCACTGTTCTGTTCAGGCTCTCTCCATTTGCCTGCTAATAGCCCACAAAAACATGAAGCCGGCAGAGAAAGTTCAGGGATAATTTGTTGCTCTCTTATCAGACGTGCAAAGATGTGCCGGAGCCAGTTCTGTTGACACAGCAGAGCTTGGCCCACTCATGATCACTTCTCTGACTGTAATTTGAAAATGGCTGAGTCCTAGGCTAGCTGTCAGAGAGTGATGTTAGGAAGACATACTCATGAAAGTATCAAATCTTTGATATGGTAAACATGAAGTAGCAAACTCTAGAACTCGCTAAACTTGGTATCGAGGCAAACTTTAGTACATGATACATGAAGCAAATAATTATGTTTATTTGCTACTGCTGTATACCAACATCAAAGAAAGGCTATTTATATAAATAGACAAAGCAACCTTATCGGTGAAGAAACAAAACAAATTATGCCACATGCTGGCAATTATTCACCTGCCTCAGAGAAATGTTAAGTTATCACACTTACCTTAACCAGCATTGTCAAGATGGTGTGGAGGTATGCTGTTATAAAACTAAATCTATCGGAGCAACCTGTTTTACCATTACTTGAGTTGTTCAATAAAGACAAAATGCTGGTTTAAACACAAATGACACTTCTCTATTTACATGACTATTTACTAGTATTGTGTTTTAAAATAACAGTAACAAGGCTTCAGGAGGTGCCAGTACCAAGTCAATGTGCGGAGGTACAGGTTAGTTGAGGTCATTTGTATATGTAGATAGGGCTAAAGTGAATACGCATAGATAATAAGAAGTGAGTAGCAGCAGTGTAAAAAAAAGGGGGCGTGCCAATGCAACTAGTTCGGGTGGCCATTTGATTAATTGTTCAGCAGTCTTATGGCTTGGGGGTAGAAGCTGTTAAGGAGCCTTTTGGACCTAGACTTTCTCTCCGATACCGCTTGCCGTGTGGCTGGAAGGACTCCCTTGATTCTTTGTGTTCACTTACAGAAGGGTTCTGTGTGCAGTCAATGTGATGGGAAGAGACCTGTTTGCAGGAAACAGGGCCTTAGAGGAAGTGGAGTTCTTTATCAAACATTGTGTTCAATGCTGAGTGTACAAAACATTAGGAACACCTGCCTAATATTGAGTTGCACCACATTTTGCTCTCAGAAAACCCAGCAGCATTGCAGTTCTTGACGCACTCAATCTGGTGCGCCTGGCACCTAAAACCATAACCCGTTCAAAGGCACCTAAATCTTTGTATTGCCCATTCACACTCTGAATGGCACACATACACAATCCATGTCTCAATTGTCTCAAGGCTTAAAAATCCTTCTTAAACCTGTCTCCTCCCCTTCATCTACACTGATTGAATTGGAATTAACAAGTGGCATCAATAAAGGATCATAGCTTTCACTTGGATTCACCTAGTCAGTCTATGTCATTGATGTTTTGTACACTCAGTGTACGTATATATCCATTGAAAGCTGAAAAATACATGTTGAGGAGAAAACACAAAATATTACTGTGTGGAAAATCATTAATGTATAGGTTTCACAGCATTTCAGCAGACTATATCACCCAATTCACACACTAAGAGCCATTGCATTTGAAACACGTATGATACCAGTCAACTTCATTAGGACCATGGTTGTTTGTCAGTCTCTATTCATAGTTATTTTTGCCCTCTTCAGCATTATGTCTGAAATATTATTATACACAGTTCAACATTAACAGAGTCGAGGAGATCATGGAGTTATTGTATTCATTTTTTTTTTACAGGTAAACAAGTCAGATAATACAGATATGACAAGGTAATAACATTTAACTCCAAGGGATAGTGGATAGTTCACCCAATATCTTCGTTCATCACTGTAAAGGATTACACAGATAAATTACTTGGTTTAAGTTAATGTCCAGTTCAAGAAGTGATGACCATCAAATTCCCCAGTGTTAAATCAACACTGAAAATGTGGACTCCTATAGACACTTAATTATGTTGAAATAACACAATGCATAGTGTAAAGTTTATTTACATATTTCCCAGAGTGCCTTGCCATTTGAGTGAATTGTAGCTGCCACCCATGACTCAATTTGTTAGTGACAGAGAGATGTTTGTTACATTCAGGCTATGGGATTTGAAAAGTTAGATTATAATTTAGACTGTTACCTTTATAATGTAATTATTATAAAAATAACATTTTCTTCCATTCCTTAAAATGAATGGTACCGAACAGTCACTCTGAGAGGTACTTTTTCTTATATGTAACTACTAGGAAGTTTGAAAAGACAGGCTGAGGAGGCAGGGAGCTTATATTCATGAGCTCGTCTTCAATGACAGCTCTTTGAAACACCTACGTCAAGCAACTTGGATACATTGAGCAGTCACTTCAGTTTAAGCTAATTTCATGATGCACAAAGCAACTCAAACATTGAAATTGCATCAATTATATTCAAAAAAATTCAACACATCTCTCATTTGTGAAGTCTCTTGTGATGTGTTGACATGACAACGGTGTCAGAGTTTTGGACAAAACTTCCCCCCTTTTGTTCCAAGTAACTAGCTAACACCAGACCCACATGAAAGGGGAAACATATAAGTATCTTTGCAATAGATGAATAGTGTAAACTTTTTATTATATTTGCACCAGTAGAGTAGCTATCTAGCTATGTAAACCATGCCCCTCCGCAGACACGCCTTCTCCGATGTTGGTTCCAAAGCGGTACTTATTTAAATTAGGTAAGAGAATAACATGTTACCATTGGTGTATTAAAATGAGAGCTAGGGTGAGGTCACTCTATCCCTTAATAATCCCACCACTTGAATCCAAGTGTTTGACATGGGGAGGGTACCAGTAACTTTAAGATCAAACCTTTTCAATGTAGGAACGGTCATTTTTCCTACTTTGGTCATTATACTTTCATATGGTTTCATCCAAATACCATGACTTGGACTGATCATGACTTTTAAATATATTTTTTCATAATAATAACATATTCACTTCGGATCTTACTTGATGAATTCCTTCTCGAACATGTGAACTTTCATGTGCATTAATAACAAACTTGTATGCAATCTGTAAATATGAATAACATTGTTAAATTACGAGCCTAGTTGGTTTAGCTACAGAAAAGTCAGAAACCTTCCCGCCAGCCATGATTGGCTGAGATAATGATTAGACTGGACATGCCGAGAGATGAGTTTGGATTGGTCTGCCATATAGCTGGCTTCTGTCTATTTGAGCTGGTCAATATGTCTAGATAATCCTGTCTAACGCGACTTTGTTTTTAATGTATGGCATAGTAAAACTGCATAAGGGTTGTTCTCCACTTTCTGGAGGACCAAGTTTTGAAATCAGTGGAATTCGAGTATGAAAGCTGAGGAGATGGAGAAAACACCTGTCTCTGGATTACATCTTCAAACTAAGGGCAACCATCCGACAGAAGACGCGTCCATCCATTATATATACAGGTTAGATAGTCTTGCTAGCTTCATTTTCGGATCTTTCACGTTTCTAATATTGACACAAAGTCGTTTTCTTTTCAAGTTAACCTCTCTGGGATATGTGGGACGGTAGCGTCCCACCTGGCAAACATCCAGTGAAAATGCAGAGCGCCAAATTCAAATAAATTACGATAAAAATTTAACTTTAATGAAATCACACTGTCACACCCTGGCCTTAGTTATCTTTGTCTTCTTTATTGTTTTAGTTAGGTCAGGTTGTGACATGGGGGATGTATGTGTTTTGTATTGTCTAGGGTTTTTTGTATGTTTATGGAGCAGTGTTCAGTCTAGGTGTATGTATGTCTATGGTTGCCTGGATTGGTTCTCAATTAGAGACAGCTGTCTATCGTTGTCTCTGATTGGGAACCATATTTTGCAGCCCATATTCATTAGGTAAGTTGGTGGGTGATTGTCTCATGTGTAGTGTTTAGTGTCAGCACTATTGTATATAGCTTCACGTTCGTTTGTTTGTTTGTATAGTTTGTCAAGTGTCTTCGTCTCCGTTATAAAATATGTATTCATTTCACGCTGCGCCTTGTCCTCCTCTCTTTCACCATACGACGATCGTGACAGAATCACCCACCAAGATCGGACCAAGCAGCGTGAAAGAGAGGAACAGCGCGTTGTGGGAAAACGGACTTGGGAGAAAGGATCTGGCTATACAACCTGGAGGAATAGAGCACTGTCCATCGATCCAGAGAGAGTGCCGGAGCCCGCCTGGGATTCAATGGAACAGTGCGAGGAGGGATACAGGAGAATGGAGGAACAGAGACGTTATAAAGGTACGCGGCTAGCACGGAAGCCCGAGAGGCAGCCCCAATAATTTGGGGGAGTCACACGAGGGGATTGGCTGAGTCAGGTAGGAGACCTAAGCCAACTCTTCGTGCTTACCGTGGGGAGCGTGGAACTGGTCAGGCACCGTGTCATGCAGAGATGCGCACGGTTCGTCCTAGTGCGCTATTCTAGCCCGGTGCGCTCTATTCCAGCTCCTCGCCATGGCCGGCTAGAATGGGCATCCAGCCAGGTAGGAGAGTCCGGCTCAGCGCTCCTGGTCTCCAGTGTACCTACTTTGGACCAGGATATTCCTGCGCCGGATCTGCGTACTGTGAGTCTGCACAGCCCGGTGCGTCCTGTGCCAGCGCCCTGCATTTGCAGGGTAAGTAGAAACATCCAGCCAGACGGGTGTGTCGCTCTACACTCCAGACCTCCAGTACGCATCCAGAGCCCAGTACGTCCTGTGCCTGCTCCCCGCACTCGCCCTGAGTGCGTGTCCCCAGCCCAGTACCACCAGTGCCTACACCAACGCACCAGGCTTCCAGTGCTTCTCAGAGCCCCGTTCCTCCTCCCCGCACTAGCCTTGAGGTGCGTGTCCCAAGCCCGGTACCACCAGTTCCAGCACCACGCACCAGGCCCACTGTGCGCCTCCAGGGTCCAGTATGCCCTGTTCCTCCTCCCCGCCACTAGCCTTGAGGTGCGTGGTCCCCCCCAGCCCGGTACCACCAGTTTCGGCCACCACGCACCAGGCCCACTGTGCGCCTCCAGGGTCCAGTTGCCCTGTTCCTCCTCCCCGCACTAGCCTTGAGGTGCGTGTCCCAGCCCGGTACCACCAGTTCCGGCACCATGCACCAGGCCACTGTGCGCCTCCAGGGTCCAGTATGCCTGTTCCTCCTCCCCGCACTAGCCTTGAGGTGCGTGTCCCCAGCCCGGTACCACCAGTTCCAGCACCAGGCCTACTGTGCGCCTCAGCAGGGCCAGAATCTGCTGTCTGCCCAGCAACGCGGCGCTGCCCGTCTGCCCAGCGCCGCCTGCGCTGCCGTCTGCCCAGCGCCGCCTGAGCTCTGCCCGGTCCTGCCCAGCGCCGCTCTGAGTGCTGGCCCGCTGCGCCCCCTAGCGCGTCTGGCTGCCCCGTCTGCTCCGTGAGCGGCTCTGCCGCCGCCGCGTCGCTGGAGCCTTCAAATGCCGCCCGTCTTCCTGAGCCTCAAGGGCCGGTGCCGGTCGATCTGCTAGGGCCGTCGCCGAGCCTCCGAGGCCGTCCGGGGGGTCAGTTCAGAACCGCGTAGAGGCCGCCCGTCGTCCGAGCTCGCGGTCGTTAGGTAGGAACGCGGTGGCCGTGCAGGTGCAGAGTGCAGACCGGCGGTGCCTGGCGCAGTCAGGGGAGCCAGGAAGCCCGCGGCCGGCCAGTCGGACGATTCCAGGCCGTCCCCAGCGGAGTTGCCAGAGCCCGCCCGCCAGTCAGGAGTTGCCAGAGGCCGCCCGCCAGTCAGGAGGTCCAGAGCCGCCGCCCCAGTCCAGGATGTTGCCAGGAGCGCCGCCGAGTCAGGAGTTGCCGCCGAGTGCCGCCCGCCATTCAGGACAGTAATTGCCGGCCGCCGCCGTCCGGAGCCCGCCCTCAGTCCGGAGCTGCCCTCAGTCCGGAGCTGGCCCCTCCAGTCCGGAGCTGCCCCTTCAGTCCAGAGGCGGCCCATCAGACCAGTGCGGTTAATTTTGGAGGTTCGCCGTTAAGAGGGAGGCCACGAAAGCCGGGGATTGACTATGGTGGGTGGGGGTCCACGTCCCGCAACCGAGCCGGCCGCCGGTGAGGAGGCCCACCCGGACCCTCCCTTTCTGTTGCAGGTTTGGGCCGGACCGTCCGCCACTTTGGGGGGGGGTACTGTCACACCCTGGCCTTAGGTTATCTTTGTTTTCTTTATTTTAGTCTAGGTCAGGGTGTGACATGGGGATGAATGTGTTTTCATTGTCTAGGGTTTTTTGTATGTTTTATGGGACAGTGTTCAGTCTAGGTGTATGTATGCTATGGTGCCTGGATTGGTTCTCAATTAGAGACAGCTGTCTATCGTTGTCTCTGATTGGGAACCATATTAGGCAGCCATTATCAATGGTTATTGTGGGTGATTGTCTATGTGTAGTGTTTAGTGTCAGCACTATTTGTTATATAGCTTCACGTCGTTTGTTTTTTTGTATAGTTTGTCAAGTGTTCTTCGTCTTCGTTTATTAAATATGTATTCATTTCACGCTGCGCCTTGGTCCTCCTCTCTTTCACCATACGGCGATCGTGATACACACATTCAATATACCAAATTAAAGCTACACTTGTTGTGAATCCAGCCAACATGTCAGATTTCAAAAATGCTTTACGGCGAAAGCAAACAATGCTATTATCTGAGGATAGCATCCCAGCTAACAATCACAGACCATCATATTTCAACCCTCCCGGCGCGACACAAAACGCAGAAATAAAGATATAATTCATGCCTTACCTTTGACGAGCTTCTTCTGTTGGCACTCCAATATGTCCCATAAACATCACAAATGGTCCTTTTGTTCGAATAATTCCGTCGATATATATCCAAAATGTCCATTTATTTGGCGCGTTTGATCCAGAAAAACACCGGTTCCAACTTGCACAACGTGACGACAAAATATCTCATAAGTTACCTGTAAGCTTTGTCCAAACATTTCAAACTACTTTTGTAATACAACTTTAGGTATTTTTTTACGTAAATAATTGATCAAATTGAAGACGGGATGATCTGTGTTCAATACCGGAGGAAAACAATGTGTAGCATGCTTTCTGGTCACGCGCCTCTAACAAACAGTACACTTCACTGGAGCCTCATTCTGAGCATGGCTACTTCTTCATTTCTCAAAGGAAAAACCTCAACCAATTTCTAAAGACTGTTGACATCCAGCGGAAACGATAAGAACTGCAGTAAGGTCCCGTAGAAATCTGTTCCCGTAGAAATCTGGATTCACAATGAAATCTATTGAAATCTACTGAAAAAAATTCTGAATGGTTTGACCTCGGGGTTTTGCCTGCCAAATAAGTTCTGTTATAGTCACAGACATGATTCAAAAAGTTTTAGAAACTTCAGAGTGTTTTCTTTCCAATGTTAATAATAATAATAATAATATATAATAATATAATATGCATATATTAGCATCTGGGACTGAGTAGAAGGCAGTTTACTCTGGGCACGCTTTTCATCCAAACGTGATATCAGACACTCAACAAGGTCTGATTTCATTATTACTGAAATAGGACCCAAGTGGTAAATATATAGATCCAGGCCATTTAAAAACATTTCAACACTTCAGTGTTGTGATAAAAAATTTGAGCAAAATGCATAGTGCATAGAATTAAAAAGGTATTGTCGGATATTATTCATCCTAATCAGACATGTTTTTTTACATGGACGAAACATTGGAGATAATATAAGACAAGTACTGGAAACAATATGTCACTATGAAAAATATGGGAAATTAGGCCTGGTATTCATAGCTGACTTTGAAAAGGCTTTTAATAAAGTATGACTGTAATTTATTTATAAATGCCTTGAATATTTCAATTTTGGAGAATCTCTCATATGGGTTAAAGTTATGTATAGTAACCCTAGGTGTAAAATAGTAACTAATGGTTACTTCTCAAAAAGTATTAAAATCAGATCCAACAATAATATCAAGGGGCTGGAAATCCAGGGCTTAAAAACAAAGGTGTTGATGATGATACCCCCACAGCCTCATTGAGGATATTTATACTATTTCTAACCTCTCTGGATTACAACCAAAATGTTATATTACCGTTTACGGAGTTTATGGTGATGTGGACATACTCGGTATTCATATCCCGAAAGAAAGATATGATGTCTCTACAATACATTTTAATAGAAAGTTAGCCATAATAGATAAAATCTTGCTAACATGGAAAAGGTAAAAACCTGTCTATTTGTGGCAAAATCACCCTGATTAATTATTTAGTCAAATCCCAGTTGACCTTCCTACTTACTTATGGCCCTGCCTACACCGAAAGACCTGATTTTAAAATTATATGACCAAAACAATTGGTCAGAGTAGGAGGCAGTTCACTCTGGGCACGCTATTCATCCAAAAGTGAAAATGCTGCCCCCTATCCCCAAAAAGTTACATTAAAAAAACTACTGGCGGAAACAGCAGTGCAATCAATAAGAGATTGGTATCGAAAATATAGCTAACTTGTTATGCAAGTGTTGCACACCAACAGGTGGAGAAAACCTACACCAGTCGAGCAATTCATTTCAACAATAATCTATATTTTAATTTGACTTTACAAACAGCAAGAGGGCTTAATTGCAGTCTATTTTTTGGAGCCTAGACCTATATAAAATATCTTCACTGGCTGAGGTAGGCTATGAGGCTTAACAGCCTAATAGAAGTAGGATTTCTTTTATTAGGCCTACTTACAATTGCAATCATTTAAAGAAAAAAAGTGCACGTTCAAACTAAAACAATGTAACTAATAATTAAAAGAGCACATTTGTAAATCCCAAACTCTAAAAGTAATTGGAAAGGTAGATACAAATTATGTGTGACACAATAAAGAATGTAAACAAGATGTAAACAAGATGCTGTGTTTTTATTTACAGTAGTGATAGACAACTGGAGGCATTTTGAAAACAGGTTTTCAAACACTTGTTTTTCACAACTGTAGCAGGTGTAGCCCATCATGCAAATGTTTCCTATTAGTAGGACAATATACGTTTTATAACCCGGCTACTGTTGTTAAAATCCCTCAACTTGCAATGTTTTCGATGCTTAAGTACTCTAAAGTGTTACATTTCTAACTCAAAACAGCAGTACAGTATTTCTTCAGCAAAATCTTTATGCTTTCTTCAATAAAATAAATTAATGAGAAAAAAGACATTCAAATGCGGATGTTTATATAGACTACATTTTCGTCGCACTTCCACCCAGCCCCACGACCACAGGTAAAACCTTGCTGAGATGATCAATGTATTTGTTGCATTGTTGTATCGTCAATATCTCTAGCTAAAACATCTTGATGGCCTTGACCAGTTCATCTTTGCTTGTCGGCTTGGCAGAGTTATGAATTAATGTTTTCAGTTGATGCCAAACAAGTTCGATGTGGTTTAAATCAGGAGACCTACATGTAGAGATGAAACAAATATTTGTAGATATACTGTAGGTCTACCGAAGGTGTTGTAGGTAATTTATTTATTTATTTTTATTTAACCTTTATTTTACTACATAAAGGTCTACTTACTCTGCTGGCGTCTTGACCCAGTTTAAGCCCTCATTTGCAAAGCAAACCCGGGCGGCAGTCTGTTTTGGGTCTGCATTTGGAGAAGAAAAAATTTAATTTAGCCTAACAGCCCAAATTAGGTACAATAATAGAAATATACATGTAAATAGGCCTAAACATAACAAAATATTTCTATAATCCTACCTTGAAAGAAACAATGTGTACCCAGAAACACCTCTCTGACATAGGGTCCAGCATATCTCTTGTTGATTTCTTCCTCAATGAAATCTAGAGCCATGATACCTGAAAAAGGAGGCATGGGCGTGGGCTAAAATATTTATGTACCTTTCGCTTTGTAAATAGCCAAACTTACCATCAAAAATCAAATATGGGCCTGGTCCCTGGGGAGAAATTGCCCACCACACATGGAGTTTGAGCAGATGCTTGGGACTCGGCTTGCTTGATCTTCTTCCTTTTTTTCTGTAGCAATTTTGAGCAAATTGCTCAAGGGCCACGGTTGATTCGTCTTTGAAGATAACATTATTGAATGACTCGCCAGCTTTGATCCATGCCTGGGCCCTGCAGCACGCAAAAATCTTTGTTTGTCAGACGAATCATTGGGTCGAAACAACAGAACAGTACAAAACAAGCGAACACACATGGTTAATGTTCTGATAAAAAAAATGTTTTATATAAATATATGTAACATTTCTTACCGAGTCTTTCCATAAGTCCACACAAGTTTCTTCAACTGTCTTCTGACTGTATTTAGAGCAATGTTGATGTCGTGCCATGATGCCAGCAGATTACATATTGTCTTTGCCAATCGCTCATCATCTTCATGAATATAAGCAAGTGATGTCTGCTAAATAATCAATTTAGGTTTCTTCAGAAATAAATAATTTTAAATAACAAACTGGCTTTATTTACAAATTAGTGACAATGTCTCACCCCAGGTTCAAGAATCGCCCTTTTCACGCTCACGACCAAATCTCCAAAATATCGTTACTTTTTAAACAAAGCGATTATTATTATTATTATTAATTAATTTAGAATTATATAAAAGCCCCTTTGATATTCTCAGATCTTCTCACAGATCCTAATGGAAAAAGTCCCTTAGATATTCATTTAGAGTCCTCCAATCCTTTAAATGTAATTATTGGCGGAAAGTCACGTCATTGAAAAAAAAATCGATATACTGTAGGCCTACCATAGGTGAAATGAGTCTCACTAGTGTTGAGTAATGCGCTGTTAAAAATGGTATAGGTCTTATTTATTTAAAGAGCATATTGAAGTTAGAAGCAAAAGCCTACAACTATTTTAGCACCGTTTCGCGCTGCTCTGAGGCAAGCATGGGGACTGGTCTTGATAAATCAATGAGATATTTATTTTCACTTAATCTCCGTTTGGGTATTGGTTAGACAAGAATTAGAAGATTAGGGTGCAGAAATGTTATGCTCTTAGTGTAACCTTTATTTAACTAGGCAAGTCAGGTAAGAACAAATTCTTATTTACAATGAAGGCCTACCCCGGATGACGCTGGGCCAATTGTGCGCCGCCCTATGGCACTCCCAATCACCATCGGATGTGATACTGCCTGAATTCGAACCAGGGACTGTAGTAAAGCCTCTTGCACCGAGATGCAGTGCCTCAGACCGCTGTGCCATTCGGGAGCCATGACCAATATACTGTATATATATAATTTTTTTTAGAACATTAACTATGTGTAGGTAGATACGTGTGTAGGTAAATGTGGAAAAATAGATACAAATGATTTGTTGCAAGTTGGGCGGTTTCACACTTAGCTCGGCTATTAGACAATTCTTTAGTAAAGGTTGAATAGTCTATTGTTCAGCTTATAGCCCGTTCAGCTAATAGCAAATCCTGCTACACTTGTGAAAAACAAATATTAATACTTTTTTCCCTTTCCACATGTTAAAGATTCCAATTGATAAAGTGTTTTTAGCCACAATCGGCCCCAACCCCAATTAAAACATTTGGGCACAGTCGATAGCATGCTGGACATCGGGCTACAATGTTGAGGATTTGAAACCTGCCCTGCTCCCTGCTTGTTTCATTACATTCTTATGCCGGTCTGGATTGTTACTCCCATCTTGTTACTCGCTCTCTTCCACGCGTCATTCAGCACGCTTGGGGGCGTGCTGGCATGATGTACTGTTTTTTATTCTGTATATATGAATTACAAATCAGCCTTTGCTTAAATCATGTTTCAAGTCTATTGCATAGATACAATGTGTATTCATTGATGTCCCAGGAGCAGGAGTGGTAAACACTGTTGAAGTGTATAATTGTAATATGTACATGCAGACACAGCATCATTCAGATAATGGGGTTTGATACACTTGGTATTGGATATGACTGAAAAAAACTTGCTAAATAGTGATTTTCTTAAATTAACTTTATGACCAAAAAGATATGCACAATCGTTTGTCTCTACATTAACATATTCCTCTCAATAGTACATTTTTTGCATGACTCGTTATGACATTATAACTACTTACATTTGTTACCCCCGTAATGTTTTGTTAGCCATCTTTGCTAAAGAAAGTCATCAGAGACAGGTGGCTTGCATCAAATTCGTCATTGGAACTACTCAATGTGATTGGTCATATAAAAACCTTGGGACCCAAATGCGTAATGAGTGCTCTAACTCCCCCTTGTGGTGGTCTGGAGCAATGAAGCTGTGACCCTGGGTACTTCTAAGTCCCGCGGTGTAAGCTCGCAACTTTTAAAGGAGGAACCACTGTACACAAGTTATACTTAAATCTGAACTGGTTCTCCAGCCGATTAGTAAGAAGGGCTCACCCCTTGTTCAAAATGGGCTTTTTCCCTTTACAGATTACAACCTCTTACTTTCAGTTATTTTATATTCTTAAAACAAGCCATAGAAAGCAGGTTGCAATTTCAGTTTCATCCACCAGAAAACACATTTTAAGGTTAAACTCAAATATAGTAATTGATTCAAATAACATTATAAAAAAGCTAAAAATTAAACAGTATCATCGTTGATATCATAAATAGGACTGGTGGAGTTATGTCACACGTGCAGCTAAAAAAAATATATATGGACATGTCTGCTCCATCCAAAATTAAAAACAAACTAATTGAACATTATTGCAAAAATTGAGTCAAGTGAAAGGGGGAGAAGGTAAGGAACTTGTCTACATAAAAAAGTATACCAGTTCCATTTAAATGACGTTGATGTTTAGGATAACATGGTTTATTAATATTAGTTAATAAATAATATTGAAAGGTGAGATGATGCAGTCTAACTAGATAAGAAGTCCTATGCTACTTCACCCTAATGTAAGCTATTCTGAGCAAAAATACAAATGCAACATGCAACAATTTCAAACATTTTACTGAGTTACAGTTTATAACTGTAGGCCCACCCAGTTGGCAGACATGCCCACCCACTGGGAAGCCAGGCCCAGCCAATCAGAATGAGTTTTTAAAGAGTGAAATATTCCTCAGCACCCCCGTCACCTCCCCTCAGATGAACCTGCAGGCGAAGAAGCCGGATGTGGAGGTCATGGACTGACGTTACATGTGGTCTGCGGTTGTGAGGCCTGTTGGATGCACTGCCAAAATCTCTATAACAAGAGGAGGCAGCTTATGGTAGAGAAATTAATATTAAAGTCTCTGGCGGACATTGCAGCAGTCAGCATGCCAATTGCACACTCCCTCAAAACTTCAGACATCTGTGGCATTGTTTTGTGACAAAAATTCATTTTTTAAAGTGGCCTTTTATTGTCCTGAGCACAAGGTGCACATGTGTAATGATAATGCTGATTCATCAGCTTCTTGATATGCCACACCTGTCAGGTGGATGGATTATATTGGCAAATGAGAAATGCTCACTAACAGGGATGTAAAGAAATTTGTGCACAACACTTGAGAGAAATAAGCTTTTTGTGCATAAGGAAGCTGGGAGCTTTTCTTTCAGCTCATGAAACATTGGACCAACACTTTACATATTGCGTTTATATTTTTGTTCAATATACTTGAAGAATAATCATGTCTAAATCTGAATGTCAATAAACTACAAATTGCATGAACAGATCACTCAGTAGTAATGCATTGGATACAAGTACTGGCATGTGATAAAGGATAACATTTCCAATATAATTATAAAAATACAGTGGTGTAAAGTACTTAAGTAAAAATACTTTAAGGTACTACTTAAGTATTTTTGGGGGGTATCTGTACTTTACTATTTATATTTTTGGCAACTTTTACTTTTACACTACATTCCGAAAGAAAATAATGTAATTTTTACTCCATACATTTTCCCTGACACCCAAAAGTACTTGTTACATTTTGACAGAATAATTGTTCAATTCACACACTTATCAAGAGAACATCCCTGGTCATCCTTACTGGATCTGATCTGGCAGACTCACTAAACACAAATGCTTCATTTGTAAATTATGTCTGAGTGTTGGAGTGTGCCCCTGGCTATAAGTCAATAAAAAATGTTTAAAAAATTGTGCCGTCTAGTTTGCTTAGTATAAGGAATTTGAAATGATTTATACCTTTACTTTTGATTCTTAAGTACATTTTAGCAATTCCATTTACTTTTGATACTTAAGTATTTTTAAAACCAAATACTTTTAGACTTTTACTCAAGTAGTATTATACTGGGTGACTTTTACTTTTACTTGAGTCATTTTCTATTAAGGTATCTTTACCTTTACTCAAGTATGAAAATGTAGTACTTTTTCCACCACTGTATAAATTAATATCAAACAACAATGTAATGTATATTAAATGAATACAGCATTTTAATATTATTGATGCCTTTCTCTCTCCTTGCAGGGGATTAGACAGATGAACTGCAAGCACCAAATGCCCAAGCCTCAAAACCAGAAACATGTGGAGACATCAACGCTTGTCATTTGAATAAATGCTAACATTTTTATTGATTTTCCTGTATCTGTGCATGAGTCCAACACAATACATTGTACAAAATAAGTAATTCTCAAGTGAGGGACATCTCAAGGAGATTAACCTCCAACATTCATTACCTTGTTCAGTACGTGATGGCACTTTTAGTCATTTCTTTGTTCCAGCCCTTTAACACCTCATTCAACTAATTGTGGTCTAAATTGAAGACTTGCATACAGTGCAATCCCCTAGGACAGAAAATCACATCTGTATTTTAGAATGAGCTTCATAAGCTACAATGTCCTGACAAATCTGCATGTTAAACAATAACATTAGTGAATCTATTTCTATCTAACATTGTGATGTTGCACACTCCTTAATTATATCCTGGGATATGGTGATTATCCTGGTGGCTTAGAGGTTTCCAACAAGTTATTTACATCTGCAGGGTGTCAGTGTGAGATGTCCTTAAAGCTAGAACAAGCAGAGACAAGTGGGAAGAAATGAACCTCACTTCTCAAATTTGTGCTGGTTCAAGTCGCTGAAGCCACAATTACCTTTAATAATGTGCAATTGTTTTGTTAACAGTTTCGCATATTTTTAGGCTTGTTCAGTTGTTTACAGTAAGAGTTGAATAACTTAGCCTCTAATTTTAACTAGTAACACCAAACCCAATCGTGTAACTCTATAGGGGAAGGTAAAGCCACAAGAGAAAGTTAGCTAATGTTAGGTAAACAGACACTGCATGCAGCTAGCTAGCAAGTTAGCTAAACAAACTCATCAACAGAATGAAAAAATAACGTGTCTGGATAGCAAGCCTAGAATGAACAGAACACTGCTGGTTGCATTTCCAAAATGTTCACCAAATGTAACATCTTTTACCTCCGAACGAGCCAAAGCAGTCAGGTTCCCACTTAAGCGAAACGCAATCAGGTGCCCACTTAAGTCCCTGAAAACAAATTAGATAAATATATTTGCTACATGTATTTAGCTGGCTAGCACATTCACCATTTCATGATTTAAAAACTGTCCACGTCTTCTCAAGTGGCATATTGCTGAATCTAAGATTAATTCTAGTTGTTCATCTCTTATCAGCTGATAAGCAGGATGAGAACACATACTATTGTTAGCCAGCTATCACATCTGATGCGTTAGCTAGCTAGCTAGATAGCTTGGCAACGGGCTGATAAACAACGGTCATTCAACATTCGAATTCAACATTCCTATGAAAGTAATTTGCTTTATATTTCAACATAATTTGGTAAATAAATAAACGTTATTCATTATTCTCCCAAGCGGGGACCTTTGTCCACAATTAATAAAAATTTAAAAAAGGTTATTCGCTGCGCCGCAAGGTGTTCTGGGATAGCGTCCCCGGCGAAGGGAACATGGGATGCTGCCTTCAAAATCGCCTGAAAGAAGGCACCTGAGAAGGCAGCATTTTAAGGTAACTTGGGATTGGGACATATCAATTTTGACGTCCTGACTAGAATTGATGCCTCAGAAGGCAGCATCCTTGTCAATTGGGACATAACCATTATATACAGGAGGCTGTCCACTTCAAGAAACGTTTGGAAAGAAGTTGATTGTACTGATATTTTAGAAACTTTTCACTATCTGAATTCCTAAATCACACTGCATGAGAAGTCTTTGGCAGGAGGGATGCAGGATACAAGGGTGAGAAGAGAAATCCAATTAGAAACACTGGAGGTATGTTAGTTTGAACTCCGCTGCATTTGTTACCTGAGAGAAATATAGATTTGACTGTGATAAACAATAAACTGGTGGTTCTAAAAAAAAATCTACATGATAGACAGATTCATTCATTCAATCTTTAAGGATAAAATCTTTATTTCACAATAACAGTAAGGAATTCATGGAAGAATACTAATATTTAAAGCATCATAAAATACTTTGTCTAATTACATATTATTACTATAGTTGTACTACTAAAATCCTACATTAGTGATTAGAAATTACAAAAACATTAGGTTTATAGACTACATGAATGTTAACAAATATATAATATTGTCAACATTCATGTGGTCTATACAATGTACACTATGTTGGGTAATTGCAACCAAATTTGTTAAAAAGTTCCACTCAACAAAACAAATCCTACTTACCTTCGCTGCATTAAATGTGTCCGCATTTAGGTTGTTGAGGGGATGTTCCACTCAAAATAAAAAAGTATTACAAGGTTTTTGTAAAAGGCTATGCACTCAGTTTAGGCAAGGAGGCAGAACATAAAGAGTGACTGCAGCAGATTGCAGTGGGGTCTGATTTTGAACATCTCGGCTATGGCAGTGAAGGAGTCACAGCCGGTCAGTTCCCTCATTCTGGAGGAGAACAGAGATAGGACAGACAAACTGTAAAAGCAGTGTACATTACAATACACACCAATAACGGTATCAGTGGAAATAGGAGTGAAAAGGTGGCTTAATTACATCAGAAATCATAAATTATTGGATGAAATTGACGGAATAGTTAGTTCAAGACGTGTGTATTTTCTGAATAATAATAATAATGATTTACAATAATAATAATGACTGACCAATTGATAATAAATACGAAAATACAAATGAAAGGTAGAAAATAGCATCAAACCTGAATAACTAGTTCCAAACAGTCCATTTGGCCGCGCCAATGTTCTTCTCATATTTGTCAAATCAAATCAAATTTTATTGGTTACATGGTTAGCAGATGTTATTGCGAGTGTAGCGAAATGCTTGTGCTTCTTGTTCCGACAGTGCAGCAATATCTAACATGTAATCTAACAATTCCACAACAACTACCTAATACACACACATCTAAGTAAAGGAATGGAATAAGAATATATATATATATATATATATATATATATATATATATATATATATACAGTGGGGAGAACAAGTATTTGATACACTGCCGATTTTGCAGGTTTTCCTACTTACAAAGCATGTAGAGGTTTGTAAAATTTTTTTATCATAGGTACACTTAACTGTGAGGAGGACGGAATCTAAAACAAAATCCAGCAATCCAATTGGTATGATTTTTAAAGTAAGTTTTTGCATTTTATTGCTGGACATAATATGTTGATACATTCGAAGCAGAACTTAATATTTTGGGGTAGCAGAAACCTTGTTTGCAATTAAGAGATATACGTTTCCATGTAGTTCTTGACCAGTTGTTTGCCCACTTGGCAGCAGTGATTTTGGCCCAGTCCTGCATACAGACCTTCTCCAGATCTTCAGGTTCGGGGCTGTTGTGGCAATACGGACATTCAGCTCCCTAAGATTTTCCTTATTGGGTTAGTTGGGAGACTGGCTTAGGCCACTCCAGGAGCCTTGGAGATGTGTCTTACGGAGCCACTCCTTATAGTTGCCGATGGCTGTGTGCTTTCGGGGTCGTTGTCATGAGCTGGACAGACCCAGCACGACATCTATTCAATGCATCTTTACTGAAGGGAGGAGGTTGTTTGGCCAAGAATCTCAGCGATAATGGCCATCCATCCTCCCCTCACTACCCAGTAGCGAGTCTTCCTGGTTCCCCTTTGCAGAAAAGCATCCCAAAGAATGATGTTTCAACCTCCATGCCTTACAGTGTGGGATGGTGTCTCTTGGGTTTACTCATCCATTTCTTCTTCTTCTCAAACACGGCGAGTGGAGTTTGATGAAAAACCAAAAAAGGACAAAGCATCTATTTTTTGTCTCCAGTTCAAGACCCATGCATGAAGCTTTCTCCGGCTTCCTCCTTTCTGGATCACCAAGCAGATGTCATTGGCAAAAACTTCAAGACGGAGCCTGGATGTGCGTGGCTGTTGGCGCGGCTGTGGAGAGGAGAGGTACAACCTATGCGTGCGCTGCAGAGTATGTATCTATTAATCATGACGGCGTTGTGTTTACTAATGTCTTTGGAGACTGTGCGTCCAGCTCTCTCCAGGTCATTGACCAGGTCCTGCCGTGTAGTTCTTGGGCTGATCCCGTCACCGTATCACATGATCATTGGATGCCCAACGAGGTGAAGATTTGCATTGGAGACCAGACCCGAGGGTGATTGACCGTCTCTTGAACTTCTTTCATTTTCTAGATAATTGAGCCAACAGTTGTTGCTTCTGCAACGAAGCTGCTTGGCCTATTGTCTGTAGCCCATCCCGCTTTGTGCAGGGTTCTTACAATTTAACCCTGAATGTCCTTAACCGCTTCTGGTCTTGGCCATTGTGGAGAGGTTTGGAGTTGTTTGATTAGTGATGTGGACAGGTGTTTTTATAAGGTAACGCGAGTTAAACAGGTGTAGTTTAATACAGGTAATGATGTGGAGACAGGAGGCGCTTCTTAAAGAAAAGTAACAGGTTTGGGAGAGCGGAATTTTACTCGTTGGTAGGGTGTTCAAATACTTATGTCATCGCAATAAAATGCAATATTAATTCTCTAAAATCATACATGGTGGATTTTCTGATTTTTTGGTTTCGATTTCCGTCTCTCAGTTGAAGTGTACTATGATAAAAATTACAGCTCTACATGCTTTGTAAGTAGGAAAACTGCAAATCCGGGCATGTGTATCAAACATAAAACTGGGTTTTTTTTCCTTCCCCCAACTTGTATAATAATATATTATATACATATATATATATATATATATATATATATATTATATATATGAATATATATTATATATATTTATATATATGTATATATATTATATATAAATGATATGGATGAGCAATGACAGGAGGAGGCATAGGAGAGAATAATAGATGGTATTAATACAGTATATCTTCTATGGGTTGAAGGGGCAGTATGAGTAGCTTGGATGAAAGGTGCCATTAACAGGCCTGTCTCAGTCTTAGTTTGCTAATATTGTGCATATTATTATTAGTATTGGATAGAAAACCCTCTACAGTTTTAAACTGTTTGAATTATGTCTGTGAGATAAACCTTTTGTCAAGTGAGGGGGTTGCTGTTAGGCACTTTAATTTTTTTTTGACACTTGCCAAATTAAACTGGCTAGTTAGTAAATTCTTGGCCGTACATATGATATATATTGTTATTGAGTTGGATAGAAACCACTCTAATACGTTTCTATAACGTTGGGAATTTGTTCTGAGTGAACAGAACTCTATCTGCGCACTTTTGTTCCTGACAGGAGAGTGAGATTTTCAGAAAATTTCTTGGGCCTCTGGTCGCCGAGGTCGTTTTTAATGGTCCCTGTGAATGCTATGAGGATACAAAATTGCTACGCTTCCTCTAGGATTAGTAAAAGTGGTGGAAATTTGAATGGAGTCGATTGCGCATCAGGGCTGTATAAAAAGAAAGACGGGAAGGTAGCTTTCTTTTTGGATCCTGCGCTGGCGCATGAAGGGCGTCGGATCCGACCCCTTTCTCAAGCCTTTGGTTTAGCAGTAATATAATGCGCGTCATGTTTTTTTGCTTGTTATAGTGTTAAAAACATCATAGGTAGTTAATTTAGAACGCGGTTTTTAGCAATTTATATCCGTTTAGGTGCGATTTTTGAGGCATTTTTTGTGAAGACCCTTCATGAGCTGGGCAGTTTCTGGTTACATACGAACGTTATTGGGGCCATTTTTCGAGGGAAAGAGGAATTTCCGACAAAAGACGATTAGCGAGAAGGGATACTTGCGCAAGATTCTGGCTTGGAAGGAAACAGCTCACGTAAGAAGTATTTTGATGATGAAATGGCTGTTCTGTTGAAAAATGTTAAACGGCATATGTTCGCCATTTTGTTATGTGTAGCTTCGCTTGGGCGGACCCGGTATGCACAGGTAAGGATAATTTTTGAAATGTAAGTCAGCGATTGCATTAAGAACTAATTTGTCTTTCGATTCCTGTCAACCCTGTATTTTTTAGTCAAGTTTATGATTAGCTATCGATTAGACTAGATCACTCTCAAAGATAGCGCCCGACATTTTCAGGCCAGTTTTGCTACTATTCTCATTGTATAACCACGTTTTTTTGTGGCTAAATATGCACATTTTCGAACAAACTCTATATGTATGTTGTAATATGATGTTACAGGAGTGTCATCGGAAGAATTCTGAGAAGGTTAGTGAAAAAATTAATATATTTTGGTGATCATAACGCTATCGCTCCCGTTGCCTTGAATTCATGCTGGGGTAACGTTTGCACATGTGGTATGCTAATATAACGATTTATTGTGTTTCCGCTGTAAAACGCTTAGAAAATCTGAAATATTGTCTGAATTCACAAGATCTGTGTCTTTCCATTGCTATGCTTTGTCTATTTTTATGAAATGTTTTATGATGAGTAAATTGGTAATACACGTTGCTCTCTGTATTTATTCTAGTCGAGTTGTGATGGTGGGTGCAATTGTAAACTATGATTTCTACCTGAAATATGCACATTTTTCTAACAAAAACTATCCTATACAATAAATATGTTATCAGACTGTCATCTGATGAGGTTTTTTCTTGGTTAGTGGCTTTCAATATCTTTATTTGGCCGAATTGGTGATAGCTACTGGTGGAGAGAAAAAATGGTGGACAAAGAAAAATGGTGTCTTTTGCTAACGTGGTTAGCTAATAGATTTACATATTGTGTCTTCCCTGTAAAACATTTTAAAAATCAGAAATGATTGCTGGATTCACAAGAAGTGGATCTTTCATCTGGTATCTTGGACTTGTGATTGAATGATATTTAGATGCTACTATTTACTTGTGACGCTATGCTAGCTATGCTATTCAGCTTTTTTACTGGTGGGGGGTGGGGGGTGCTCCCGGATCCGGGTTTCTGACTCGGTAGAAGTTAACAGAACTCATATTGGCAGGCAAAATCCTGAGTTGAAATCAAAACAGGAAGTCAGAAATCTGAGCCTGTGTGTATTCACCAGAGTCCCGAAAGAAATCCACTTGAGATATTGATGTTGCACTGCCCTGGGGTTCCACTAGATGTCAGCAATCAACAGAACTAAGTCTTATGACTCTAATGTGAAGGGGGGTCGAATTAGACAGAATTTAGTATCAGGTCCCATGAGGTGACCATGCATTCCCCACGCGCATTCACATGAGAGGCAGCTGTGTTCCATCTCTCATTTGAAGTCGTTATAGTTCTCCGGTTGGAACGTTATTCAAGATGTATGTTAACTACATTCTAAAGATTGATTCAGTACATCGTTTGCCATGTTTCTACTGACTGTAACGGAATGTTTGGACATTTCGTCACGTTATAGTGGTCGCGCTTTGAGACTTTGGTTAGGGTTTTGGTAAACAATTTGAAAGTAGCTAATTTGACATAGGTAATGGACATGAACAAACAAATCAAGCATTTATTGTGGACCTGGGATTCATAGGACTACATTCTGATGAATTCCTCAAAGGTAAGGAAACATTTATCATGTATTTTCTGGTTTCTGTTGAGTCCAACATGGTGGCTAATTTGGCTACTCACCTGAGTGCCATCTCAGATTATTGCATGGTTTATATTTCCGTAAAGTTTTTTTGAAATCTGACATAGCGGTTGCATTAAGGAGAGGTATATCTATAATTCAATGTGTATAACTTGTATTATCATCTATATTTATGATCAGTATTTATGTTGAAACGATGGGCTATGCAAAGTCACTTGATAATTTTGCATTTAGTCAATCTAGTCGCCTCAATGTAAACTCAGATGTTTTTATATAAATATGAATTTAATCAAACAAAACATGCATGTATTGTGTAACATGAAGTCCTATGAGTGTCATCTGATGAAAATAATCGAAGGTTAGTGATTAATTTTATCTCTATTCTGGTTTTTGTGAAGCTATATTTAGCTGGAAAAAATGGCTATGCTTATTGTGGTTTTGTGGTGACCTAACATAATCGTTTGTAGTGCTTTCGCTGAAAAGCCTATTTGAAATCGGACACTTTGGTGGGATTAACAACAAGATTACCATTAAAATGATATAAGACACATGAATGTCTGAGGAATTTTAATTATGAGATTTCTGGTTTTTGAATTTGGTGCCCTGCACTTGGACTGGCTGTTGTCAAATCGGTCACATTACCGGCACTGCAGCCATAATAAGATATACATATGAGATGATTAATGCAAGATATGTAAACATTATTAAAGTGGCATTATTAAATTGACAAGTGGTACATTTCTAAAAGTGGCCAATGATTTCAAGTCTGTATGTAGGCAGCAGCCTCTCTGTGCTAGTAGTGGCTGTTTAACAGTCTGATGGCCTAGCAGGGTAAACAGGCAGTGGCCCGGGTGGTTGTTGTCCTTGATGATCTTTTTGGCCTTCCTGTGACATCGGGTGCTGTAGATGTCCTGGAGGGCAGGTAGTTTGCCCCTTGTGATGCGTTGTGTAGACCGCACCACCCTCTGGAGAGCCTTGTGGTTGTGGGCGGTGCAGTTGCCGTACCAGGCGGTGATACAGCCCGACAGGAGGCTCTAAATTGTGCATCTGTAAAAGTTTGTGAGGGTTTTAGGTGACATGCCAAATTTATTCCGCCTCCTGCGGTTAAAGAGGCACTGTTGCGCCTTCTTCACCACACTGTCTGTGTGGGTGGACCATTTCAGTTTGTCGGTGATGTGTACACTGAGTAACTTAAAACTTTCCACCTTCTCCATTGCTGTCCCGTCGATGTGGTTAGGGGTGTGCTCCCTCTGCTGTTTCCTGAAGTCCACGATCATCTCCTTTGTTTTGTTGACATTGATTGAGAGGTTTCCCTGACACCACCCTCTGAGTTTAAAAAAAATAAATAAAAAACATTATTTGGAGGTGTCCTCACCTCCTCCCTGTAGGCTGTCTCGTTATTGTTGGTAATCAAGCATACTACTGTTGTGTCGTCTGCGAACTTGATGATTGAGTTGGAGGAGTGCATGGCCACGCAGTCATGGCTGAACAGGGAGTACAGGATGGGGCTGAGCACGCACCCTTCTGGGGCCCCAGTGTTGAGGCTCAGCGAAGTGGAGATGTTTTTTCCTACCCTCACCACCTGGGGCGGCCCGTCATGAATTTCAGGACCCAATTGCATAGGGAGGGGTTGAGACCCAGGGCCTCAAGCTTAATAATGAGCTTGGAGGGTACTATGGTGTTGAATGCTGAGCTGTAGTCAATGAACAGCATTCTTACATAGGTATTCCTCTTGTCCAGATGGGATAGGGCAGTGTGGAGTGTGATGGCGATTGCATCATCTGTGGACCTATTGGGGAGGTAAGCAAATTGGAGTGGGTCTAGGGTGACAGGTAAGGTGGAGGTGATATGATCCTATACTAGCCTCTCAAAGCACTTCATGACGACAGAAGTGAGTGCTACGGGCGATAGTCATTTAGTTCAGTTATGTTTGCCTTTTTGGGTACAGGAACAATGGAGGCCATCTTGAAGCATGTGGAGACAGGAGACTGGGATAGGGAGAGAATGAATATGTCCGTAAACACACCAGACAGCTGGTCTGTGCATGTTCTGAAGACTCGGCTAGGGATGCCGTCTGGGCTTGCAGTCTTGCTGTTACACTCGTTGATGGAAGAATCAGACCAAGATGCAGTGTGGTAAGCGTACATCTTTCTTTATTAGATGAACACCAAAAAAATATATACAGTGGGGAGAACAAGTATTTGATACACTGCCGATTTTGCAGGTTTTCCTACTTACAAAGCATGTAGAGGTCTGTATTATTTTATCATAGGTACTTCAACTATGAGGACGGAACTCACACAAACAAATCCCAGAAATCACATTGTATGATTTTAAGTAATTAATTTGCATTTTATTGCATGACATAAGTATTTGATACATCAGAAAAGCAGTACTTAATATTTGGTACAGAAACCTTTGTTTGCAATTACAGAGATATCATCGTTTCCTGTAGTTCTGACTAGGTTTGCACACACTGCAGCAGGGATTTTGGCCCACTCCTCCCTACAGATCTTCTCCAGATCCTTCAGGTTTCGGGGCTGTCGCTGGCAATACGGACTTTCAGCTCCCTCCAAAGATTTTCTATTGGGTTCAGGTCTGGAGCGGCTAGGCCACTCCAGGACCTTGAGATGCTTCTTACGGAGCCTCCTTAGTTGCCATGGCTGTGTGCTTCGGGTCGTTGTCATGCTGGAAGACCAGCCACGACCCACTTCAATGCTCTTACTGAGGGAAGGAGGTTGTTGCCAAGATCTCGCGATACATGGCCCCATCCATCCTCCCTCAATACGGTAGAGTCGTCCTGTCCCCTTGCAGAAAAGCATCCCCAAACAATGTGTTTCCACCTCCATGCCTTACGGTTCGGATGGTGTTCTTGGGATTGTACTCCATCCTTCTCTCTTCCAAACCGGCGAGTGGAGTTTAGACCAAAAAGCTCTATTTTTGTCTCATCAGACCACATGACCTTTCTCCCATTCCCCTCTGGATCATCCAGATGGTCATTGGCAAACTTCAGACGGGCCTGGACATGCGCTGGCTTGAGCAGGGGACCTTGCGTGCGCTGCAGGATTTTATCCATGACGGCGTAATGTGTTACTAATGGTTTTCTTTGAGACTGTGGTCCCAGCTCTCTTCCGGTCATTGACCAGGTCCTGCCGTGTAGTTCTGGGCTGATCCCTCACCTTCCTCATGATCATTGATGCCCCACGAGGTGAGATCTTGCATGGAGACCAGACCGAGGGTGTTTGACCGTCATCTTGAACTTCTTCCATTTTCTAATAATTGCACCAACAGTTGTTGCTTCACAAAGCTGCTTGCCTATTGTCCTGTAGCCCATCCCAGCCTTGTGTGGGTCCAATTTGATCCCTGATGTCCTTACACAGCTCTCTGGTCTTGGCCATTGTGGAGAGGTTGGAGTCTGTTTGATTGAGTGTGTGGACAGGTGTCTTTTATACAGGTAACGAGTTCAAACAGTTGCAGTTAATACAGGTAATGAGTGGAGAACAGGAGGGCTTCTTAAAGAAAAACTAACAGGTCTGTGAGAGCCGGAATTCTTACTGGTTGGTAGGGCTGATGAAATAGCTTATGTCATGCAATAAAATGCAAATTAATTACTTAAAAATCATACAATGTGATTTTCTGGATTTTTGTTTTAGATTCCGTCTCTCACAGTTAAAGTGTACCTATGATAAAAATTACAGACCTCTACATGCTTTGTAAGTAGGAAAACCTGCAAAATCGGCAGTGTATCAAATACTTGTTCTCCCCACTGTATATATAAACGAATGTAAAGTTCTGCAGGCTACACAGTAACTATACAAAATCAAGATCCCACAAACTAAAGGTGGAAAAAAGGCTGCCTAAGTATGATCCCCAATCAGAGACAACGCTAGACAGCTGCCTCTGATTGGGAACCATACCAGGCCAAACAAAGAAATAGGAAAACTAGATTGCCCACCCTAGTCACACCCTGACCTAACCAAAATAGAGAATTAAAAGGATCTCTAAGGTCAGGGAGTGCCACTTGCGAGGGTTAACAAGTTTAAATGTCTTACTCACCTCGACCACGGAGAAGGAGAGCCCACAGTCCTCGGTTGCGGGCCGCGTCGGTGGCACTCTATTATCCTCAAAGCGGGCAAGGAAGGTGTTTAGTTTGTCTGGAAGCAAGACGTCGGTGTCTGTGATGTGGCCGGTTTTCCTTTTGTAGTCTGTGATTGTCTGTAGACCCTGCAACATACGTCTAGTGTCTGTGTCGTTGAATTGCGACTCCACCTTGTCTCTATACTGACATTTTGCTTGTTTGATTGCTTTGCTGAGGGAATAACTATAATGTTTGTATTCTGCCATATTCCCAGCCACCTTTCCATGCTTAAATGCTGCAATCTATCCTTGGTTTCTGGTTAGGGTATGTTTTAATAGTCACGGTAGGTACAACATCTCCTATGCACTTCCTTATAAACTCACTCACCGAATCAGCGTATACATCGATATTATTCTCTGAGGCTACCCGGAACATGTCCCAGTCCGCGTGATCAAAACAATCTTGAACCATGGATTCCAATTGGTCAGACCAGCATTGAATAATCCTTAGCACGGGTACATCCACTACAATATAAAAACTTGTCCCTGAGGACTATCCCATTGTCAGCTTCTTTTCACGATACTCTTTCTCCTCTAACTTTCATTTTACTTCAATGAAAAAGGTCTCCATCTTCGTAATCAACAGTAGCCTAGGCCAAGGTTCCTTTTACTGGCTCTCTCTCTCTCCTGAGCAGCAGGCACACGTGAGGTGGTCAGCAAAGGCTGGTCACCAGTGAAAACACAACACAGGCTTTTCACCAGCGAAAACACAACGAAGGCTGGTCACGAGCGAAATCAACAATGAATGCTGGTCACCAGCGAAATCAACAACGAAGGCTGGTCACCAGCGAAAACAACAACAAAGGCTGGTCACCAGCGAAAACAACAATGAAGGTTGGTCACCAGTGAAAACAACAACAAAGGCTGGTCACCAGCGAAAACAACAATGAAGGTTGGTCACCAGTGAAAACAACAACGAAGTCTGGTCACCAGCAAAAACACAACGAAGGCTGGTCTATGCAGTTTTTTTCAGCAGGGATAGAAAACAGTTTGTGTCTCTGATTGTTTTGTTCTGTTGTGAGTAATGAAGAGGTAAATAAATCATCCCTGGACACACACACACACACACTGTAGACAGTTGATACAATGAACAAACACAGAAGAAAAGCAAAAGTGTCTGTTTTAGAGGAGAATGGCATGCTTACGCAGTTAGAAGTATGTTATTCCAGAAGGTGTGTTTATTGGTTACCTACTGTGTTAATGTTGACATCAAAGCAGTTTCATACAGTTGATTTGATGGTGAATACGCACAATGCAACACAAAGCAAAATTAATTATACTTCCACTGATGTTTATATAACCCGGTATGGTCATGCGTGATTGGGGAGAGAAGTTGGCTGAGGGGTTTGTTTACTGTACCACAAACCTCTCAACATGTTATTGTGATTTAAGATCGCATACACACTGTGATGCATGCACATGTTGTTTTATATTAGTTTTTATTTCATTATGCATAATCTTACTCCATATCCCGTAACACCATGTCAGCATCATATCAATATAGCTGCTCAGTTCCTGTGAATGCATTTCAGTTTGACTGCCCAGAGACTGATCCAGTAGCGGGTGGTCCAGTTTAGCCCACAATTTTGCCCCTTAGGGCTACCGTAGACATACAGTACCAGTCAAAAGTTTGGACACACCTACTCATTCAATGGTTTTTCTTTAGTTTTACTATTTTCTACATTGTAGAATAATAGTTAAGACATCAAAACTATGAAATAACACATATGGAATCATGTGGTAACCAAGAAAGTGTTAAAACATTTAAATATATTTTATATCTGAGATTCTTCAAAGTAGCCACTCTTTGCCTTGATGACAGCTTTGCACACTCTTGGAATTCTCTCAACCAGCTTCATGAGGTAGTAACCTGGATTTCAATTAACAGGTGAGCCTTGTTAAACGTTAATTTGAGCCAATCAGTTGTGTTGTGACAAGGTAGGGGTGGTATACAGAAGATAGCCCTATTTGGTAAAAGACGAAGTCCATATTATAGCAAGAACAGCTCAAATAATCAAAGAGAAAAAACAGTCCAACATAACTATAAATCATGAAGGTCAGTCAATCCTGAAAATTTCAAGAACTTTCAATGTTTCTTCAAGCGCAGTCACAAAAACCATCAAGCGCTATGATGAAACTGTCTCTCATGAGGACCACCACAGGAAAGGAAGACCCGGAGTTACATCTGCTGCAGAGGACAAGTTCATTCGAGTTAACAGCATCAGAAATTGCAGCCCAAATAAATGCTTCACAGAGTTCAAGTAACAGACAAATCTCAACATCAACTGTTCAGAGGAGACTGCGTGAATGACGCCTTCATAGTCGAATTGCTGCAATGAAACCACTACTAAAGGACACCAATAAGAAGAGACTTGCATGGCCCAAGAAACACGAGCAATGGACATTAGACCGGTGGAAATCTGTCCTTTGGTCTGATGAGTCTTTGCGGGACACAGAGTAGGTGAACGGATGATCTCGCATGTGTAGTTCCCACTGTGAAGCATGGAAGAGGAGGTGTGATGGTGTGGGGGTGCTTTGCTGGTGACACTGTCAGTGATTAATTTAGAATTCAAGACACACTTAACCAGCATGGCTACCTGTTTTTCAACAGGACAATGACCCAAAACACACCTCCTGGCTGTGTAAGGGCTATTTGACCAAGAAAAAGAGTGATGGAGTGCTGCATCAGATGACCTGGCCTCCACAATCACCCGACCTCAACCCAATTGAGATGGTTTGGGATGAGTTGGACCGCAGAGTGAAGGACAAGCAGCCAACAAGTGCTCAGCATATGTGAGAACTCCTTCAAGACTGTTGTAAAATCATTCCAGGTGAAGCTGGTTGAGAGAAAGCCAAGAGTATGCAAAGCTGTCATCTAGGCAAAGGGTGGCTACTTTATAGAATCTAAAATATATTTTGATTTGAATAACACTTTTTTGTTACTACATTATTCCATATTGGTTATTTCATATTGTTGATGTCTTCACTATTATTCTACAACATAGAAAATAGTAAACATAAAGAAAAACCATTGAATGAGTAGGTGTGTCCAAACTTTTGACTGTACAAATAATAATAATAAAAACAGTATATATACAGTATATATATATATATATATATATATATATAATTAATTATAATTATAGTATAATTAATTTTATATATATATATATATATATATATACAGTATATAACTCCTGAGCTTTCTTATTGTAATGGGTCCTATGTGTAGCTGATGTAGAGAGTCAGGGGCAGGACAGCAGATATGAGTAATCAACGTACTTTTACTCAAAATGTCAAATATACAAAGTAACAAATACACGCACACCATGACAGACCAAAAATACAATAAACAATCACTCACAAAAAAAAACATGGGGGAACAGAGGGTTAAATAATGAACAAGTAGTTGTGGGATTGAAATCAGGTGTGTAAAACAAAGACAAAACAAATGGAAAATGAAAAGTGGATCGGCGGTGGCTAGAAGGCCGGTGACGTCGACCACCGAACGTCGCCCGAACAAGGTGAGGGACCAACTTCGGCGGAAATCGTGACACTTATAACTCTTAGATATAGGACAGATACTTCTAAACCTTACACCTTATGATAATTAATTTTGTCAATTATTAACATCTTATTCAAAACCTCTCTAAGGGCTATAGTAGTAAATTCCAAATTCTATACTTTCTATATTTATTCTATACCTAAAGGGGTCCTAAAATCCCGCATCAAATAGTTAAAGGATCCATGGCATGACCATCTTAAAACTATTTAAAAAAATGTAAGATTTTGTATTTCTTTGCAATACGAATTATACAAATACAAAAGACAACATACAGACACAATCAAACATCAACACTATCACACCTGCCCAGACCCACCCCTATCTCTAGTGCCTCCACTTTGCTCCGCCACATGTTCTAAAATTGCAAAAGAAAAATCCTTTCTCTCGCCACGCTCTTTCAATATTTAGATAATAAAGCATATTATTTTTCCATTGTCTTAACGATGGAAGATTGGTTGATTTCCAGTTATTAAATATACGTTTTTTTTCAAGATAATTGACAAAAAGAGTATTGTCCAACTCATCTGAATCTCCCGGCACCCTCATATGACGTCTTGAAATATGCAGACAGACAGATTAAAAGTAAATGTACATTGTGATACTTCTGACAGCCAACTTTCTAACTCTGCCTGTAACTTTTGGATTTCATACCATTCCCAGAAGGCATGGATTATTGAGTCATTGTTAGTTTTACACTGAAGACATGACTCTGTCGTTGTGCTTTAGAATTTGTGAATTTTGTCTCTTGTATGATAAATTCTATACATTAGTTTATAATTAAGCGTACATTTTCGTGAACTGTAAATTTGTTAGTTATGTTCCAACATTCCCTACATATTGTGCCAATATCAGTTATTTTTAAGTCTTGGTTCCAATAGTTTATATTTTTTCTTAGATAGGCTCTCTGCAAGGTTTTGTATTTCTTACCTATCATATGAATATCCTTTTCTGATTCAAATTCAAATAATTCCATGTGTTAGTTTAGAAGAAAACACTTTTAGGGATGATCTGATTTGCAGGAGAAAGGATGGGTAAATCCCTTGCTCAAGGGCACATCAACAGATTTCTCACCTAGTCAGATCTGGGATTCAAACTCGTGACCTTTCAGTTAATGGCCCAACACTCTTAACTGCTAGCTTACCTGCCGCCCATATCTCTCAGATCTCTGAGATGAGAAACCGTTATATGACCTACCAGGTTTCATCACCATCCATCCATCCACCTTAGCAAATGATGTAGCTCAGTTCTAATTTTAAAAATGGTATCCTGGATCCACCTGTATTACTACTGCACCCAGTGTCATTAAGGCTATGTAATTGCTTTCTCTGGCATACATCCTAGTTGATTGGCAATGGGTTGAAGATGTGTGCAACACTGGCTCTGAGGATATCAATCATGCCAAATACCCCTTTCTCTCCTCAGGCTGTAAGGATGGTGAATCTCCCCTCATTCAACCACTGACTGAGATAAAACAGCCAAAGGACATGAACATCAGATCCGACCAGACATCGCTCCTCTCATCAAAACACATATGTTCGACATTCCATTGATGTTCGACTTCACACCCCCCCACAGGCATACATCCAATCGATTGAAACAAATCAAAGTTTACACATATTTGCAGGTGTTATAGCAGATTATGGCCATGGTATGATGTTGTCGTGGCAAACGTGCCGTCCTTCTTTGTGACAACCCCAGCTAGCCTACTCTAGGCGGTGGCGGACCTTTATGGCAACTTTCCTTCTAGAGGCTGTAGCAAGGCCGGGAGCCAGGGTTAGACACACACAAACAAACACGCCATGCACACCTACACTTGAAAGTTCGCGTGCATGCACACACTCGCACACGCACTGCACGCACACACAGAGAGAGAGAGACAAACAGGGTTCTTCATCAGTAGCGAGGCCAGCTGTCAAGGTGAAATATAAATAGGTAATTATCTGACTTGTGTGAGACCGAGAGGAAAGATACAGCCAAAGCACCATGTGACTAGCCTACAACCAAACCCTCTTCTCAGCACAGGAATATGAATTGCTGCTCTTGTCGGTGACCAGAGCCTTTGTGTTCTTGCATTCAGGTTTTTTTCCTCCCCAAAACGCTCCAAAAGGTCATTTCTTACTCTTCCATAATTCATCCACCCATTGATTGTTTACTTATTTTAACAATGTTAACATTTTAAGGATGTTTTCATCTCAGGCATCATTAATTGATTGGCGACAGATTTTCATGTGAATATGCTAAAATCTGCATAAAAGCAATATGTGCATTTTCCCACCAGAGATGTGTTGCCATCAAATTGATTTGTTGCAGGTAAAAGGCTGTGCATGAAGACATTGTGCACATAAACTTACCCTTTGCGGTTAAATTCCCATGTACCAAATAAAAAATGAAAGTTATATGGGTTGCCATCGCATTTTAAAATAAACTGATGGTTTTCTCACAATGTTGCGTTATATAGCGAGTGTGCCCACTCTGGTATTGACACATGCTCTCTAGCCATCAGCTCACAGTTGCAGTGCGGGTATAGCCTGCATGATAAGATTATTATGGACAGAGGAGCGAGAATATTTTTTTTTGTTAAACGGCAGCCAAGCATCGATGATCATGTCACCAGAATAAGACTCTCTATATTTATTGGAACAGAGCATCAAGCTCATCACCTTGCACTTTCACCATCCTGTGCATTTCATCATAACATATTTAATCTGTAGTCTAATGAACTGCATGCTTTCCCGACGAGTCGTAGTGGGAGGACCACACACCATATCAACCCATGACTCCAAGTTTACTTCAATATGATTGTTATTGAATTAATATTTGTGCATAAAAGCTTTTCCACTGACATTTCTCGCATAATTAATTTTACAGACACGTAAAGATTCCACCATGTCTAGTGTATTTTTTTTGTCGATATTTGGAAAGTTTACAGACAATTGTTCTGATTCCATCAGGCCTGTCATGAAATGTTTTATCAGACATGTACTTCATGCACATAAAAATGTTGGATGGAAACCTTGTTAGCGTAGTGAATGCATATTATCCACCCTCGCACTCTCTGTCTCCTCTGCTGCTCATGTGATGAGTTCTACCTCCTTGTATTATCTTCCTCGCCTGAAATGGAACCCTTTGTCTGTGGTGCCTGGGTGCCCCCTATAGGGATCACCACTGAACAAAGACTGAGAGAGGAGTGCTCTCAGAATGTACTGTGCATCAAATCTACACACAAAAAAATATGGTTCTAAATAGTACCAGATAGGGGTTATTGGCTTGTATCCACAGCATAACCCTTTTGGTGCTATATAGAACCCTTTTTTGAAGGTTCAATAAATAAATGCTCATACGGTTCTAAATGGAACCTGTATTGTGCTATAAAGAACCCTTTCCAAAGGTTCTATGAAGAATAATTTAAAAGGTGCTATATACAGTAGCACCAAAAGTATATAACCCTTTTTATGGTTATTTCTAGAACCTTTATGGAGAATGATTCTATAAAGAACCTTTCTCAATCTCAAAGGTTCTTTGTAGATCGTTTTCCATACATTTGATTTTCTTCTGGTCAGCCATATTATATGTTGTTAAAATTCCATAGGTGTTACTGTTGTGTTAATTGACAAGTTGAATCAAGTGAGCTACCTCTGGAACAGCTGTGGGTCCCTGAGGAGAGAATTGAGAACCACTGACTGATTAAGTCAACCATTTTCAACTGACATAAGGCCATACCTGAGTCTTTCACAAAGACACCATCACTGGCCATAGTCATATATAATATACACTGAGTGTACAAAACATTAGGAACACCTTCCTAATATTGAGTTGCACCCCCTTTTGCCCTCAGAATAGTCTCAATTCATCGGGGCATGGACTTTACAAGATGTAGAAAGCGTTCCACGGGGATGGTGGCCCATGTTGACTCCAATGCTCCCCACAGTTGTGTCAAAGTTGGCTGGATGTTGTTTGGGTGGTGGACCATTCTTGATACACAGAGGAAACTGTTGAGCATGAAAAAAACACAGCAGCGATGCAGTTCTTGACACATTAAAACCAATGTGCCTGGCACCTACTACCATAACCCATTCAAAGGCACTTATATAATTTGCCTTGCCCATTCACCCTCTGAAGAGCAGACATTCACAATCCATGTCAATACTGTCTCAGGGCTTTAAAATCCTTATTCTACATGTCTCCTCCCTTCATCTACACTGATTGTAGATGGTTTAACAAGTGACATCAATAAAGGCTCAGATTACAGCTTTCACCTCATCACTCAATGTAATGGTAAGAGCAGGTGATTCTAGCATTTTGTACATTCAGTTTGTAATGGCATTACACAATGCAACAGATCAACTGGAATAACACTGAAAAAAAGAGCCGCGCCCCAAAATATTCGAACCATTTTTAAATTTCAATTATCACTAAAAGATGAAAGAACCCTTTTGTGAACTGTAAATAACCATTGAAGAGCTCAAAGGGTTATTTATTGTCATTATGGTTCCACATAGAACAATCAACCTTCCCAAAGAACCCTTGAAGAACCCTCATTGTTTTGTGTGTAATAGGAGAGAACAAGAGACTATAAACAAATGGTGTTTTTGCACAGTAAATAATGGAGATGAAGTCAGTGTGTTTACAACTATTATGATAGGTGATGTGTTATTAAATTATTGAAGTAGTCCTTGGTTCCAGTTTAACACGCTATAATAAAGAACTAATACTCATACAGGTCTCACAGCTCAATGCTATTCTAGTTCTCATATTGTGGTTACATCTTCACTACTATAACAGCTAGTGGATCTTAATTTCGCAATGTAGTATAATAAACTATCCTAAAATAGGATCTATATCAGAATTGTGAAGAGAATTTGATTTTCTATCCCTTCCCTTATTTATATGACCTTTCAATATTGTAGAGATGCTTGAGATCTCTGGACAAAGAGTAAGGAAAAAAACAGTAGACAGAAAAGTATACTAGACAGAAAAGTATACTGTTGCTACCTTAAAATCTAACAAAGGTACAGTCAGGCATGGGTATATTAGATCTATTCACTCTGGGAGACTGATAGAAAAACCTTTCTTTATTGTCAAAACCTCTTAACAATAACAGCAATCATTTCAAACAAAGAAAATTTCAAACATTCTATCAACTTCCATTTGTCCTTAGACAGTGGCTGAATAGCTGACTGTTTACAAATGATCCCGCTCTAGGCAGCTCAGTTACGCTCACTGCAGCAGCAGCACAGCTGAAGTAGAATGCAGTCATTTGCTTCTATTCAGAGGGACAATTGTAATGGGGAGGACTAGAGGCAAATGTCTGAAGATAGATTTCCTCTGTCCTCCATTCAAGCATGCCAGCAACAGTTTAAGTTTTCTGAGAAATTAGGCATATTTAATTAAGCACAAATTAGCCACATACTGTATGTTGTGTTGGCTGACATTGTACTTCAGAGCAATATGTAAAAAATGTAAAATACTGTAAATGTGTAGTAATAATGCAGTACACTCACATACATTTCAAATATGCATAGAAAACAGCTAATTATCCAGTGTTAAATCAACACTGAGAGTGTTGACCCTTATAGACACTGGAACAGTGTTAAATTAACACACTGCTTGGTAAAGCCTTATTTTCCAGAGTGCCTTGCTTTTCAAGTGAATTGTAGAGTTACCACCCATGAAACTGTATTTGTTAGTGACAGATAAATAGTTTTGTATTCATCCATTTTTAGTCCTATGGACAACGCCAAGTGAGATTCTAAGCGAATATGTTATCATAAATGTTTTATTATTTAACACAATATACTATGCATTTCATAAGGCCTCATTTTGAGGGCCTACTGTACACTCTAAACACAACAATTCATTCTGTAAGTGTTGAATTAACATGCTGTGGTATAAAATATCCCTAGTGTTGGTGTTAATCACCAGAGTTGAACCAAAACCACACCCTCATTATCATATTTCCCAGCATGCTCTATTGCAGGTTGATTTTAAGAATTCTTGTTTCAATATCTATGTTTTGCATATTTATTGATGAATGAATCTTATGCTTCTCAAATATAAATGACATGCATTTTCTAAACTAATCCAATATGTTACTTGGACTTATTACACCTGTTACTGAAATGGTTGTTCCGGTTTACATTATGTAGCTAGTCTGATATATCTCATTCCAAGCTCTCATTGTCATTTTGAACACAAAAGGTGATAAAAAAATGCAAAAGTTTGGTTATCCCCATCTGTCTGGATTTCAATAGAAATTACGTGTTACTTTGCAAACCAGGATAATGTGACAGGTTGATTGAATTCCCCTAAAATGGGTTAATTTAACCATTAAATGTGGGTGGGGTTTGACCCTCATGCTGGGTTGACCAAGCAGCTGGGTCTTCTATTTTATTTTACGTAATCTACAGGTTATTTCCAGAAGGTGTGGCTTATTAGCAACAGGGCTTTTTGATAGTTATTTTTTGGCCACCCGTGAGAGTAAATGTCATTCCTGTTGATTATGTTAAAGGTCATGAACAGTTAAAATAATGTTGTCATCAAATTGGATGATAATTGAAGGAAACCCGATCAACTTTTGATGACCAAATTATGAAAAATGACTGTTGCTTCTAGATTGACAGAGTTTGATCATGAAGTTACTGCTCGTCCCCTCCCCCATGTCAAACACTTGGCTTCATTATTAAGGGACAAGGTGAAGTCATATTACTACATCAATGGTAACATCATATAATCTTACCTAATTTAAATAACTACTGCCTTGAAAACAATGTTGGAGACGCGTTTGCATAGGGGTGTGGTTAATATAGCTAGATAGCTACTCTACTGGTGCCACAATTTGGTTGGTATATAAAAATATATTTTTATGTGACCCAATGTCTGCAGCAACACAGCAATTGGGTAATCCAAACAGCCCCGTATTGTTTTGTGTAAATCCTCAAAATAAGCCCTTATGAAATTTGTACTGTATTTTGTTAAATATTTTCAATTTAGGACTTTTTATAATATATGTTTTTCTTATATCAATCATCAATCAAGTTTAGAAAGTAAAAAAGGATTTCATAAAATATATAAACTCTAACACATGTAACATCAAGAAGTCTATTTTCTTTGAACTTCTTATGGCTGAAGGGGCAGTATTGAGTAGCTTGGATGAAAGGTGCACAGAGGTGCCCAGAGTAAACGGCCTGCTCCTATGTCATAGTTACTAATATATGCATATTATTAGTAGTAATGGATAGAAAACACTGAAGTTTCTAAAATTGTTTGAATTATGTTTGTGAGTATAACAGAACTCATATGGCAGGGCAAAAACCTGAGAAGTTCCACTTCCTGTTTGGATATTTTCTGGGGGTGCCAGATTTTCAACCAAGCTCTCATTGAAAATACAGAGAGATATGGATGGGTTTTCACTTCCTACGGCTTCCACTAGATGTCAACAGTCAATAGAACTTTGTCTGATGACTCCAATGTGAATTGGGGCCGAAGGAGACCAGAATGAGTAATCACTTCCATGACGTGCCCACGCATTGAACTGGCGCATTCACGTGAGAGTGAGCTCCGTCCAATCGGTCAATTGAAGTAGATGTAATTCTCCGGTTGGAACGTTATTCAAGATGTATGTTAACAACATTCTAAAGATTGATTCAGTACATCGTTTGACATGTTTCTACTGACTGTAAAGGAACTTTTGGACATTTTGTCACGTTGTAGTGGACGCGCTTTGAGACTTTGGTTAGGGCGTTTGGTAAACAATTCGAAAGTAGCTAATTGGACATAAATAACGGACATTATCGAACAAATCAAGCATTTATTGTGGACCTGGGATTCCTAGGACTGCATTCTGATGAAGTTCATCAAAGGTAAGGACACATTTATCATGTATTTTCTGGTTTCTGTTGAGTCCAACATGGCGACTAATTTGGCTATTGTTCTGAGCTCCGTCTCAGATTATTGCATGGTTTATATTTCCGTAAAGTGTTTTTGAAATCTGACACAGCGGTTGCATTAAGGAGAGGTATATCTATAATTCCATGTGTATAACTTGTAGTATCATTATCATCTACATTTATGATGAGTATTTCTGTTGAAACGATGTGGCTATGCAAAATCACTTGATGTTTTTGCTACTAGTGAATCTAACGCGCCAATGTAAACTCAGATTTTTTTATATAAATATGAACTTTATCAAACAAAACATGCATGTATTGTGTAACATGAAGTCTTATGAGTGTCATCTGATGAAGATAATCAAAGGTTAGTGATTAATTTTATCTCTATTTCTGGTTTTTGTGAAAGCTATCTTTCGCTGGAAAAATGGCTGTGCTTATTGTGGTTTTGTGGTGACTTAACATAATCGTTTGTAGTGCTTTCGCTGAAAGCCTATTTGAAATCGGACACTTTGGTGGGATTAACAACAAGATTACCTTTAAAATGATATAAAACACATGAATGTCTGAGGAATTTTTATTATGAGATTTCTGTTTTTTGAATTTGGCGCCCTGCACTGTCACTGGCTGCTGTCATATCGATCCCGGTGACGGGATTGCAGCCATATTAATGAAGCTAGGGGTCAGATATATATATTTTTTTTAAATAACGTTCCCAAGGTAAACGGACTATTTCTCAGGTCCAGATCGTAGAATATGCATATAATTTATAGATTAGGATAGAAAACACTCCAAAGTTCCCAAAACTGTCAAAATATTGTGAGTATAACAGTGAGTATAACAAAACTGATTCTGCAGGCGGAAACCTGAGAAAATCTAACCCGGAAGTGATTTTGTTTTTTAAGAATCTGTGTTTCCTGGCCCGTCTTTCTTCCATTTAAAGGGGTATCAGCCAGATTCATTTTCCAATGGCTTCCTCAGGCTGTGACCAGGCTTTAGACATAGTTTCAGGCTTTTATTTTGAAAAATGAGCGAGATATTTCAAAACTAGTCAGGTGTCCTCTGATTAGTTCCTGCGCGCSAGAGGGGTAGCTCTCCATTTTCTTTCTCTCTTTTATTGAATAGGTTACGGTCCGGTTGAAATARTATCYATTATGTTTGTTAAAAACAACCTGAGGATTGATTATAAAAAACATTTGACATGTTTCTACYAACATTACMGATACTTTTTGGAATTTTCGTCGAARGGAACGAGGCTTTGGTTTTCTGAACATAACGCACAACCCAAATGGCGTTTTTTTGTTATAAAAGTTATATTTATCGAACAAAAAGAACATTTGTTGTGTAACTGGGAGTCTCGTGAGTGCAAACATCCGAAGATTATCAAAGGTAAGTGATTCATTTTATTGCTTTTCTGACTTTCGTGACCATGCTAATTTGGGGCTAGCTGTTGTAGCATTGATTGATACACTCACAAAAGTGTATTAAATATTTTCAGAATCTGACACGATAGGTGGATTAACAACAGGCTAAGCTGTGTTTTGGTATATTTCACTTGTGATTGCATGATTATAAATATTTTTAGTAATATTTTTGCATTTGGCGCCCTGCAATTCTAGCGGTTGTTTAGGAAAGTGATCCCGCTAACGGGATTCGTAGCGCAGAGAAGTTAATGCAGACAGAAAAGAGGTCCAACTTCTTAATCATAGCCTACATTTTGTCCCACATGTAGAATATAGTTGCGGAGAGTCCCTGTAATCCTAGATTCAGATCATTCAGGTGGGAAAAAACATCACTCAGATAGGCCAGTTGTGTGAGAAACTCGTCATCATTCAAGTGGTCCAACAAGTGAAAATTATGGTCAGTGAAGATAATTTTAAGCTCGTCTTTCAATTCAAAAAATGTGTCAATACTTTGCCCCTCGATAACCAGCGCAATTATGTATGTTGTAAAAGCGTTACATGGTTGCTGCCCATATCATTGCATAATGCAGAAAATACACGAGAGTTCCGGGGCCTTGCTTTAACAAAGGCCTGCCACGTCTGTTGACTCATCCAGCTGTAACGCATATAATTCACTGGCTCATATGCGAAGCAGTAATTGTTTCAAAACCTCTCCTGCCATGTCACTGACGTGTCATGAAACAGTGTTTGATGAAGGCATTGTCTGTATAGTTTTTTGGCCTTATCCCCCAGCATTGTCTCAGCCATATCCATGGCAGCAGGAAGAATTAAGTCCTCCACAATAGTTTTGGGCTTGCCTGTCCTAGCCACTTGTTATCTCACCATTTAAGACAATTCTATCCCCTTCTTATTAATGGTGTCTGTTGCTTTTTTTTACCGCGGCTTACTTTTCAAATTGTCATGTTTTGTTTATACATTTCTGCGCAAAAGTGAAGGTTTCCTGCAAGGGAGTAAAGGTTAATGTGATTGGATGTTAATTATTTGACATTGTGTTGTTATTTTGCTAAACATTAGATGGTTTAATTTTATTTTTGGCAGTGAAACAAGGCTACTCAGGTGAGAAGAAAAACTCACCCAAATGTATAGCCCGTTGGAAAATATAAGTGTGAAATGTGAATGTGAAAAAATAAATAATATAGTAATAAAAGTATATATATATATATATACAGTTGAAGTCGGAAGTTTACATACACTTAGGTTGGAGTCATTAACACTCATTTTTCAACCACTCCACAAATTTCTTGTTAACAAACTATAGTTTTGGCAAGTCAGTTAGGACATCTACTTTGTGCATGACACAAGTCATTTTTCCAACATTTGTTTACAGAGAGCTAATTTCACTTATAATTCACTGTATCACAATTCCAGTGGGTCTGAAGTTTACGTACACTAAGTTGACTGTGCTTTTAAACAGCTTGAAAAATTCCAAAAAATGATGTCATGGCTTTAGAAGCTTCTGATAGGCTAATTGACATAATTTGAGTCAATTGGAGGTGTACCTGTGGATGTATTTCAAGGCCTACCTTCAAAATCAGTTCCTCTTTGCTTGACATTATGGGAAAATCAAAAGATATCAGCCACAACCTCTTAAAGAAAATAGTAGACCTCCACAAGTCTGATTCATCCTTGGGAGCAATTTCCAAACGCCTGAAGGTACCACGTTCATCTGTTCAAACAATAGTACGCAAGTATAAACACCATGGGACCACACAGCCGTCATACCACTCAAGAAGGAGACGCATTCTGTCTCCTAGAGATGAATGTACTTTGGTGCGAAAAGTGCAAATCAATCCCAGAACAACAGCAAAGGACCTTGTGAAGATGCTGGAGGAAACAGGTACAAAAGTATCTATATACACAGTAAAACAAGTTTTAAATGGACATAACCTGGAAGGCCACTCAGCAAGGAAGAAACCACTGCTCCAAAACCACCATAAAAAAGCCAGACCACGGTTTGCAACTGCACAAGGGGACAAAGATTGTACTTTTTGGAAAACTGTCCTCTGGTCTGATGAAACAAAAATAGAACTGTTTGGCCATAATGACCATCATGTTTGGAGTAAAAAGGGGAACGCTTGCAAGCCGAAGAACACCACCCCAACTGTGAAGCATGGGGGTGGCAGCATCATGTTGTGGGGGTGCTTTGCTGCAGGAGGAACTGGTGCACTTCACAAAATAGATGGCATCAAGAGAAAGGAATATTATGTGGATATATTGAAGCAACATCTCAAGACATCAGTCAGGAAGTTAAAGCTTGGTCGCAAATGGGTCTTCCAAATGGACAATGACCCCAAGCATACGTCCAAAGTCGTGGCAAAATCGCTTAAGGACAACAAAGTCAAGGTATTGGAGTGGCCATCACAAAGCCCTGACCTCAATCCTATAGAAAATGTGTGGGCAGGACTGATAAAACGTGTGCGAGCAAGGAGGCCAACACACCTGACTCAGTAACACCAGCTCTGTCAGGAGGATGGGGCCAAAATTCACCCAACTTATTGTGGGAAGTTTGTGGAAGGCTACCCGAAACGTTGGCAAGTGGTACCGGAGTGCCAAGTCTAGGACAAAAAGGCTTCTCAACAGTTTTTACCCCCAAGCCATAAGACTCCTGAGCAGGTAATCAAATGGCTACCCGGACTATTTGCATTGTGTGCCCCCCCAACCCCTATTTTTATGCTGCTGCTACTCTCTGTTTATCATATATGCATATTCACTTTAACTATACATTCATGTACATCCTACCTGAATTGGCCCGACCAACCAGTGCTCCCACACATTGGCTAACCGGGCTATCTGCATTGTGTCCCGCCACCCGCCACCCACCATCCGCCAACCCCTCTTTTACGCAACTGATACTCTCTGTTCATCATTTATGCATGGTCACTTTAACCATATCTACATGTACATACTACCTCAATCAGCCTGACTAACCGGTGTCTGTATTTATCCTCGCTACTTTTATAGCCTCACTACTGTATATAGCCTGTCTTTTTACTGTTGTTTTATTTCTTTACTTACCTATTGTTCACATATTACCTTTTTTTGCACTATTGGTTAGAGCCTGTAAGTAAGCATTTACTAAGTAAGTAGTAAGTAAGGTCTACAACTGTTGTATTCGACGCACGTGACAAATAAACTTTGATTTGATCTTCTGGAAGAAAGGCTCCAGGTAGATGACATACAGCAGAGGCAAGGGGGCAGCCTTTGCATATGCCGGATCTGATGAGGATTGGGTTTTTGATGGTGTAGTTTACCAGAACTCTGCTTGTATTGTTCTGGTAGCATAGTTTAGTTCAGTGGATGAGGTTTTGGGGGAAGATCATCTTGGTTATCACCCTCTGCAGAAAGCTATGGCTAACCCTATCAAAAGCCTTCTCCTTTTCTAGACTGAGAAGGTGCAAATGAGACCTCTGGTCCTGGGAGAGCAGGATGAGATCTATCAACAGGAGCTGGTTGTCATTGATGGACCTAACTTGGATGCTGCAGGTATGGACTGAGGCTATTAATGAGGGAAGGGGTGTCTGGAACCGTTTGGTGAGGGCCTTGGTCATGATTTTGTAGTCAACAGAGAGGAGGTTGATGTGGCGCCAGTTCTGGTGGTACTAAAGGTCCCCTTTCTTAGAAATAACAGCGACCGTAATCTGTTGCATGGACCCACCCAGCCTCTTTTCCCTGTATACTACGCTGAAGACCGCCGCCACGTCATCCTTGAGGAAATCCCAGAAAGTCTGATAGAACTCTCCTGGGATCGCGTCCGGTCCTGGTGCTTTGTGTTTGTTCAGGGAGCACACGGCCCAGTGACTCTGTCTAGGTGGTCTAGAAAGCTTAATCGGCAGGCTTGATGTCAAACAGCCTACCGTAGAACTCCCTGGCCAACCATAGGATGTCATCACTGTTGGTCACAGAGCATGGTATTTCTTTCTAAGTATTTGCAAGTATGCAAATTGTGTTATATATATATATATACAGTGGGGCAAAAAAGTATTTAGTCAGCCACCAATTGTGCAAGTTCTCCCATTTAAAAAGATGAGAGAGGCCTATAATTTTCATCATAGGTACACTTCAACTATGACAGACAAAATTAGGAGAAAAAAATCAAGAAAATCACATTTGTAGGATTCTTTATGAATTTATTTGCAAATTATGGTGGAAAATAAGTATTTGGTCACCTACAAACAAGCAAGATTTCTGGCTCTCACAGACCTGTAACTTCTTCTTTAAGAGGCTCCTCTGTCCTCCACTCGTTACCTGTATTAATGGCACCTGTTTGAACTTGTTATCAGTATAAAAGACACCTGTCCACAACCTCAAACAGTCACACTCCAAACTCCACTATGGCCAAGACCAAAGAGCTGTCAAAGGACACCAGAAACAAAATTGTAGACCTGCACCAGGCTGGGAAGACTGAATCTGCAATAGGTAAGCAGCTTGGTTTGAAGAAATCAACTGTGGGAGCAATTATTAGGAAATGGAAGACATACAAGACCACTGATAATCTCCCTCGATCTGGGGCTCCACGCAAGATCTCACCCCGTGGGGTCAAAATGATCACAAGAACGGTGAGCAAAAATCCCAGAACCACACGGGGGGACCGAGTGAATGACCTGCAGAGAGCCTGTCTCTTATACACATCTAGATGTGTATAAGAGACAGGTCCAGGCCTGTCTGAAGTTTGCTAGAGAGCATTTGGATGATCCAGAAGAAGATTGGGAGAATGTCATATGGTCAGATGAAACCAAAATAGAACTTTTTGGTAAAAACTCAACTCGTCGTGTTTGGAGGACAAAGAATGCTGAGTTGCATCCAAAGAACACCATACCTACTGTGAAGCATGGGGGTGGAAACATCATGCTTTGGGGCTGTTTTTCTGCAAAGGGACCAGGACGACTGATCCGTGTAAAGGAAAGAATGAATGGGGCCATGTATCGTGACATTTTGAGTGAAAACCTCCTTCCATCAGCAAGGGCATTGAAGAGGAGACGTGGCTGGGTCTTTCAGCATGACAATGATCCCAAACACACCGCCCGGGCAACGAAGGAGTGGCTTCGTAAGAAGCATTTCAAGGTCCTGGAGTGGCCTAGCCAGTCTCCAGATCTCAACCCCATAGAAAATCTTTGGAGGGAGTTGAAAGTCCGTGTTGCCCAGCAACAGCCCCAAAACATCACTGCTCTAGAGGAGATCTGCATGGAGGAATGGGCCAAAATACCAGCAACAGTGTGTGAAAACCTTGTGAAGACTTACAGAAAACGTTTGACCTCTGTCATTGCCAACAAAGGGTATATAACAAAGTATTGAGATAAACTTTTGTTATTGACCAAATACTTATTTTCCACCATAATTTGCAAATAAATTCATAAAAAATCCTACAATGTGATTTTCTGAAGAAAAAAAATCTCATTTTGTCTGTCATAGTTGAAGTGTACCTATGATGAAATTACAGGCCTCTCTCATCTTTTTAAGTGGGAGAACTTGCACAATTGGTGGCTGACTAAATACTTTTTTGCCCCACTGTATATGCAGAATGCCTTGTCCCCACAATGAGAGAAATGCCAGAGAAGTGGGTCCCTAATGATTAAGAGCTGCACATTTCCACAAGTGACACTCTCTCTCTGTCACCAGAGACATATCTTCCTGATCTTTCCCAGGGTCTAATGCTGCTGCTGTTGCTGTGGACCAGAGACAGATGGCAGACAGAGCAAGACCAGGTAACTCTGGATGAACCTGGGCTTATTTATCTTACAGATGAGTTTATCATTAAGCTTAGATGTCTAACTGCAGAAATGATAGTATAGCAGGGGGAGGGAGATGTGTTGCTGAGAACTTCATGCAGTAGCTCTGTTTTATACAGTGTCTTTGGAAAGTATTCAGACCCCCTGACTTTTCCACATTTTGTTATTTTACAGCTTTATTTTAAAATGAATTTAAAAAAAAATTGTCTTCATCAATCAACACACAATTCCCCATAATGACAAAGTGAATAAAGTGAAATACCTTATTTACATAAGTATTCAGACCCTTTGCGATGAGACTCTAAATTGAGCTCAGATGCATCCTGTGTCCATTGAGCATCCTTGACATGTTTCTACAACTTGATTGGAGTCCACCTGTGGTAAATTCAATTGATTGGACATGATTTGGAAAGGCACACACACCTGTCTTTATAAGGTCCCACAGTTGATAGTGCATGTCAGAGAAAAAACCAAGCCATGAGGTCAAAGAAATTATATGTAGAGCTCCGAGACAGGATTGTGTCGAGGGAAGGGTACCAAAACATTTGTGCAGCATTGAAGGTCCCCAAGAACACAGTTGCCTCCATCATTCTTAAATGAAAGAAGTTTGGAAGAACAAAGACTCTTCCTAGAGCTGGACGCCAAGGCAAACTGTGCAATAAGGGGAGAATGGTCGATGTTCACTCTGACAGAGCTCCAGAGTTCCTCTGTGGAAGCACAACCATCTCTGCAGCACTCCACTAATAAAGCCTTTATGATAGTGGCCAGACAGAAGTCAATCCTCAGTAAAAAAAAAAGCACATGACAGCCTCCTTGGTGTTTGCTAAAAGGCACCTAAAGGACTCTCAGACCATGAGAAACAGGATTCTCTGGTCTGACGAAACCAAGATTGAACTCTTTGGCCTGAATGCCAAGAGTCACGTCTGGAGTAAACCTGGCACCACCCCTACGGTGAAGCATTGTAGTGGCAGCATCATGCTGAGGGGATGTTTTTCAGATGCAGGGACTCAGAGACTAGTCAAGATCAAGAGAAAGATGAATGGAGCAAAGTACAGAGAGATCCTTGATGAAAATCTTCTCCAGACTGCTCAGGACCTGACTGGGCAAGGTTTCACCATCCAACAGGACAACGACTCTAAGCAAACAGCCAAGACAACACATGAGTGGCTTTGGGACAGAGCACGGACTTGAACCCGATCGAACATCTCTGGAGAGACCTGAAAATAGCTCTGCAGCGACGCTCCCCATCCAACCTGACAGAGCTTGAGAGGATCTGCAGAAAAAAATGGGAGAACCTCTCAAATACAGGTGTGCCAAGCTTGTAGCGTCATAGACAACACTCAAGGATGTAATCGCTGCCAAAGGTGCTTCAACAAAGCAAAGAGTCTGAATGCTTATGTAAATGTGATAGTTGCTTTGTCATTATGGGGTATTGTGTGTAGATTTGTGTAGATTTGTGAGGGGGAAAAATTATTTAATCCATTTTAGAATAAGGCTGTAGTGTAGCAAAATGTGGTAAAAGTCAAGAGGTCTTAAAACTTCTTCAGGATTGGTGGGTCCCCCACGGGATGGTTGAGCTAACGTAGGCTAATGAGATTAGCATGAGGTTGTAAGTAACAAGAACATTTCCCAGGACATAGACATATCTGATATTGGCAGAAAGCTTAAATTATTGTTAATCTAACTGCACTGTTCAATTTACAGTAGCTATTACAGTGAAAGAATACCATTGCTATTGTTTGAGGAGAGTGCACAGTTGTGACCTTGAACATGTATTAATAAACCAATTAGGCACATTTGGGGAGTCTTGATACAAAGTTTTGAACAGAAATACAAAGGTTCATTGGATCAGTCTAAAACTGTGCCCATACACTGCAGCCATCTAGTGGGCAAAATCTAAATTGCCTCTGGGCTGGAATAATACATTATGTTATACAATATATTATGTATCTTATACCATTTTAAAGGTAATCTTGTTGTTAATCCCACCAAAGTGTCCGATTTCAAATAGGCTTTACAGCGAAAGCACCACAAACGATTATGTTAGGTCACCGCAAAATCACAGAAAAACACAGTCATTTTTCCAGCCAAAGACAGGAGTCACAAAAAGCAGAAATAGAGATAAAATTAATCACTAACCTTTTACGATCTTCATCAGATGACACTCATAGGACTTCATGTTACACAATACATATATTGTGTAACATGAACATTTTGTTCGATTATCGAACATTTTGTTCGATAAAGCTCATATTTATATCCAAAAACCTCAGTTTACATTGGCGCCATGTTCAGAAATGCCTCCAAAATATCCGGAGAAATTGCAGAGAGCCACGTCAAATAACATAAATACTCATCATAAACTTTGATGAAAGATACATGTTTTACATAGAATTAAAGATACACTTGTTCTTAATGCAACCGCTGTGTCAGATTTCAAAAAGCTTTACGGCAAAAGCACAATATTCAATAATCTGAGAACAGCGTTCAGCCACAAAAGGAAGCCATACAGTTACCCGCCAAATTGTCCAGACAACAAAACTCATAAAAAGCATTATAAATCTTCACTTACCTTTGCTGATCTTCGTCGGKATGCACTCCCAGGACTCCCACAAGAAATGTTTGTTTTGTTCGGTAATGTCCATCATTTATGTCCAAATAGCTATTTTTGTTAGCGTGTTTGGTAAACAAATCCAAAGTCAGAAAGCGCATTTACTAATAGCTGACGAAATGTCAAAAAGTTACGTAACAGTCAGTAGAAACATGTCAAACGATGTATTGAATCAATCTTTAGAATGTTTTTAACATAAATCTTCAGTTACGTTCCAACCGGAGAATTACATTGACTTCAGATATGCGATGGAACAGAGCTCCCTCTCATGTGAACGCGCATGGTCAGAGCATGGCCAGGTCATGGTAGACCTGACTATTTCCTGTCTCCTTCGGCCCCACTTCACAGTAGAGGCATCAGACAAGGTTCTACAGACTGTTGACATCTAGTGGAAGCCGTAGGAAGTGCAAACTCATCCATATCCCACTGTTTGTTCAATAGGGGCTGTGTTGAAAATTCACCAACCTCAGAATTCCCACTTCTTGTTTGGATTTTTTCTCAGGTTTTTGCCTGCCATATGAGTTCTGTTATACTCACAGACATCATTCAAACAGTTTTAGAAACTTCCGAGTGTTTTCAATCCAATATGAATAATAATATGCATATATTAGCATCTGGGACTGAGGAGCAGGCAGTTTACTATGGGCACCTCTGTGCACCTTTCATCCAAGCTACTCAATACTGCCCCTGCAGCCATAAGAAGTTAATAAATGGATCACTAGTCACTCTAATAATGCCACTTTAATAATGTTTACATATCTTGCATTACTCATCCCATATGTATATACTGTATTTTATACCATCTATTGCAGCTTGCCTATGCCGCTCGGTCATTGCTCATCCATATTTTGTATGTATATATTCTTTTTCCAACCTTTTTACTTAGATTTGTGGGTATTAGGTAGTTGTGGAATTGTTCGTTTACTTGTTAGATATTGCTGCACTGTCGGAACTAGAAGCACAAGCATTTCACTACACTCGCAATAACATCTTCTAACCATGTGTATGTGACCAATCAAATTTGATTTGATTTGTCAGACTCATTAAAGAAAAAATCTTCATCCAGTTCGAGGTGAGTAATCGCTGTTCTTATGTCCAGTAGCAGCAACATTATGTTCAAAATAAGTTACAAACAACGTAAAAAAACTAACAAAATAGCACAGTTGGTTAGGATCCTGTAAAATACTGATACTACACATACAAGAAATGAATGATATTTGATCCACTATGATTTAATCTCCCTGCCTATTAAAAGTATTTCTCTATGATGAAAAGGCTTTAAAGTATTTCCTTTTTTATTTCTCAGCAGAAGAAAAGCAAGTTCCCACCTCCACTAATTAGCTAACACAGGAGTATAGAGAGAGAGGAAAAAAACTTGACTTGTCCACTCCTCTGAGTCTGGTGTAGTTAGCAGCTTTTCTTCCAACCACACAACATCACAGGTTTCCTAAACCGTTGTTGCTCTTCACCCAGTGGATTTCTCTCGACTCTCGCTTTCCATAGTCATACCTATATGCAAAATAAATGTCAATCAAGACAAAGAAACCACATGAGAGGAACACAGGGGGGAAGACAGAGAGAGAACACACCTGTGTGTTGTGGTTAGAGATTTAGCCTCTAGAAGTTAGGTATCCTGCTTTCAAGTTTCAAGCTTCTGCTTGTGTTGCCTCAGCGTGTGAGATGCTGTTGGTTGCCTATACTAAATTCAAAAGATTGAAAGCTACAATATGTAACTTTTTGGGCGAGCTGACCAAATTCATATAGACATTTGTGTTATAGATCTGTCATTCTCACTGAAAGCAAGTCTAAGAAATGCTAGATCTGTTCTATGTGTGCTATTTCTATGCTTCCCATTCTTAAGTTTTGTTATTACTTTACGGTAAGTACACCTGCTTCAAACAGCTGAAATACAATAGTTTTGCTTATGGGAAAATATATTTCAAAGTGGTTTAGATGGTACAGTGATTATCTACACTATATTTGCTTGTTTAATCATATTAACCGAAATTAGGTGAACTATTAGCATTTTAGCAACCAGGAAATGGTGGAGCAATTTCAGCATAGTGCATCTGTAAAGGGAAATGTAAACATAACTTGCTACCCTTGGGATTGTTTGATGTAACTCTTGATTTGTACGCTGTGGGGGGTTGGTAACTTAGTTATTAGGCAATGGCAGATTAGGAGGATCCTGACACAGACTTGAGCTATATCCTCAAAGACGTAAGTCACAGCCAACAATGACAACTTATTAACTTGCTTGCCACATTGTATAACTGATTATACTTTACAGTATGCCTCCTCTTCATTATATGCCACCAGTTAGATAGAGGCTGTACCCAAGCACTGCTCACAATGAATCATTCATAAGCAAACTACAACCCATTACAAGTGAATAATAGAAAATAAGCAGTGCTGTGCCGTGGGCCTCTAGATCTGGCTGCTCCTTGTGTTTGCTTCACTGAATAGGAGACATATTGTATTTAAAATTTTGCTCCAGAAACTTTATCTTGGCATTTTTACCATTGCTGTTTGACCCGTGACTTTGGTTTACTTCTGAGCTGACCTCTATGGAGGAATATGAATAAATCTAAATGAAAATGGACACTCCATCCCAAGAACCTCTCACTGTTCTGTTTATCGATCACGTCAATCAAATATATTTTATACTCGCCTGAAGAGATGAGCTGGGGAAAGCTTTTATGAAGATGGACAACTTGTTTGGCATAGGAGTGGCTTTGGATTTGTTACCGTTTTCACATCCAACAATGTACAGGCCCATAAGCATTCAATAATGTGTGCAACTCTTTCGAACATATTATTAATATTAAAAAACATGTTTTCCCTTCCATTGCAAGGAGAGAGATGTTTATATAGCAAACATCTATCAAAATATATCTGAAAGGCATATTTATGAAATTCTGAAATTCTGAAATCGACATTCTGTTTCTCCATACCATTCTTTGATTGTGTGGCTTTGATGCTGACCATACACATTGTGGTTTGCAATCGCAGAAAGATGCTGCAATAAACATATAAACCTTTTGTAACTGTACTACCTTATATCTTAAAGTAAAGATGGAGAATAACAAATTGGGAATGAAAGAATCATGCATCCTGTATCACCAAAGCCATAAATACCTCTCCAGACACTGCAGATTCACAGTCCATTCTTGATCACTATGGAATTCCTCTGGAATTCCAAACCTACAGAATATTCCATCAAGGAGTTGCTGTGGTATTTTGGTGGTATAATGCATGTAGTAAAATACATCTAATAAACTATAGCAGAGTACTACATACTGTACATTACATTTTTTGTCCTGATTAAAAATCTAAAAATCAAAAACATAAAAAAACACAGACGGTATAAAGCATCTTACTAATCGTTGGCGCTTAATTCCATGCATGCAATCCTTTCAGTGACCTTTGACCTTTAAGGCATTCCTCTAAGTGACCTTTGCCTTGTCCATTAACCAATACTTCCAAGGTCAACCAGCAATGTTGCCTTTCCTCCCCTTTGTATGACATCTCAGCTAACCAGACCACAGCTATGAGACATCAACTTCCATGAATGCAACTTGTCACAATCACAAATAACTAGCTTTAACTCCAACTGAGGCACAATGCCTTTTGTCAATAGGGGGAGCTGTTAGCATTTTTTTTTTTTTTACATTTCCAAATTAAACTGCCTCGTACTCAATTCTTGCTCGTACAATATGCATATTATTATTACTATTGGATAGAAAACAATCTCTAGTTTCTAAAACCGTTTGAATTATGTCTGTGGGTGAACCAGAACTCTTTCTACAGCGAAACTCATGACAGGACATGCGAAGCTCTGAAAAATAGTCTCTGATCTCGGATCAGTTTAAAACTGTGTGTGCCCTATGGCTTGACATGAACTGCACCCGCCTTCCCCTGGATGTCAGTAACCAATGAGAAGTGGAATGGTGTCTCTACGTGTTTGTCAGAGTTTATAAAAGGGAATGGAGTGAGATGTCCCTTCTTTTGGACGCTCGCCAGGACGCAAGGGAGGACATCAGAATCGCATGCTCAAAAGCTCTCGTTATTGATCAAAGATATATCCGTCTGTGATTTAATTCGATATAGGTGTRAGAAACATCATAACGAAGTTATTTGAAACCGATTTATATCAGTTTATGCGAGTATATTGCTATTTTTCTGAATTTCCTTAGTATTGCGTTTGAGGATTTGGGCATGTGTGTGCCATGTAGCTATCGTTAGCTGCTAGTTCCGAAGTTGAGGAGGTCGTTTTACAACAAAGCAACGATTCTTTTGGACAAAGGACACATTGCCCAAGATACTGATGGAAGCTCGTCCAAAAGTAAGAGTTATTTATGATTTTATTKCGTATTTATMTMGAAAAATGTAAACGCAGTTGTCAGCCATTTTTTGCGGCACTAGTCTGGCTGTAACTCACAATGTATGTCTAGTAACGTAAATTTTAAAAATCTAAATCAGCGGTTGCATTAATAACCAATGCATCTTTCATTAGCTGTCCAACCTGTATTTTTTTTGTCAATCTAATCGATAAATAATCGTAAACATAGGTGCCTTTCCAAGATGGCGCCGTCCCGAATGCATGCCATGTTTTGACAGATTACATTGCATAACCACGATTTGTGATGCTAAATATGCACATTTTCGAACAAACTCTATATGCATTGTGTAATATGATGTTACAGGACTGTCATCTGAAGAATTCTGAGAAGGTTAGTGAAAAAAATTAATAATATTTGGTGGCGATAACGTTATCGCCCTTTTGCCTTGATTTAATGCTGGTGTGATGTTTGCTCATGGGTATGCTAATATAACGATATATTGTGTTTTCGCTGTAAAACACTTAGAAAATCAGAAATATTGTCTGGATTCACAAGATCTGTGTCTTTCGATTGCTGTAGGCTGTGTATTTTTCAGAAATGTTTTAGGATGAGTATTTTGGAATTGACGTCGGTCTCTGTAATTATTCCGGCTGCTTCCAACGCTATTTCAGATTGCAGCTGCAATGTAGAAACTGTGATTTATACCTGAAATATGCACATTTTCTAAAAAAACATATCCTATACCATAAATATGTTATCAGACTGTCATCTTATGAAGTTGTTTCTTGGTTAGTGGCTATATATATCTTTATTTAGTCGAATTAGGGATAGCTACTGATGCAGGAAAAAAATGGTGGGAAAAAAGTTGTGTCTTTTGCTATCGTGGTTAGCTAATAGATTTACATATTGTGTCTTCCCTGTAAAAACTTAGAAAATCTAAATATGTGTCTGGATTCACAAGATCTTTGTCTTTCAATTGCGTAGGCTGTGTATTTTTCAGAAATGTTTTAGGATGAGTATTTTGGTAATTGACGTCGGTCTCTGTATATTTCCGGCTGCTTCCAACGCTATTTCAGATTGCAGCTGCAATGTACAACTGTGATTATACCTGAAAAATGCACATTTTTCTAAAAAAAACATATCATACCATAAATATGTATCAGACTGTCATCTTATGAAGTTGTTTTCTTGGTTAGTGGCTATATATATCTTTATTTAGTCGAATTAGTGATAGCTACTGATGGAGTAAAAAACTGGTGGAGTAAAAAAAGTGGTGTCTTTTGCTAACGTGGTTAGCTAATAGATTTACATATTGTGTCTTCCCTGTAAAACATTTTAAAAATCAGAAATGATGGCTGGATTCACAAGATCTGTATCTTTCATCTGGTGTCTTGGACTTGTGATTTAATGATATTTAGATGCTTGTATTTACTTGTGACGCTATGCTAGGCTATGCTAGTCAGCTTTTTTACTGTGGGGGGTGCTCCCGGATCCGGGATGAGTACCAAGTAAAAGTTGATAGGCCAAAACAACTGTCAGAGAGAAATTCTTTAAACCCACGGCAATATATCAGTGAGATAGTGAACACTGTTTAAAACTGTTTATATACACCAAAAAACAAATAACCTCTCTCTGTGATCTCAAAGCATCAAAGTCTAAATAAAGAATTCCTTGGCTACAACTTGTGATTTGCAGTAACTTTTTATGAAAAACAACTAATTTAAACGCATGCCAAACCATGCTGTTCAACAACCTCAGGTCTCCTGGCACTCCCTCAATTGCAGAGACTTTGGGTGTGTTGTGTTCTTGTTCCAATTATATATATTTTTTCTCCATTACCTTCAGATCACATTAACTTCAGTCTATGGCCAAACCCTAGCCCATGATGGTCATTACTCTATTTCTGTGTGCATTACTACTCAACTGAAATATCACATGTGAACTGTAACATTTAGGAAGTGTAACTAAGACTGCACAGTGGAGTCAGTAATCACTATAAATCATCTTAAGAGGGGTCTAACTGAACATGAACCATACAATGCCTACTTTCTTCAGGGAAAATGTTAAATAGACATGACAAGATGCTTAAGCACATTGGTCCATCTCACATTTTCTTGAACTCAATTAGACACCAATGTCACAATTAAATTATTTTTGAAGGCCATTTAAAATGGATAGAGCAAGTTACTAAAAATCTGTTTTAATAGAATTTAATCCTTTCCTTTCCAAGCTTTCCAAGCTTGTTGTAACATCATAACAACATTGCAACATGACAGATTCTGCTTTCTTCTTCATGCCATTCCGCTTTTTGTAAAGTTTTAAAAACAGGATCCTTAAGAACACATGTCAAACATCAGAACAGGTTGTATCCCTCAATGCTTGAATAGATTGCATCTGATGAAATTCAATGTTGTCCTACGGTACCTGATCATAAAGGAGGAGTGTTAGTGAAAGTGTGATGTAATATGAAGCAATACTGTGTCTCAAAGTCTACACCGTCACCATCAAAGAACTGAGGGAGTCAAACTTAAAAAGTAGAATGACTTTCAATGACCTTGCATGTTGGGCAGTGCGTGTGGTGTGAGCAGTGAAAGAGGTATCAGTTCAAGCAGAAGCAATCGCAGAAACAGAAAGTGGTAGCAGACATGGAAGGTCTCACCCACATGCAGACATGCACAAAGTTTGATCATAAAGTTACTGGTACCCTCCTCCATGTCAAACGCTTCTATTCAGGAGGAGGGATTATTAAGGGGATAGGGTGACCAATGGTGACATGATTCAAATACTTTAAAAAAGTACTGCCTCATAACCAACATCAGCAAAGATGTGTTTTCAGAGGTGTGTGGTTTATATAGCCAGATAACTACTCATCTGGTGCCAAAATTTGATTGTAGGGTGTCAGAAAATATAAATACAAGTTTTCACTATTCATCTATGGAAAAGATACTTATATGTTTCCCCTTCCATCTTTGTCTGATGTTAGCTGGTTATTGGCTAGCTAGGTCTTCAGCTAGCATAGAACAAAAGGGGGTGAAGGGTCATTCAAAACTGACACAGTTGTCATGTTAACGCATCCCTCAGTGCTGCTCTGAAATTCTTCCTGATAAACATGCTAAAAGGGAGATGTATCATAAAAAGTTGATGCGATTTCAATGCTGTTTGAGTTAATTGTATCACAAATTTTATTTGAGATTATTTTATACAAACATTGTGCACTACAACCAAGTTCCATGACATAGGCTTTTCAAAGAGCTGTCAGTCAAGGAAAGCTCATGAATATAAGCTCTCTGCCCACTTTTTTTGTTTGTTGCATTTATATCCCCCAAAAATATTATGGGTGATATTTTAATCACTCCAAAGGCTATTTTACATGGGAATCAGAATGACCGTTCAGGACCATGAACTAACACACCGCTTAGTGTAAAGATTTATTTGTATATTTCCCAGACTGCCTTGCCTTTCGAGTGAATTGTAGAGTTACCACCCATGAATGAATTTGTTAGTGACAGAGACATTATTGTTGCGTTCATTTTGGTTTCTGTCTCACATTTTTGAGGGCGCATGGCAGCACCAGGTGGCTTGATTCTGAGTTTCCTGAAGTACTACACTGAGATAGAAGTCATCATGTTGGAGTACTGGGTGAGGAAGAGGATGGATGGTGAGAAGAAGTGAGGTGCAAACCCAAACTGACTGTGAAATACAAGCTGGATGCTTTCTCTTTCGGGTCTAGTACAGGAGAGAGAAAAATGTGTGTTACACACCTGAAGACCCTGAGCAATCGATGGATAGGGAACTTGAAATTGGTCCTGACGAAAGTGAGGAGAAAGAACCTGCGTCGTGAGGTGAAGGCGTCCGAGCCTCACCCCAATGATCAGGAAAATGCTTGAGATGACTCTGGCCCAGTGGGAGTACGATTCCTGGAGAAAGTGGATCCATGCCTTTTGACCGATCCATTTGTGAGATCAGACTGGCTCCGAGTGGCGCAGCGGTCTCAGGCACTGCATCTCAGTGCAAGAGGCGTCACTATAGTATCTGTTTCGAATCCAGGCTGTATCACATCCAGACGTGATTGGGAGTCCATTGGGTGGCGCACCATTGGCCCAACCTCGTTCGGGTTTGGCCGGAGTAGGCCGTCATTGTAAATAAGAATTTGTTCTGACTTGCCTAGTTAAATAAAGGTTAAATAAAAAAAGGAAGGAGTTGGGTTCTGTCAATTCGGTCAAAGTATCCAGAGGTTGACATTTTCTCAGGTGCCAAGTTCATGGTCATGTTGCAGCAGTATGTAGGAGGGAGATTCCAAGGTGTGAGAACTGTGCAGGATGGTATGGGACAAAAGAGTGTCGTTTCGGTTGAAAAAGTGGTGTTTCAATTGTGGGGATGGCCATGTTGCTGGGGATCAGATATGTCCATTACGAGTGAGACAGATTGAAGTTTCCAGGGTGAGAGCAGTGCAGAAAGTGTCATATGATGAGGCAGTGAGGAAAGTAGAGGATGGTGGGCAAAGGGTGAGGGAGCCTGAGCGGATCCCTGTGAGTAGTAGTTCAGTACAGTGACCCGAAAAGTTTGTGCTTCAGTAAGGTTGGCTTCTTGGCTGTTATTGCTATGGTCATTAATTGCATCACACAGATGGAAAGAAAATCACAGTTTGCATTGGTAATAGCAGCAGCAGAGAAGTTTAAGGGTATCATAGATTTTAGTGCAGAAGAACTATAGGGGATTATGAAAAAAACAGTTCCAGCCTCCCTGACCGACGTTCTGGATCTGTTGGGGCCAAGGTAGTGGGAAGGAGTGTTCGTATATACAGTACTTTTTTGTGAACAAATGTGCAATGCCCCTTCCAAACTGTGAAAGGCAGCAATACACAATATAGTGTCTAGTCTACACGAAGATGAAGAATAATATTTTCAGTCCTATGAGCTCAAAATCTAAGTTAATATGTTATCCTTCATTTTGTATTATTTAACACAACACCATATGTTTTTCATGAGGCCTATTTTGAGGGCTTCAACTCTGGGTTGTTTGGATGACCCAACTGCTGGGTTGCATCACTGGGTCACATAGTTTGGTGTTTTTTAAAAAGAGCAAGGTTGGTTTGTTGATGCTGTGTTATTGAGATATGGCCCAGCAGGTCAGATCAGAAGACTGGAGGCTTGGTAGGGGCATGGCATTCAGGAAGTTATTTTTAGTCACCCATGATAGTAAATGCCATTCCGGTTCATCTGTTGTGTTGATTTGTGATCACATGTTACTATTGAAATAAATAAATACAATTAATTGTTCTCTGTTTATGTTATATGACCATTAGAGATACCTAATTTGGATTGATTGTTTTCAATTGTTTATTATTTTCAATTTGAAATGAATGTTGATTGAAATTAATTTGTGATGTTGTACCTCTAAAGTACTTTGAAAAAACACAAATATAATGACCTAATAGCGGTGTATTTGTTCCTTAATATCCTATGCTAATCCAAATGTGATGTCCACAATGGGATAGTAACCACTTTGTTGCAATACGTAAATAATCATGTTAAAATCATCCTGCAAAAGAGCATGCTGGGAAATATGATATTGATGGCCGTGGTTTTGGTTAAACTCTGGTTATTGCAGTTTTTTACAATCGCTTACACATTAAAAGTGGTACTTGAGGCACACTCAGTGAAACCATTAACTCATGTCCCTAATCTTCAGACCAAGTCTGCAAAACTGCAAGCACATTATCTGCTTTACACTCAGTTTGCAAAACACTTAACACAGTTCTCTACATTAGACACATCATTCAAAACTAACAGGTTTTGTGTTTCGTTTGGAAAACACTGCCATTCAAAATAACACTCTCATTCACCGATTACCTACACGTGTGAAAACACTTATAGCTAATTTCTTCACTTAGAAATCAGAGCTTGAGCCCTATAAATAGGCTTCAGGTTGGCTTTCTTGGTTTGGACAACATTGGAGGCCAATTTTGGAGAGAGAGTTAGAGTAAGAGGGGTACGAGGACAAGGAGGAGGCCTGTGGTGACAGAGACGAGGGGGCATGCCAGGGCTGGATACGCCACTCCAGACGCTACTTCCCCCACTGTTTAGCCAGAGAGAACATCGATTGTGATGTTGTGAGGTGCTGTGGCCAGATCCAAATAGGAGACAGGATTTTGTTTATTAAACAAATTATACACTGCTCAAAAAAATAAAGGGAACACTAAAATAACACATCCTAGATCTGAATGAATTAAATATTCTTATTAAATACTTTTTTCTTTACATAGTTGAATGTGCTGACAAGAAAATCACACAAAATGATCAATGGAAATCAAATTTATCAACCCATGGAGATCTGGATTTGGAGTCACACTCAAAATTAAAATGGAAAACCACACTACAGGCTGATCCAACTTTGATGTAATGTCCTTAAAACAAGTCAAAATGAGGCTCAGTAGTGTGTGTGGCCTCCACGTGCCTGTATGACCTCCCTACAACGCCTGGGCATGCTCCTGATGAGGTGGCCGATGGTCTCCTGAGGGATCTCCTCAGACATGGAACTAAACGCGTCCGCCAACTCCTGGACGGTCTGTGGTGCAACGTGGCGTTGGTGGATGGAGCGAGACATGATGTCCCAGATGTGCTCAATTGGATTCAGGTCTGGGGAACGGGCGGGCCAGTCCATAGCATCAATGCCTTCCTCTTGCAGGAACTGCTGACACACTCCAGCCACATGAGGTCTAGCATTGTCTTGCATTAGGAGGAACCCAGAGCCACCCGCACCAGCATATGGTCTCACAAGGGGTCTGAGGATCTCATTTCGGTGCCTAATGGCAGTCAGGCTACCTCTGGCGAGCACATGGAGGGCTGTGCGGCCCCCAAAGAAATGCAACCACACCATGACTGACCCACCGCCAAACGGTCATGCTGGAGGATGTTGCAGGCAGCAGAACGTTCTCCACGGCGTCTCCAGACTCTGTCACGTCTGTCACATGTGCGTCTGAACTGCTTTCATCTGTAAAGAGCACAGGGCGCCAGTGGCGAATTTGCCAATCTTGGTGTTCTCTGGCAAATGCCAAACGTCCTGCACAGTGTTGGGCTGTAAGCACAACCCACACTGTGGCGTCGGGCCCTCATACCCCCCTCATGGAGTCTGTTTCTGACCGTTTGAGCTGACACATGCACATTTGTGGCCTGCTGGAGGTCATTTTGCAGGGCTCTGGCAGTGCTCCTCCTTGCACAAAGGCGGAGGTAGCGGTCCTGCTGCTGGGTTGTTGCCCTCCTACGGCCTCCTCCACGTCTCCTGATGTACTGGCCTGTCTCCCGGTAGCGCCTCCATGCTCTGGAACATACGCTGACAGACACAGCAAACCTTTTGCCACAGCTCGCATTGATGTGGCCATCCTGGATGAGCTGCACTACCTGAGCCACTTGTGTGGGTTGTAGACTCCGTCTCATGCTACCACTAGAGTGAAAGCACCGCCAGCATTCAAAAGTAACCAAAACATCAGCCAGGAAGCATAGGAACTGAGAAGTGGTCTGTGGTCACCACCTGCAGAACCACTCCTTTATTGGGGGTGTCTTGCTAATTGCCTATAATTTCCACCTGTTGTCTATTCCATTTGCACAACAGCATGTGACATTTATTGTCAATCAGTGTTGCTTCCTATAGGGACAGTTTGATTTCACAGAAGTGTGATTGACTTGGAGTTACATTGTGTTGTTTAAGTGTTCCCTTTATTTTTTTGAGCAGTGTATATTTAACCTTTATTTAACCAGGTAGGCTAGTTGAGAGCAAGTTTTCATTTACAACTGCGACCTGGCCAAGATAGAGCAAAGCAATGCGACACAAACAACACAGAGTTGTACATGGGATAAACAAACGTACAGTCAATAACACAATAGAAAAGTCTATCTACAGTGTGTGCAAATGTAGTAAGATTAGGGAGGTAAGGCAATAAATAGGCCATAGTGGCGAAATAGTTACAATTTAGCAATTAAAAACTGGAGTGATAGATGTGCACAAGATGAATGTGCAAGTAGAGATACTGGTGTGCAAAGGAGCAAAAGAATAAATAACAATATTGGGATGAGGTAGTTTGGTTATGTGCAAGTGCAATTGGTAAGCTGCTCTGACAGCTGATGCTTAAAGTTAGTGATGGAGATTTTTTTTTTTGCAATTTGTTCCAGTCATTGGTAACAGAGAACTGGAAGGAAAGGCAGCCAAAGGGGGAGTTGGCTTTGGGGGCGACCAGTGAAATATACCTGCTGGAGCGCGTGCTACGGGTGGGTGCTGCTATGGTGAACAGTGAGCTGAGATAAGGTGGGGCTTTACATAACAAAGGATGCACCCTGATTGTTTTTTCTTTATAGTAACCAGCCTATTTGTTTATCTTCTACTGTATTTGTTTTGGCTGTTACATTTAATTTAAATATATACTCAATGTGCATATATACTGTATATATTTGTGCACATACATACGTGTGAGTGTTATGACAAACTGCCTTGGATTCCACTGAACATGCAAAAGACACAACATAGTAGTATTTTACATTTGTCACATCCGTGTGTAGTTGGCATGTCTAATAGCTAATCATTTGATGGATTGTGTGTAGAGTTTTGAATCAAAAACACAATTTTAAAATAGTTTTGAATCAAGTGTTTGGTTTTGCAAGAGATGTGTGACTGTCACGACTTCTGCCGAAGTCACGACTTCTGCCACAGGCGGATTACAGTGACGTTTTGCATGTTGTGTGTGTGTTTTGGGGTTTTGTGTGTGGAGTCTCGAGAAAATGATCCATCGTTTCAGAAATCATGTCAGAGCAATTGTCAAAATGTTTTTATTTAACACTCAGTGTGGGTTGCACCAACATGGATTAACTCTTACAGTTGTCCACAATTGTTTACATACGTTTGCTGAATCTTTGGGCCATTTTCCCAAAACTCTAAACACAAAATGTAAAACTACTATGAATTTCCAATTAGTAGGTTTATGCCTTTTGCATTTTCAGTGTTACACTGTATCCGGTTGTAAAAGATTGTTACAGTAATGTATACCTACTCAAATATACACACACAAATGCAATACACTAACAAAAACATTGTCATTTATTTCCAAAATGCAGTATTTTTTAACACTTTCCATAACCAACAGGAGAAAAGCAGGAAAAACATTCATTAAGATAAAGGGTTTTCTGTACAAAAATAAATAAATGAAAATGGCTCATTCTTTCTAAACACAAAAAGACAAAAAACACATGCAAAATGTAAGACAAAAGACATTAGGCTGCATCCTGGCTCCTATTTTGGTCTGGCCACAGCACCTCATCTACATCACAAGCGATGTTCTCCCTGGCTAAACAGCGGGGAAAGAATCTTCTGGAGTGATGGGATCCAGCCACCGAAAGCGCTCACATCAACTTCACCACATGCATCCAACATTTCCTGGAGAAGAGGCGCGCGTGCGAGGGGATGGAGGTCATACACCTTCCATCGCCATGCCGAAAAAAACTCTTCAATTGGATTTAGGAATGTGGAATATGGTGGGAGGTATAGAACAATAAATTGTGGGTGGTCGATGAACCAACTGTGGACCAGAGCAGCCCGGTGGAAACTCACGTTGTCCCAAATGACAACATACCTGGGCTGTTCTGGTCCAACCCTCTGCTCGGCTGGAATGAGGATGCCGTGTAGTGTGTCCAGGAATGTGATGAGAAGTACTGTGTTGTAGGGACCAAGGTTGGCATAGTGATGGAGGACGCCTTGCTGGCTAACGTCTGCGCACATGGTGATATTCCCTCCTCGCTGTCCAGGGACATTCACAATGGCACGGTGGCCAATAATGTTCCATTCCCGTCCCCTTCTTTTGGCTAGGTTGAAGCCAGCCTCATCAATGTAAATATAAACGTGCAGAATTGCAACGGCATCCAGCTCCAAGACTCTCTGAAACAGACAACAAAACAATATGTGACATAGACCTACTGTAGAGCAGTCAATATGGTGAGGCACAATACAGTGGATTACAGTACTGTAATGTCTCTATTCAGTGCTGATATGATAGTAAATTCACAGTATAGTACTTACTTGCACATATTCATAGTGCTGTTCTTTAACTCTCTCTGAGTTTCTCTCAAATGGCACCCTGTAGACCTATTTTATCCAGATTTGGTTGCGCTGTAATACACGGTTCAATGTAGACAAGCCCACCTGGGGAATGTTATTGAATATTGTGTTGTCTGCAATTATGTGGTTCTGGATTTCTCGTAGTCTAATGGTATTGTTTTCCACCATCATGTTCACATTAGCGGTCTCCTGTTCTGGTGTGAACAGCCGGGGTCTTCCACCATGGCCTTCCGTCTCTCAGTTCTGCAGAAGATCCACAAATATGAAATGATTGGTTACAGTAAGCTAAAATATTCTATATTCTTTCAATATGAAATGAAGTTACTGTAACATTGGCCAACAATCACTGAGTAACATAGGCCTACTGATATGTCGGACTGCAGTATACATACATAAAGAGCATAGTGTATATGGTACTGTAGGTAACTTACCGGTTCTCATTTCTGAATGTACAGATGATAGATGCAACCATGTAGCGGCTCAGGTTTGGGCTGAACTCTCTGCCCAGCCTCCCTCATACTCAAGCCTTTGTTGAGCACATGGTCAACCAATGTAGCCCTGATCTCATCTGAGACAACTGTCCTTCCTCGTCCTTGTCCTCCTCATCTTCCTCTCACTCCTTTAACCTCTAGCTCTTGCTTCACCATTGACTTCCATTTTCCTCCAAAACAGGAGAGCTCATCTGTGGCCTTTTATAGTGACAAAGTTCTGATTTCTAAGTGAACAATTCAGCAACTAGTGTTTACACCTGTGAGGAGTGGGTGTTGCCAATTGGTGTATAGAGCTTGGCATTGTGCTTGGCATTGCTTTCCAAAGGGACTAAAGAGATTTTAATATTGAGTGTTGTGCCTAATGTAGAGACAAAAAGTGTGATATAGAATTGAAAACTGAGTGTAAAACAGGAATTGTCCTTGCAATTTTGCAGACTTGGTACATGAGTTTCAGGTTTTCAGGCCACTGAAGGAGGTTTAAATTAATCAAATGTGCTGTATTTTTGGTGTGATTAACAATTTCAGCTCCTGTGGCTAATCATGTTTGTAAAACTTAGCTAGTAATGACCAGTGCTGGTTTGTTTCCATAGAAACAGAATTAGACCATATTTCTGTGGTGAATCCATTATGACACGTCACTAATCATAATTTAGTGATTTAACCTTAGATTAACTAATCCTGGTTTAAAATTAAGTGGTGCAACACATCTCTGATTAATTATAAACCTTGATTTACAAAGTCTAGATTAGATCTAATATAAGATTAATTTAAACCATGTTGGTAATTTAACACTGGAGAATTTGCTGTGTAGTTAATACCACTTAGCATCTGTGGAACTGTAAAACTGGATATCATCTCCTAACATCAAAAGAAAGACAAATTAATATGGATGTTAATGCAAACAAAGTCATGAATATCAGACTTAATATAATGTATCATTGATGTTTATTTAAGCAAACTAGTCATAAATTAATTTACTTTACATGGTGTTTGCATTGATTTAACAGGGGGAATGTATAATCTTCATGATCACAAAGTTACAACAGTGTCAGCCAACACAAGACATAATAGTAATAATAGCTAAATATAATGTGTGTAGCATTGGTTACTTTTTGCATTTGCTGACAAAGGTCTCATAAGGCTGATTGTGATTGGTCCTATACTTAGACCAACATGGCACTGATGTCGTCTTGAACTTGTATTGGGGGAGATCTAGGCCATGGAGTAGGCTGCGCCTTACTTCAGACAGATTAGCGAGACCAAACAACTAAACACACAGCATGATGGTTCCCATGGTTCCCCTAAAACACAAGCAGAATTCAAAGTGACATCAAAGTCCTCACACATCAAACACCATCATTAGTTCCTTATCATCCTGTTGCAATAGACGGGAGACAGGTGCACTCTGGTTTTTCGCTCCATCAGTCAGTCAGTCAGGCTGCCGATTATCTTTCTCAGAGAGAGCGGGACCATCGTTGCCTCGCCGGCATCCCTTACCTAGCGATAGGATTACGGGGAGATGCAATTAAGAGCTCGACAGGGAATCAGCATCTGACACACTTAGATAGGATTCAAAAGGTACACCTTCCAGATATTTCCACGTTAACGCTCAAACAGTGATGTGCAACGCACACCTCGAGTCATGTTAGATGACTTCGGTTCCGCTTCAAATGTCATGGCGTTAATTTATTCCGGGTTAGTGGGGGTTCCATACTGCTTGGGTTGAGGGCAATGACTTATTTGCTGCAGCAAACCAATTATCAAATGCAAATTATTACAGTATATGTATGGCAAGGGCAAGATAGTCACTTTAGACAAGATTAAGCGATACAGCAGCCTCTCAAAGCCTGTGATCTAGTGAATAGCTAAAAAAAACATATGAGGTATTTCATATGAAATAGTAACAACATAACCAATCAATACAGCCAATGAAGTACCAACAATGACCTTTCAAACATGACATTATTGTAAACAACTTCTGTATCTGTTATGCAATCTCTGCATACACAAACAGTTTGTTTCCTAGCTAGTTAGTGAGCTGCCACCACCCACCACTCCAGAGCCATCGGAAAACGTGTGGCGAGACAGCAATCTTTGAACATATGCAAACAGTTTATTGTTTCCTAGCTTGTTAGTGAGCCGCCACCACCCAGCACTCCAGAGCCGCCGCCACACCACTTTCAAAGCAGCAGCACCGAACGCGTTTACCAGACATATTCATTTGTTCATAGAAAAACGTAGAAAAACATTTTGCAACCCCCCAAAAAATCAGGAGTGTCTTATTGGACAAGTTGACATAGTATCTCCCCCAATTTCAGCATTGTCTAGTGAAGCCAACCCTGTCCCTGGGATTTCATGCATTAACCCAGACACTGACTCTGACGGTAGATTTACTTGTCAGTCAGTGGTCCCCTTTCTGCAGCCTAGAGAGCCTCATCAACCATTCCTCTCAACAACCTAAGTTTGGTTGCAACAGCACCTCGTTGTTTGACTCTGCACTTGGTTTCTTTTCTCGCTCACACTCATCTCCTGCCTGCCTGGTTGCCTGCCTCATGAGAGATTGTAAAACAAGGTACGTGTTAATACAAGCAGTTTAGTCATTCTCTAAAACTAGCTAAAATAATCGAATCTATAGCTAGCTAAAAACACTACTAACGTTAGCTTTAGTAGCTTAGCTAGATAGCTAGGTTAATGCAATCATGCAGCCAGCAGCTAGCATTAATTCATTTAGATGTGTTTGGCACAGGACAAAGAAGATGAAACGATCTGTTGCTGCAAATTTCACTGTCTTAAAAGTAAAAATATGAAAGAAGTGTCCACTGAGCAGTCTACACAGACATTATGAACATGTTTGTCCAACAATAACAGATGGATGGCTAATGCAGAATGAGAGAATTGTTGGATTCTAGCACCAACATAACTTTCACAAATACAGTCATGCAGCCATCATGTCGTAAGTCTTTTTTTCAACTAGTTAGTGCATAGGTGTACTGAACATATAATGCAGGTTTGGTTATAATAGAGTGCAATAGAATGAGTGACATTCAATCACATTTATTTCATGAAAAGGGGGGAATTATTGTCAGTGAACGCAGACAAGGCAAGGCAAGCAGACAAGCAGATGCAGCTTCTATTCACAGACTGAAACAAGAGGGCTAGTGAAACTCTCTCTCTCTCTCTCTCTCTCTCTCTCTCTCTCTCTCTCTCTCTCTCTCTCTCTCTTCTACTCTCTTATATATATATATATATATATATATATCATAATATATAATATATAATATATAATACTAATTATATATATATTATATATATATTATATAATATATATTATATATATATATATATATATATATATATATCGTAATGACCCCCTCATGGAGAGTTTGTAATGCTGATGGCCTGTTTGCTGGAGGAGGAGTTCACCCCTTCATGTGGAACAATAAAGGATTGAAACATGGTGCAGAATGCTGACTGACCAGTCCTTGTTAAACGCTCTATTCTTCACATCCAGATAAGGAGACATTATTACACAGACACTCTGCACTGGATGGGTAGCCAGTCTGGATAGCAGGAACCAATCTAGTGGTTGCTGTTAGATTTGTTCGGCCAAGTTGATTTATCCAGATGGGAGATCTCACAACCTGTGTTATTAGCAATGTATATTTGTTCAAACATATCTCAATGAAACTATAAAACTGTTAGGTGAAACTACAATTCAATATTAATGTGTAGATTCAATATTTAATAACTCACAGTTGTATCGGCTTAGACAGGTTTGATGAATATTGTGTCTAAGCGAGCTGGGAACATTGAGAACCTAGGAAGGAAGCTGCTCTCTCAATGATCAGATTGTAATGTTCTGTTGTTTATAATGAGTGTCAGTGTCTAGACTAGACATTGGTCCTTTTCTACAGCCATCCCATTCAGATCTGAGAGCCACTGTATCCTCCATTAATTCTCTGTCACATACAGGGAGCCATTATATTATATTCAACACTGACTACTCTGAGCCCCTCCCATCCCCTCTATGTACTTCCCTGTTGATTAAAAACAAATCTAGTCATTGGAATCCATTATAATCATGTCTGTCCTGTCATATGTCTGCCATGTGGCAACCCTTTCTGACACCCCTACCGACACCCCTTTGTAGCACCCCTGCTACAAAAACAGAACGTCATCGGGATACATTGAGTTTCTATCATGATGTCAATTACTTGTTAGTTTAGTTAAGAAATTAAAGATGACAGTGGCTGAATTAACAAGGGCCTCTGTCCCAGAGATGTACAGTATTAATCATTGTACATTGCAGTAGATAAAACTCAACAGTAGTGATGCTTAATACAATCTGTCTCATACAGTTAACATTGGAAAATATTTTTTTTGTGTTATTTTGTATTCTGTATTCTTTGACAAAGTTTAGGATGATACTGATGTCTTCTCATTAACATCTAATTTAGTGTTTGGTTTTATGGTAATTGTTATGGTGATGTCTTACTCAGTCATTATGTCATTATTCAAATGCACTGAGTTTACAAAACATTAGAACACCTGCTCTTTCCATGACATACTGTAGACTAAGCAGGTGAATCCAGGTGAAAGCTATGATCCCTTATTGATGTCACTTCTTAAATACACTTCAATCAGTGTACATGAAGGAGAGGAGACAGATTAAATAAGGATTTTTAAGCCTTGAGACAATTAAGACATGGATTGTTTATGTGTGCCATTCAGATGGGCAAGACAAAATATTGAAGTGTCGTTGAACGGGGTATGGTATTAGGTGCCAGACGCACCGGTTTGAGTGTGTCAAGAACTGCAATGCTGCTGGGTTCGCCACACGCAACAGTTTCCCATGTGTATCAAGAATGGTCCACCACACAAAGGACATCCAGCCAACAGCATTGGAGTCAACATGGGCCAGCATCCCTGTGGAACGCTTTCGACACCTTGTAGAGTCCATGCCCTGACATGTTCTGAGTGCAAAAAGCAGTGCAACCCAATATTAGGAAGAATGTTTTGTACACTCAGTGTACAGTATATCCAACACATTATATGTTGAGGTAAACTTTTATGCCACTGTATATCATCATAAAGAACAACATAATGTTGGTTGTATAATTACAGGTCTTCTGACCTGTTTATACATGTATTATCTAACATAGCCTACTGTATAAGAAGATGGCCTCGAGGCATAGTATGTTACACAAAATAAGTAGTATGAATGGTATATTCCCTTAGTGTTCGACATGCACTTCCAATAACATCATTCATGGTAACGTTGAATCATCAGCTATATATTAAAGGGAAAGTTGGGGATTTTGGCAATTAATGCCCTTCATCTACATACTTCACCAGAGTCAGATGAACTTGTGAATACCATTTGTATGTCTATGCATCCAGTATGAAGGAAGTATGAGGTAGTTTTGAGACCCAATACTAGCGTTAGGGCAATGACTGGAAGTCTACAGGGACATAGCAGTTAACATAATAGTTGTTCCCTTAGACTCCCAGTTATTGCGCTAACGCTAGTTGGAAACTACTTTCAAACTGAAAACAGAGACATAAAAATGGAATACACAAGTTCATCTGACTCTGGGGAAGTAGACAAAGGGCTTCATTTCCAAAATCCCTAAATATCCCTTTAATGTTTTTACTACAATGATAACCTCAGTCTTGTTACCCCTATTGGCTTCGATAATTCCAGTTTGGACGATTGTTTTGTATAGTTAACACACAGCAAATTCCCCAGTGTAAAATTAACATTGAAAGTGTAAACTTGTATAGACACTGAACAGTGTTGAATTAACACACTGCTTAGTGTAAAGCTTTATTTGCATATTCCCCAGATTTCCTTGCCTTTCGAGGGAATTTTAGTCACCACCCATTACTGAATGTGTTAGTGACAGAGACATGGGTGTTGTATTCATCCATTTTTTGTCATATAGATTCACCAAGTGAGATCTTAAGTGAATAGTTTATTGTTGAAACATAATTATTTAACAATACAATATGTATTTCATAAGATCTTATTTTGAGGACTTAACACAAAATGTAGGGGGCTGTTTGGAGGCCCCAAATGCTGAGTTGCAGGCATTAGGCCACTTTGGATTGTTTTTTGAAAAAAGCAAGGTTGGTTTGATGAAACTGTTTCATTGAGATATGACCAAGCGGGACAGCTCAGAAGACTGGAAGCTTGGCTTAGTAGGGGCGTGACTTTCAGAAAGCTATTTTTGGTGAACCATGTGAGTAAATGTCATTCCAGTTCATCTGTTCAGTTGAATCGTTATCAACTTCTATGGTAGAGAAACAAATGTTTTTTTGTATTTTGAATGAAGCTTCCAGCAGTATATGATTTCCCTTTCAAGCTTAACAAATACTGATGCGCCATCCCCAATGGGGTTGTAACCACACTGTTACATTCCCCAGTTTCTGTGTTGTAGCTTGTGTATTTGAGTGTGTGTTTCAGGAGATGGCTTCCTAAGTTCTCCCCAAGCAGCTGATTGGTCGGCCCCAATTGATGATTGGAGAGCTGACCCCGCCCCCTCGTCAGGACGCAGCTGTCTCTAATTACCATGCCTTCTGAAGCTATAAAAGCCAGTGTTCTGTTGTTCAGAAAAGAGAGATCATAAGCAGGCTGAGATCATTGGCAGGCTGAGATCATTGCTGGAGAGATTGAATGTGATATAGATCATTGCTAGGAGAGAAGGTTGATGGCTGAGGGTTATAGCATGTTGGTCGTTGGTATGTACTGTGTTAGTTGTTGCTGGGAGCAGTTGGTATGTTCCGTGTGAGATTGTTGCTCAGATAGAGCTTATTTGATGTCCTTCGTTTCTTAGTTTGTTTGAGTAATTGTTTGATATTCTGTTTCATTTGTTCCCAGGGGGGAAGGGGAAGGCACCTAGGGAGTGTTTAGGCAAGAGGCCCGCGGGGCATACATATACCCGTAGTATATTCACTGTCTAGGCACACTAGGTAAGACCTGGGCGGACCACCTCCTGTATTTTGGTTAGCGCACCAGGCGGTGCTAAGTTGGGTAAGTAGTGGGTAGGCAGGTTAGCTAGGAGAGGGGGGGGGGGCTTTGACATTTAGTTTCTTTGCTTTGGTTCCGTCCAGCCCCTTTTCCCCATATTACCGTGTAAAGGAATAAAATCCTAGTAAACGGTCAATTCTGCCTTTTGGTCGTCCTTTCTCACACCTACAGTCCCATTCCTCTTTTACTTCACGTTGAGTTGCAGCAGGGTGTTGCGTTCCCTCGTCACAGAGGCATGCGTAACACACACACACAGAAGCAGGCAAAGCTCTCCCTCACCCTCCAGTTGGCAAATCTGACCATAACTGTATCCTCCTGATTCCTGCTTAAAAGTAAAACAGGAAGTACCAGTTACGAGCTCAATATGTAAGTGGTCCAGTGAAACACTTGCTATCCTTCAGGACTGTTTTGCTAGCACAGACTGGAATATGTTCCGGGATTCATCCAATGGCATTGAGGAGTTTACCACATCAGTCACCGGCTTCATTAATAAGTGCATTGACAAAGTCATCCCCACAGTGTCAGTATGTACATATCCCAACTAGAAGCTATGGACTACAGGCAACATCCACCCTGAGCTAAAGACTAGAGCTGCCGCTTTCAAGGAGCAGGTCACTTGGCTCCCGAGTGGCGCAAGGCACTGCAACTCAGTGCAAGAGATGTCACAACAGTCTCTGGTTCGAATCCACGCTGTATCACATCCGGCCATGATTGGGAGTCCCATAGGGCGGTGCACAATTGGCCCAGCGTTGTCCGGGGTAGGCTGTCATTGTAAATAAAAATGTGTTCTTAACTGACTTGCCTAGTTAAATAAAGGTAAAAAAAGAATAATATGGAGGCTTAAAAGAAGAACCTACTACACCGGCTCTGAAGCTTGTCGGATGTGGCAGGGCTTGCAAACTGTCACGGATTAAAAAAGGAAACCCAGCCGAGCGCTGTCCAGTGACACAAGCCTAGCAGACAAGCTAAATGAGTTATATGCTTGCTTCGAGGCAAGCAACACTGAACCATGGGTGAGAACACCAGCTGTTCCTGACGATTGTGTGATCACGTTTGCCATAGCCGATGTAAGAACATTACAGGTTAACATTCACAAGGCAGCAGGGACAGACTGATTACCAGGATGCATGCACTGGCGAGTACCTTCACAAACATTTTCAACCTCTCCCTGACCCAGTCTGTAATACCTAAACGTTTCAAGCAGAACACCATTGTCCCTGTGCCCAAGAACGCCAAGGTAACATATCTCAAATCAAATCAAATGTATTTATATAGCCCTTCGTACATCAGCTGATATCTCAAAGTGCTGTACAGAAACCCAGCCTAAAACCCCAAACAGCAAACAATGCAGGTGTAGAAGCACGGTGGCTAGGAAAAACTCCCTAGAAAGGCCAAAGCCTAGGAAGAAACCTAGAGAGGAAGCAGGCTATGAGGGGTGGCCAGTCCTCTTCTGGCTGTGCCGGGTGGAGATTATAACAGAACATGCCCAAGATGTTCAAATGTTCATAAATTACCAGCATGGTCAAAAAATAATAATCACAGTAGTTGTCGAGGGTGCAGCAAGTCAGCACCTCAGGAGTAAATGTCAGTTGMCTTTTCATAGCCGATCATTAAGAGTATCTCTACCGCTCCTGCTGTCTCTAGAGAGTTGAAAACAGCAGTTCTGGGACAGGTAGCACGTCCGGTGAACAGGTCAGGGTTCCATAGCCGTAGGCAGAACAGTTGAAACTGGAGCAGCAGCACGGTCAGGTGGACTGGGAGTCATCATGGAGTCATCATGCCAGGTAGTCCTGAGGCATGGTCCTAGGGCTCAGGTCCTCCGAGAGAGAGAAAGAAAGAGAGAATTAGAGAGAGCATACTTAAATTCACACAGGACACCTGATAAGACAGGAGAAGTACTCCAGATATAACAAACTGATCCTAGCCCCCCGACACCTAAACTACTGCAGCATAAATACTGGAGGCTGAGACAGGAGGGGTCAGGAGACACTGTGGCCCCATCAGATGATACCCCCGGACAGGGCCAAACAGGAAGGATATAACCCCACCCACTTTGCCAAAGCACAGCCTCCACACAACCAGAGGGATAACTTCAACCACCAACTTACCATCCTGAAACAAGGCCGAGTATAGCCCACAAAGATCTCCGCCACGGCACAACCCACCATCATCCAAGAAACCCTGGACCCACTCCAATTCTCATAGCGCCCAAACAGATCCACAGATGACACAATCTCTATTGCATTCCACACTACCCTTTCCCACCTGGACAAAAGGAACACCTAAGTGAGAATGCTGTTCATAGACTACAGCTCAGCATTCAACACCATAGTGCCCTGCAAGTTCATCAATAAGCTAAGGTCCCTGGGACTGAACACCTCCCTTTGCAACTGGAACCTGGACTTCCTGACTGGCAGCCCCCAGGTAGTGAGGGTAGCCAATAACACATCCCCCATGCTAACCTTCGACGCGTGGGCTCCTCAGGGGTATGTGCTTCGTCCCCTCCTGTACTCCCTGTTCACCCACGACTGCGTGGCAGCATACAACTCCAACACCATCATCAAGTTTGCCAATGACACAATGGTGTTGGGCCTGATCATTCACATCGATGGGGCTGGAGTGGAGTGGAGTGGAGTGGGTCGAGAGCTTCAAATTCCTCTGTGTCCACATCAATAATGACCTATCATGGTCCAAACACACCAACATATTCGTGAAGAGGGCACAACAATGCCTCTTCCCCCTCAGGATGCTGAAAAGATTTGACATGGGTCCTCAGATCCTCCACATGTTCTACAGTTGCACCATTGAGAGCATCTTGACTGGTTGCATCACTGCTTGGTATGGCAACTGCGTATGGCCCTGTACATCACTGGGGTAAACTCCCTGACATCCATGACCTCTATACCAGGTGGTATCAGAGTAATGCCCCAAAAATTGTCAAAGACTCCATACACCCAAGTAATAGACTGTTCTCTCTGCTACCGCATGGTAAATGGTACCAGAGCGCTAAGTCTGGGACCTAAAGGCTCCTGAACAGCTTCACCCCCAAGCCATAAACCTGTTAAAATGGTAACCAAATAGCTACCCGGACTATCTGCATTGACCCTTTTTGAACTAACTCTTTTTGACTCTGCACACACATTGGACTCTACCCTCACTCACGAACATTCTTACACTCCAAATGGCGCCGGAAGAGAGGGCTACCATGCTTCTAGCTCTTAGGAAACTTTGCAGTATTTTTTTTTATGTATTATTTCTTATATTATTAGCCCAGAAAATGTTTTGTGTTAAGACATACAGCTGGGAAGAACCATTGGATATCAGAGTGGTAGTAACTCACCAGCACTACCGGCATTACGATCAGGAATATAACTTTCCTGAATCAGATCCTTTGTTTGCACCTCCCAGGGCAATTGAACTGATTTCAGAGGCTGACCCAAAACACAGTCGGCGGAGGATGGGTACTTGGAGTGGTCTTCTAGTACAACTAGAAAGTGCACACCACCCACCGCTTCTGCGTATATTACCCGCAAAATGTTAAGTCTCTGGATAATAAAGTTGACGAGCTCAGGGCGAGTATTTCTTTTCAGAGAGACATCCGACAGTATATCCCGAGAGAGACATATTTCCGTTAAACAGACTATCTTACAACCCGTAAGATAGTCTGTTTAACGGAAATATGTCTCTCTCGGGATAAACTGTCGGATTCCATCCAGCCAGTTGGGTTCTCAGGTAATCACGCAGACAGGAATAAATATCTCTCCGGGAAGAAGGGCGGGTGTGTATGTTTCATGATTAAACACTCATGGTGTGATTGTGATAACATACAGGAACTCAAGTCCTTTTGTTCACCCAAACCTAGAATACCTCACAATCAAATGCCAACCGTATTATCTACCAAGATATTTCTCTTCGGTTATAGTCACAACTGTGTATATCCCCCCTCAAGTTGATACCATGACAGCCCTTGAATAAATTCACTGGACTTTATGTAAACTGGAAACCACATATCCTGAAAAAAATTGAGAAAAAGCCTGCCAAAGTTATCAACACATTGACTGTAGTACTCGCGCTGCAAAAACACTTGACCACTGCTACTCCAACTTCCGGGATGCCTACAAGGCCATGCCCCGCCCTCCTTTCAGCAAATCTGACCATGACGCCATTTTGCTCCTCCCTTCCTATAGGCAGAAACTCAAACAGGAAGTATCCGTGCTAAGGACTATTCAATGCTGGTCTGACCAATCGGAATCCACGTTTCAAGATTGTTTTGATATGTTCCGGGTAGCCTCCAATATTAACATTGACAAATATACTGATACGGTGACTGAGAATGCTATTCATTGACTACAGCTCAGCGTTCAACACCATAGTACCCTCAACGCTCACCACTAAGATAAGGATCCTGGGACTAAACACCTCCCTCTGCAACTGGATCCTGGATTTCCTGATGGGCCGCCCTCAGGTGGTGAGGGTAGGTAGCAACACATTTGCCACGCTGATCCTCAACACTGGAGCCCACCAGGGGTGAGTGCTCAGTCCCCTCCTGTACTCCCTGTTCACCCATGACTGCGTGACCACGCACGCCTCCAACTCAACTATCAAGGTTGCAAGTGACACAACAGTAGTAGGCTTGATTACCAACAATGACGAGACAGCCTACAGGGAGGAGGTGAGGACTCTGGGAGTGTGGTGCCAGGAAATAACCTTTCACTCAATGTCAACAAAACAAAGGAGATTATCGTGGATTTAAGGAAACAGCAAAGGGAGCACCCCCCTATCCACAGTGACAGGACAGCAGTGGAGAAGGTGGAAAGCTTCAAGTTCCTCGGCGTACACATCACTGACAAACTGAAATGGTCCACCCACACAGGCAGTGTGGTGAAGAAGGCGCCACTAGTCACTTTAATAATGTTTGCATATTTTGCATTACTCATCTCATATGCATATACTGTACTCTATTCTCCTGTATCTTAGTCTATTCCGCGCTGACATTGCTCATCCATATATTTATATATTCTTAATTCCATTCCTTTACTTAGATGTGTGTGTATTGGGTATATGTTGTGAAATTGTTAGATATTACTTCACTGTTGGAGCTAGAAACACAAGCATTTCGCTACACCCGCAATAACATCTGTTAAACACGTGTATGTGACCAATAAAATGTTATTTGATTTGACACTCAAACACATACACATGCACACACACGACACACACACACGCACACATTCACCACACCACATACACATTCACACTAATCACATATGCTGCTGCTACTTTTTATTATGTCTCCTGTTGCCTAGTCACTTTAGACATACTTATATATACAGTACATACAGTGCATTCAGAAAGCATTCAGTGTTACGTCCATTGTTCGAAGGAGACCAAGGTGCAGCGTGGTAGGCGTACATTTTACTTTGTTTTTAAAATGACACCAAAAAACAACAAAACACAACACGAACGTAAAGCTCTGTAGCGCTAAACAGCAACTATACAAAGACAAGATCCCACAACTCAAGGTGGTAAAAAGGGCTGCCTAAGTATGATCCCCAATCAGAGACAACGATAGACAGCTGCCTCTGATTGGGAACCATACCCGGCCAACAAAGAAATATACAACCTAGAATTCCCACCCAAATCACACCATGACCTAACCAAAAAGAGAAATAAAAAGGCTCTCAGGTCAAGGCGTGACATTCAGACCTGACTTTTTCCACATTTTGTTACTTTAAAGCCTTTTTCTAAAATTGATTAAATAAAAAACTATCCTCATCAATCTACACAATACCCCATAATGACAAAGTGAAAACAGTTTTTGGGAAATTTTTGCAAATGTATATATATTTCAAAAAAGATTTCAGACCCTTTCCTGTGAGACTTGAAATTGAGCTCAGTTGCATCCTGTCTCCATTCATCATCCTTGAGATGTTTCTACAACTTGATTGGAGTCCACCTGTGGTAAATTCAATTGATTTGACATGATTTGGAAAGGCACACACCTGTCTCTAAGGTCACAAGCCACAAGGTCCGTCGAGCTCTGAGACAGGATTGTCACGAGGCACAGATCTGGGGAAGGGTACCAAAAAATGTCTGCAGCATTGAAGGTCCCTAAGAACACAGTGGCTTCCATCATTCTTAAATGGAAGAAGTTTGCAACCACCAAGACACTTCCTAGAGCTGGCCGCCCGTCCAAACTGAGAAATCGGGGGAGAAGGGCGTTGGTCAGGGAGGTGACCAAGAACACAATGGTCACTGACAGAGCTTCAGAGTTCCTCTGTGAAGATGGGATAACCTTCCAGAAGGACAACCATCTCTGGAGTTTGCCAAAAGGCACCTAAAGATAAAACCAAGATTGAGCTCTTTGGCCTGATAGCCAAGCGTCACGTCTGGAGGAAACCTGGCACCATCCCTACGGTGAAGCCTGGTGGTGGCAGCATTATGCTGTGGGGATGTTTTTCAGCGGCAGGGACTGGGAGACTAGTCAGGATTGAGGGAAAGATTAACGGAGCGAAGTACAGAGAGATTCTTGATGAAAACATGCTCCAGAACGCTCAGGACCTCATGCTGGGGGTGAAGATTCATCTTCCAACAAGACAACGACCCTAAGCACACAGCCAAGACAACGCAGGAGTGGCTTCAGGACAAGTCTCTGAATGTCCTTGAGTGGCCCATCCAGAGCCCGGACTTGAACCCAATCGAACATCTCTGGAGAGACCTTAAAATAGCTGTGCAGTGACCCTCCCCATCCAACCTGACATAGCTTGAGAGGATCTGTAGAGAAGAATGGGTGAAACTCCCCAAATACAGGTGTGCCAAGCTTATTGCATCATACCGAAAAAGACTCAAGGCTGTAATTGCTGCCAAAGGTGCTTCAACAAAGTACTGAGTAAAGGTTCTGAATTCTCATTTAAATGTGATATTTCAGTTTTTTATTTGTAAAAAATTTGCTAACATTTCTAAAAACTTGTTTTTGCTTTATCATTATGGGGTATTGTGAGTAGATTGATGAGGAAAATAAACATTTTTATAAATTTTAGAATAAGTCAAGGGGTCTGAATTAGGGGTCAACCGATTAGGCTTGATAGGCTTGAAGTCATAAACAGCGCAATGCTTGAAGCACAGCAAAGAGCTGCTGGCAAATGCAGGAATGTGCTGTTTGAATGAATGCTTACGAGCCTGCTGCTGCCTACCACCGCTCAGTCAGACTGCTCTATCAAATCATAGACTTAATTATAATATAATAACACACAGAAATACGAGCCTTAGGTCATTAATATTGTCAAATCCGGAAACTATCATTTRGAAAACAAAACGTTTATTCTTTCAGTGWAATACGGAACCGTTCRYTATTTTATCTAACGGYTGGCATCCKTAAGTCTAAATATTGCTGTTACATTGCACAACCTTCAATGTTATGTCATAATTATGTACAATTCTGGCAAATTAATTACGGTCTTTGTTAGGAAGAAATGGTCTTCACACCGTTCGCAACGAGCCAGGCAGCCCAAACTGTTGCATATACCCTGACTCTGCTTGCACAGAACGCAAGAGAAGTGACACAATTTCCCTAGTTAACTTCTTGACGCTAGGGGACAGATGATTATTATTTTTTTAATAACGTTCCCAAGGTGAACAGACTATTTCTCAGGCCCAGATCGTAGAATATGCATATCATTTACAGATTAGGATAGAAAACACTCCAACGTTTCCAAAACTGTCAAAATAGTGTCTGTGAGTATAACAAAACTGATTCTGCAGGCAAAAACCTGAGGAAATCCAACCCGGAAGTGCTTTTTTAAAATGTATCCCTGTTTCATTGCCTGCCCCTCTTCCATGTAAAGGGGTATCAACCAGATTCCTTTACCAATGGCTTCTTCAGGCTGTGACCAGGCTTTAGACATAGTTTCAGGCTTTTATTTTGAAAAATTTGCGAAATTCTTCAAAACGAGTCAGGTGTCCTTTGATTAGTTCCTGCACGCGAGAGGGGTAGCTCGACATTTTCTTTCTCTCTTTTATTGAATAGGTTACCGTCCGGTTGAAATATCGATTATGTATGTTAAAAACAACCTGAGGATTGATTATAAAAAACGTTTGACATTTTTCTACGAACATTATACTTTTTGGAATTTGTCTGCCTTTCAGGAAAGGAACGAGGCTGTGATTTTCGAAATATAACACGCAACCCAAATGGCGTTTTTTGTTTATAAAACTAATATTTATCGAACAAAAATAACATTTATTGTGTAACTGGGAGTCTCGTGAGTGCAAACATCCGAAGATTATCTAAGGTAAGCGATTCATTTCATTGCTTTTCTGACTTTCGTGACCATGCTAATTTGGGGCTAGCTGTTGTAGCATTGAAAGCTACACTCACAAAAGCTTGGATTTCTTTCGCTGTAAAATATATTTTCAAAATCTGACACGATAGGTGAATTAACAACAAGCTAAGCTGTGTTTTGGTATATTTCACTTGTGATTGCATGATTATAAATATTTTTTGTAATATTTTTGCATTTGGCACCCTGCAATTCTAGCGGTTGTTTAGGAAAGGGATCCAGTAAAAGGGATCCGTAGTGCAGAGAAGTTAAGAGTTTATTTGGAAGATCACAGCTCTATAAACATTATTTCGTGGTGCCCCGACTTTCTAGTTAATTACATTTACATGATTTGTTTAATATTAATTACAGAGAAATGATTTTATAGAATAGCATGTCATATCACTTAATCCGGCATAGCCAAAGACACGACACCAGTGTACCGCCAGTGTACCTCTAAACAGGGACTGGGATAGATGAACAGGGCTGAACTCCCAGAGCTGTAATCAGGATTTTCCTCTTTTAGTCATCCCAACAAAAGAGGACAGGATCATGAATATGCAGCAGTCGGAGGAGAGGTTCCCCTCCAGGCCGGAGAAAAGACTGATAATTACATCTTCTTCTCCTCCAACCAAAAGAGAGCATGACTTTGAAGATATGATCACCTTCTATTTAGATACCCCCAACTACACCGTTACCTTAACACCTCACTTACTTGCTTGATGTAAATATCAAACGTTTTGTGATTCTGAGAATATACAGTAAATCAAATCAAATTTTATTGGTCACATACACATTGTTAGCAGATGTTAATGCGAGTGTAGCGAAATGCTTGTGCTTCCTGTTCCGACTGTGCAGTAATATCTAACAAGGAATCTAACAATTTCACAACAACTACCGTATACACACAAGTGTAAAGGAATTAATAAGAATATGTACATATATATAGATGAGCGATGGCCGTGTGGCATAGGCAAGATGCAGTAGATGGTATAGAGTACAGTATATACATATGAGATGAGTAATGTAGGGTATGTAACATTATATAAAGTGGCATTGTTTAAAGTGACTAGTGATACATTTATTACATCCAATTTGTATTATTAAAGTGGCTAGAGATTTGAGTCAGTATGTTGGCAGCAACCAATCAATGTTAGAGATGGCTGTTTAACAGTCTGATGGCCTTGAGATCAGGGGCGAAAATCTGATATCAACCTTGGAGGGGACAATTACATTACATTTTCTCAAGAGCAATTCCTGAGGGGGACACCAAAAGTAGTGCTGTAACACATAGC
>NC_036875.1:31211283-31228378 GCF_002910315.2 Salvelinus sp. IW2-2015 | reverse complement strand
ACAAAGAGAGAGAATGACGGACAGAGTAAGGAAGTTGATCACCGTAAGTTCATTGGGTCGTTTGTAGTGGAGAGAATCATAAATCCTGTGGTGGTTCGACTCAAGTTGCCTGCACACTTAGAGTGCATCCCCACTTTTCATGTCTCCTGTCTCAAGCGCGGTTCACCTGCAGTCCTCTGTTGCCTCCTCTCGCTCGTCCTCTCCTCTCGGATGATCGAGTGGGTCCTGTCTACACGGTGGCGCGGCATCATGGACTCCAGACGGCGGGGTCGAGGGTACCAGTTTCTAGTGGACTGGGAAGGATATGGTCCAGAGGAGAGGAGTTGGATTTCCTCGGCGACAGATTCTGGATGACGACCTGATTCGTGACTTCTACCGCCTCCATCCTGGCGCTCCAGGTAGTCCGCCCGTGGCGTTCGTCGGAGGGGGGTACTGTCACGAATCCCGCTTCCTGAGTCTGGTTTGCCTGTGTGTCTGTCCTGGAGTGTGTTCAGGTGTCCTGGAACGCACCCTGTCTGGTTGCCGGGCGATTAGCTCATTGGGAGATTGGTTTCACCCGCACCTGTTTCCGTCAGTAATTCTGCACAACCTGTCCTGATCATCAATCTTTACCCTTGCATAAGCTCTGAACCTGACTTTCCATTCCCTGCCGGATCGTTAGCCATGAATAGTAGTTTGTGCTGAGTACAGACTTCAGTTTGGATAGAATTTGTTTTGTTGTTTTATTTATGTTATTGCTTGCCTTGAACTTACCTCCGTTTGTTTTGTCTTCAGTTACTCACCTGGATCATTCACTTCCATTCGCCTGGTTGACAGAGGATTCTGCTACTCATTGGATTCACACTATTTCCTTTCATCTACTCACGCACCGCTGCCCGCCTACGCCATCTGGATATATCTACCTTTTCACATTTAATTGTAAATAAATACTCACCTTCTTCCTACGCTCTTTGTCCTGGTCTGCTTCTGGGTTTCGATCTTGAAAGATCGTGACAGTTGGGCAGACTTAACTACCCTTGGGAGAGCCTTACGGATGTGTGCGAGCAGTTGCAATACAGGCGGTGATACAGCCGACAGGATGCTCTGCGATTGTGCACCTGTAAAAGTTTGTGAGTGTACATGTATTTCTCTGGTCTGTGTAATTCTACCAACTGCTCAAAAAATATATAGGGAACACTAAAATACACATCCTAGATTGAATGATGAAATATTCTTATTAAATACTTTTTCTTTACATAGTTGAATGTGCTGACAAGAAAATCACACAAAAATTATCAATCCATGGAGGTCTGGATTTGGAGTCACACTCAAAATTAAAGTGGAAAACACACTACAGGCTGATCCAACTTTGATGTAATGTCTTAAAACAAGTCAAAATGAGGCTCAGTAGTGGTTGTGGCGCTCCACGTGCCTCCCTACACGCCTGGATGCTCCTGATGAGGTGGCGGATGGTCTCCTGAGGATCTCCTCCCAGACCTGGAACTAAAGCATCCGCCAACTGCCTGGACAGTCTGTGGTGCACGTGGCGTTGGTGGATGGAGCGAGACATGATGTCAGATGTGCTCAATTGGATTCAGGTCTGGGGAAGCGGGCGGGCCAGTCCATAGCATCAATGCCTCCTCTTTGCAGGAACTGCTGACACACTCCAGCACATGAGGTCTAGCATTGTCTTGCATTAGGAGGAACCCAGGTCAACCGCACCAGCATATGGTCCACAAGGGGTCTGAGGATCTCATCTCGGTACCTAATGGCAGTCAGGCTACCTCTGGCGAGCACATGGAGGGCTGTGCGGCCCCCAAAGAAATGCAACCCACACCATGACTGACCCACCGCAAACCGGTCATGCTGGAGGATGTTGCAGGCAGCAGAACGTTTCCACGGCGTCTCCAGACTCTGTCACATCTGTCCATGTGCTCAGTGTGAACCTGCTTTCATCTGTGAAAGAGCACAGGGCCGCAGTGGCGAATTTGCCAATCTTGGTGTTCTCTGGCAAATGCCAAACGTCCTGCACGGTGTTGGGCTGTAAGCACAACCCCCACTGTGGACGTCGGGCCTCATCCACCCTCATGGAGTCTGTTTCTGGACGCGTTTGAGCAGACACATGCACATTTGTGGCTGGCGGGAGTCATTTTTGCAGGGCTCTGGCAGTGCTCCTCTGCTCTAACTTGCACAAAGGCAGAGGTGCGGTCCTGCTCTGGGTTGTTGCCTCCTACAGCCTCCTCCACGTCTCCTGATGTACTGGCCTGTCTCCTGGTAGCGCCTCCATGCTCTGGACACTACAGACACTGACAGACACAGCAAACCTTCTTGCACAGCTCGCATTGATGTGCATCCTGGATGAGCTGCACTACCTGAGCCACTTGTGTGGTTGTAGACTCCGTCTCATGCTACCACTAGAGTGAAAGCACCGCCAGCATTCAAAGTGACCAAAACATCAGCCAGGAAGCATAGGAACTGAGAGTGGTCTGTGGTTACCACTGCAGAACCACTCCTTTATTGGGGGTGTCTTGCTAATTGCCTATATTTCCACCTGTTGTCTATTCCATTTGCACAACAGCAATGTGAAATTTATTGTCAATCAGTGTTGCTTCCTAGTGGACAGTTTGAAGACAGTTTGATTTCACAGAAGTGTGATTGACTTGGAGTTACATTGTGTTGTTTAAGTGTTCCCTTTATTTTTTTGAGCAGTGTATATCAAGGTCCTTCCCTCGAACACTCCATTGTGTTATTTAACCTCTCTGCGCACAGATCCCTTTAGCGGGATCATTTCCCTAAACAACCGCTGAATTGCAGGGCGCCAAATTCAAAAATATTACTAAAAATATGTATAATCATGCAATCACAAGTGAAATATACTAAAACACAGCTTAGGTGGATTAACAACAAGCTATCGTGTCAGATTTTGAAAATATGCTTTACAGAAAAAGAAATCCAAGCTTTTGTGAGTGTATCAATCAATGCTACAACAGCTAGCCCCAAATTAGCATGGTCACGAAAGTCAGGAAAGCAATAAAATTAATCGCTAACCTTTGATAATCTTCGGATGTTTGCACTCAAAAGACTCCCAGTTACACAATAAATGTTATTTTTGTTCGATAAATATTACTTTTAAAACAAAAAAACGCCATTTGGGTTGCGCGTTATGTTCAGAAAACTACAGTCTCGTTCCGGTGCTGAAAGGCAGAAGAAAATTCCCCAAACGTATCAGATACAAAAATATTTATAATTTTTTTTATAATCATGCAATCACAAGTGAAATATACCAAAACACAGCTTAGCTTGTTGTTAATCCACCTATCGTGTCAGATTTTGAAAATATGCTTTGCAACGAAAGCAATCTAAGCTTTTGTGAGTGTATCAATCAATGCTAGAACAGTTAGCCTTATATTAGCTTGGTTAGCTTGGTCACGAAAGTCAGAAAAGCAATAAAATGAATCGCTTACCTTTGATAATCTTCGGATGTTTGCACTCACGAGACTCCCAGTTACACAACAAATGTTATTTTTGTTCGATAAATATAACTTTTATAACAAGAAAACGCCATTTTGGTTGCGCGTTATGTTCAGAAAACTACAGCCTCGTTCCGTTCGACGAAAATTCCAAAAAGTATCCGTAATGGTCGTAGAAACATGTCAAATGTTTTTTATAATCAATCCTCAGGTTGTTTTTAACAAACATAATCGATAATATTTCAACCGGACCGTAACCTATTCAATAAGAGAGAAAAAGCAAATGGAGAGCTCCCCTCTCGCGCGCAGGAACTATTCAGAGGACACCTGACTACTTTTGAAAAATCTCGTTCATTTTTCAAAATAAAAGCCTGAAACTATGTCTAAAGCCTGATCACAGCCTGAGGAAGCCATTGGAAAAGGAATCTGGTTGATACCCCTTTAAAATGGAAGAAAGACTGGCCAGGAAACACAGATAAAAATATATATATATCACCTCCGGGTTAGATTTTCTCAGGTTTTCCCCTGCAGAATCAGTTTTGTTATACTCACAGACAATATTTTGACAGTTTTGAAAACTTTGTAGTGTTTTCTATCCTAATTTGTAAATTATATGCATATTCTACGATCTGGACCTGAGAAATAGTCCGTTTACCTTGGGAACGTTATTAAAAAAATAATAATAATAATCTGACCCCTAGCGTCATTCCTAAAAGCAAAAACAATCAATAAACAACAACATCCTGAATAAAGAATATCTGAGTCATTACAAAAGGTATGCTAGACTAGGTAGCATTGAATATTGACTATTGAATTACATCACTGCTTATGGCTGGCAAAAATGATCCTTAATCCATTATAATGGCCTTAGGAAGCCAGCATCATGCATATTATTGATTAACTGATAAATTACATCAACAGCCCAGTACAATGATGGAATAATATCCAGTAGTCAAAAGCTTGCAGAGTAAACATTCTGCAGAGCTGCATTTTTATATATTAGTTTATGAGCACATTCCCCTGTATGTGCAGCATAGACTGTATGCACATTTGGTTGTTTGAAGATTTGTACGTTTTCCCTGCATCACAGTAATTTGTTTTCTTTATCGTATATCCAATACCATTGGTAATAATAAGGAGGACTACTTTTGTTTTTCATCTAGGAGGTTGCTGCTAACAGACTGTCTCTCCTTTATCTGTATTGCCATATCATCTCCCTCCCTCACTCCCTCCCAGGCTGTCACATTATTTCTGGGATGATTATTACTGTTTAGTTTGAAAAGTGGCCTTGAGAGCAGATGGTTCCAAATCCTTCAGAATAATTGTCTGCAGCCTGTTGTAAGAGAACAAGATATTTGCACTGTAAAATCACATATTACTATTACACTATGCAGCCAGTTTGCCTGGATTAGAAAGTATTGGTCTTTTGCAAGATAATTTACAGCGATTTTCATGGAATAAGGAGTTGTAAAGAAACCTGTCATACATCCTCTCTGTCTGACTGACTGTCTGTTTCTGTCCTCCATCCCTTCATTCCTCCATTCCAGTCTCTGTCTTTCCACTGCTGATATCTCCATTTCTCTATGACTTACTCTGTCTGAATTTCTGTATCTATACTCCATTCCTCCATCCCAGTGTCTTTATGACTCATGCTAGTCTTACATACAAAGTTGGGATCTTTTAAGTTAAACCCAAATGTGTTTTGGAGAATGGACATCACACCGACTCAAGTTTACATTTAGGGCTGTAGTCAATCGAACATGGCTAGAGAGAGAGATGTGCAATGTTTACAGTGAGACTACAAGAATCTCAACTGCATAGCAATTCACAATTCAACTGGGCAAAAACAATAATGTATTGGCCTTTGCCAATGCCAGAACTCTGTGAACCTGTTTTGATTGAATACGTTTTCATTCTCTCTGGAACTGAAATCTAACAAGCCTGCCTCAGAATGCATTGCCTCTCTGCTTTCTCTTCTTATGCCTGCCTCATTATTTACAAGAGACAGTTTGCCAACATTGCAACACTAAGGAAAGGAGATACCACAGTACTACACCTACACCATGAGGCAGGTAAGCCATACAGTTGAAACGTTGAGTGGAGAGGGAGAGAGAGAGCAAGAGAGTCAGTCAGTGCTTAGCTTTCTCTTTTCTTTCATCAAAGTGTTTGCATAAGCCGTGCCCTGGCCACCATCCTGAGGTGTCATCCCAGGTATTAGCCTGCCTGTCACAACAATCACATCACTGTTTGGTCAGGTCCCTCCATCAGCACCTCATTACCTGCTGTCAATGTTTATGTGGCCTGAGCGGCCCTGGCAGGTACTGTAGATGCATTACTGAGAGAAGTACTCTCTCTCTCCCTCTTTACTGACCGCGTATCTCTCTATCTCTCTCTCTCTTCCTTTCTCTCTTTTTCTGTCTCTCTCTCTCTTATTCTTTCGCTTTCTCTCTCTCTTCCTCTTTACCGACCACTTCTCTCTCTCTCTCTTGTTCTTTCACTTTGCCTTTCTCTCTGAGGTACTCTCTCTCGTTTTTTCCCTTTCTCTTTCTCTCTCTCTCTGAGAGGTACTCTCTCTACTCTCTCTCACTCGCTCTTTTATTTTATGTCTGAAAGTCTTGACGTTTCTAATGAGGAATTGAGAGAATAATGAAGCAAAACAGGGATTGTTCTCTCTGGCTGCATAACTCTTTTTTTGCAGACCTTTCTGGAATTTGTAAGTGTTCCTTTAGAATCACCTCAGAGTAGTGTTGTCCGAAACAGAACAGTAAGAACAAAAGTTTAGAACACCTGTGTGTGCTCACATGAAAGAGCTTTAGTGCTTATCACTCTATGGCACATTTCAAGCACCTGGAATTGGATGCCAACATATCCTCTCACTCCAGGAAAAGGATTTCAAACTAACGACATCCATTGTTAATTATGTTACTTTGTGTTTATTTCCAATGAGAGAAATTAATTGTAGTGTTATATAGGGGTGACTGTTTGAATGTGCTAAATATAGAAGCAGAGTTCTTCATACGGCTTCATGTAATTAGGCAGAATAATTACTCTCTCGAAGTAATCAACACGTTGACACCAGACCAGATCCATCTAGGTTGCATCCCAAATGGCAGCCTATTTTCGATGTAGTGTGCTACGTTTGACCAAAGTAGTGCACTATATAGGGAATAGGGTGCCATTTGGGAAGCAGCCCTAGGGTGGCATGTAGCCTGGCGGTTAAGAGCGTTGAGCCAGTAACCGAATCCTCGAGCTGACTAGGTGAAAAATCTGTCAATGTGCCCTTGAGCAAGGCGCTTCACCCTAATTGCTCCTCTAAATCACTCTGGATTAGAGTGTCTGTTAAATTATGTAAATGTGGTCTGCACAAATAGGGTGTGTAAACAGGCTTATTATTTGAGGAGGGAATATCAGATTTGCTTGAGAAATTAATGAAAGTGAGCCATTTTCCTTACCTGCAGCCAAGTTCTTTCTGTAGGAATACCTTACCTGCAGCCAAGTTCTTTCTGTAGGAATACCTCACATGCAGCCAAGTTCTTTACCTGCTAGACTGACTGCTTCCAAGTCTAACAAATGCTCGAGGAGAAGAAAAGCACCACATAAGGAAGAAAGCACAAAGACAAAGTCAGGGTGTTTTAACCCCACCAAAATGTATTTTAACATTTTAATTGTCATTAATTTAGCAGTCAAATCGTCTCCTAAAGTGTTCATCAATAAAGCACATGATGAAAACGTTCCTTCTCCAATGGAATATTCAAGAGGGATAGATAGAATTAAATTTGTTTTGGGGATTTTAAAAAGCTGTCTCCTCTCCATGCATTCTCTCCTGAGACTGAATCCTCTCTGCTTTGCTGGAACAGCTTTGTTTTCTTATCTGCTGTATTTCCTCCTTCCATTTTCAAACTACACAGCACTCCATCAATTCCCCTTGTCAGATGGGGAAAATGGGAACAATAGGGAGAAGGTTTTCAAAGTTATTGGAAGTCTGGCTCATATTCATTTCCATACAGAAATCTATTTTTCTCTATTGCTCCTTCTCCCTTTCTCTCTCTCTTTCTCTCTCTGGATTGGTCCTCCACTTCTCTTAGTATGCCACACAGCAAATTCCCCAGTGTAAAATTGACACTGAAAGTGTGGACCCGTATAGAGACTGAACAGTGTAGACACTGAACAGTGTTGAATTAACACACTGCTTAGTGTAAAGCTTTATTTGCATATTTCCCAGAGTGCCTTGCCTTTCGAGTGAATTGTAGTGACAAAGATGCTTGTTGCATGCATTCTTTTTCAGTCCTACGAACTGGGGTTGTATGCCTCCCTCTACTCTCTCATACTATCCTTTTCTTTGGATGGACCAGGAGGCAGCAACGGTAACAGTGGCTTGACTGCGGCTGGCGCTGTCTCTCAGGCCGGAATTGCCGGAAGGACTGGGGAAGACGGAAAGGTAACAGTGGCTTGACCACGGCCCGACCTGTCTCCCCAGTTCACCGACCACCCCATAACCCCTCCCCTCCCCAGAATCCAGAACCAGCACCGGACCAGCTGCTTGAGGAGGAGACGACGGACTGCAGGCCTTGATATGAGCAAAGTGCTGCCGAGGCGTGCCTTACTCCCTCTACCCTTGGCATGCAGCCCTGCTTTTCTTTTTTCCCCATCTGCCCTCCTCAGGCAACCGCCAACTACCCAGAGCAGACCAACGGAAGGAGAGACCAGACCAGACATCTTCACCACCAGAACAAGCAGAGGAATGACCAAAGACACCAACCTACGCCTGGAGCAAGCAGACCACAGGGGAGGTCCTCCATTGGCCTATGGGTCACGGGCTTCAATGTGTGTCTGCTCGCTCTGAGGTTTGTCCTTCCTACCACTGCAGGATCGGAGTAGACCAATGACCAAACCAAGTGACACCACCAAGACCAGACCAGAACCAACATTCTCCTCCAAATCCTAACACCCTCCCACCCCCACCTAAACAAGATGACTTGGATGAACCCAGGTACAATGCACTGCTACAATGCGGTGAGGTTGAAGCTAATCCCCATCAAGGAGACTGCTGAGGACAGAACCACCAATCGATGGGGAGCAGCAAGAGCAGCAGCAACAACAACCGCCAGAACAGAAACCATGACCCAGCTGGAATTCAACAGGGCAGTTCTCCATAGAGGTATGGACTGAACTGCCTGGTGAAACCCCCAGGGCCACAGGAATAATATAATGCCAGTTTCAATACCCCCCCCCACCCCAGTTACTAGAACACTTTTAATAATAACAAATAATGTATTACATTTCTAAAGCACTTCATAAGAATCTCAAAGCACTTCAAAAGCAAAAAACAAACAAGCAATACATCATCATGAGTAGCCTAGCTATAGTTAGGTCAACCAATAGAGTCCAAGTCTTTGAGTGCATGCATCCTCCAAAGATGGAGAGAGGCAGTTCATGGCTTGAGAGGAAAGTGGTCAGGGAGAATGTTGATGAAGAGTCTAGTGTGGTTAAAATACAGGAATTTTAAATATAAAGTCCAATTTAAAACATTTACAGTAACTCCATTCTCGGACACAGAATCAAAATCATTTACAGTCCATTTCCACAGCAAAAGCATCCAAGAGTTACACCTTTTCACCACCCTCAAGTCAGTGGCTAGGGGGCACAAAAATGCCTGGTTCAGTTAACTTAACTAGGGTAAGGGGCAGCATTTGGAATTTTGAATGAAAAGCATGCCCAAAGTAAACTGCCTGTTACTCAGGCCCAGAAGCTAGGATATGCATATAATTGGTATGTTAGGATAGAAAACACTCTAACGTTTCTAAAACGGTTAAAATTATGTCTGTGAGTATAACAGAACTGACGTGGTAGGCGAAACCCCAAGGACAAACCATCCTCCCCCCCAAAAAATTCAGCCTACCACTGTTTTCAATGGCTGTCACTTTTATTATAAGGCAAAATTCTCCCAGATTTCAGTTCCTAGGGCTTCCACTAGATGTCAACAGTCTTTGGAAAGAGTTTCATGCTGGTTTTTGGAAAAATGAGCCAGAAATAGTAGTTTTTCTAGGTGGCTCCCATTTTGGCTGTAGTGTTTTCAAGCGCGTGTTTATTAGTAACGTTTGGGATTCATTTTGTATGCATTTTGATGGAAGGAAACTGGGTGGATTATTGACTGAAGCGCGCCAGCTAAACTGAGTCTTTATGGATATAAAGAAGGACATTATCGGACAAAATGACAATTTTTGATGTATCTGGGACCTTTTGGAGTGCCAACAGAAGAAGATCAAAGGTAAGGCATTTATTATATCGCTATTTCTGACTTTCGTGGCGCACCTGCATGGTTGAAATATGTTTTTCATGCTTTTGTATGCGGGGCGCTGTCCTCAGATAATCGCATGGTGTGCTTTCGCCGTAAAGCCTTTTTGAAATCATCTGACACAGCGGCTGGATTAACAAGAAGTTAAGCTTTATTTTGATGTATTACACTTGTGATTTTATGAAAGTTAAATATTTTTAATTCTGTAGTTTGAATTTCGCACTCTGCAATTTCACCGGATGTTGGCCAGGTGGGACGCTACCTTTCCACCTGCCCATAAGAAGTTAACAAGTGACCTTATTCGTCAAAACTTAAACTTAAAAGTAAACCAACCTATTTACTTACACATTACCAATTAATTTTAACAAATAACTCAATACTTGGCTAATACAAGGGTATACAAGGGTATTAGATTTAGAATTCAAGGCACACTTAACCAGCATGGCTACCACAGCATTCTGCAGCGATACGCCATCCTATCTGGTTTGCGCTTAGTGGGACTATCATTTGTTTTTCAACAGGACAATGACCCAACACACCTCCAGGCTGTGTGTAAGGGCTATTTGACCAAGACGAAGAGTGATGGGGTGCTGCATCAGATGACCTGGCCTCCACAATCACCTGACCTCAACCCAATTGAGATGATTTGGGATGAGTTGGACCACAGAGTGAAGGAAAAGCAGCCATCAAGTGCTCAGCATATGTGGGAAGTCCTTCAAGACTGTTGGAAAAGCATTCCAGATGAAGCTAGATGAGAGAATGCCAATAATGTGCAAGGCTGTCATCAAAGCATATGATTCCATATGTGTTATTTCATAGTTTTGATGTCTTCACTATTATTCTACAATGTAAAACCCTTGAATGAGTAGGTGTGTCCAAATGTTTGACTGGTACTGTATATTTACATTTAAGTCATTTAGCATATATTAAAATGTTGGTCACTTAGCAGACATGCTTATCCAGAGTGACTTGCTCAACTAAGGTTGATAAACAACAACATATCACAGTCATAGCATTCTATTTTAAAATACAAAATACATGTATTTTAACCTTTTGTCAATCTAAGTGCTGTTTCCACTTTGGAAAATATCGTCTCCAAATTAAACTGCCTCATACTCAATTCTTGCTCATACAATATGCATATTATTATTACTATTGGATAGAAAACACTCTCTAGTTTCTAAAACCGTTTGAATTATTTCTCTGAGTGAAACAGAAGTCATTCTGCAGCTCACTTCCTGTCAAGAAGTGAGATTTCTGAAATTGAGGTCTCTGTTCCAGGGTCGGTTTATAAATTCCCTTATAAGGTATGGGGCTACATGCACTGCATACGCCTTCCCCTAGATGTCAGTAAGCGGTGAGACTTTGAATGGAGCGGATAGCACCATCTGGGGGAGTATAAAACCTCTTGGAACGGAAGTATCGACCTTTTCGACGAGGCGCCTGACGCAGCAGGAACACCGGCATGGCTTCTTCAAAAGCTTTCGGTTTAGCAGTTCTATATCTCCGGCTCTGATTTAATTAGTTTTTTGTCTTAACTTCATAAGGTAGTTAATTTAAACTGACTTATAGCAGTTTATAGCAGTTTATTGCGATTTTCCTGGATTTCTTTGTGACGCGCTTTCACGAGTTGGACACCTCTCCAGTGGGTGGCTAACGTTAGCGGCTATTTCGACAGGACAAGAGGACATCTTTCAACCCAAAGACGATTGTTCTGGAGAAAGGACACCTTGCCCAAGATTCTGATGGAAGCTCAGCTAATAGTAAGCAGTCTTTATGCTGTTAATTCGTACTTATGTTGACAAATGTCAAATAATAATTCCGCCATGAATTATGGTGCGGTCTCGCTTTAGCGCACGCTGTATTGCGCAGTAACGTTAATTTTAAAAATCTAACACAGCGATTGCATTAAGAACTAATTTATCTTTCATTTGCTGTCCAACTTGTATTTTTTAGTCAAGTTTATGAATAGTTTTCGATTAGAATAGGTTCCTCTCCAAGATGGCGCGGGACAGATTTCTTGAAGTATTGGCCACTATTCACATTGTATAACCACGATTTGTGCCGCTAAATATGCACATTTTCGAACAAACTCTATATGCATTGTGTAATATGATGTTATAGGACTGTCATCTGAAGAATTCTGAGAAGGTTAGTGAAAAAATTAATATATTTTGGTGGCTTATACTTATCGCTATGTTTTTACTTGAATCAATGCTGTTGTGATGTTTGCTATTGTGGTAAGCTAATATAACGTTATATTGTGTTTTCGCTGTAAAACACTTAGAAAATCTGAAATATTGTCTGGATTCACAAGATCTGTGTCTTTCAATTGCTGTACGCTGTGTATTTTTAGGAAATGTTTTATGATGAGTAATTAGGTAATACACGTTGCTCTCTGTAGTTATTCTAGTCGCTTTGGTGAGAGTTGTGATGGTGGCTGCAATGGTAAACTATGATTTATACCTGAAATATGCACATTTTTCTAACAAAACATATGCTATACAATAAATATGTTATCAGACTGTCATCTGATGAAGTTGTTTCTTGGTTAGTGGCTATTTATATCTTTATTTGGTCGAATTTGTGATAGCTACTGATGGAGTAAAAAACTGGTGGAGTAAAAAAAGTAACGTGGTTAGCTAATAGATTTACATATTGTGTCTTCCCTGTAAAACATTTTAAAAATCAGAAATGATGGCTGGATTCACAAAATCTGTATCTTTCATCTGGTGTCTTGGACTTGTGATTTAATGATATTTAGATGCTAGTATTTACTTGTGACGCTATGCTAGGCTATGCTAGTCAGCTTTTTTACTGTGGGGGGTGCTCCCGGATCCGGGTTTGGGAGGAATTAGAGGTTAATTAAATACTTTACAAAATACAAGTAGTTTTTAGTTTATTTTGATACATTGATCTTTATGGCATTTTGTATCTGTATTTTTAATTGTATACTGAACCAAAATATAAATGCAACATGCTACAATTTCCAAGATTTTACTGAGTTACAGTTCATATAAGGACATTTGTCAATTGAATAAATAAATTAGGCCCTAATCTGTGGATTTCACATGCCTGGGAACACAAATATGCAGCGCAACACATATCCTTCGCATAGAGTTGATCAGGCTGTTGATTGTGGCCTGTGAATGGTTGTCCCACTACTCTTCAATGGCTGTGCGAAGTTGCTAGATGTTGGCGGGAACTGGAACATGCTGTTGTACTCGTCGATCCAGAGTATCCCAAACATGCTCAATGGGTGACACGTCTGGCGAGTATGCAGGCCATGGAAGAACTGGGACATTTTCAGATTCCAGGAATTGTGTACAGATCCTTGCGACATGGGGCGGCGGATGAATGGCACGACAATGGGCCTCAGGATCTTGTCACGGTATCTCTGTACATTCACATTGCCATTGATAAAATTAAATTGTGTTCATTTTCTGTAGTTTACGCCTAACCATATCGTAAACCCACCGCCACCATGGGGTACTCTGTTGACAACATTCACATCAGCAAACCACTCGCCCACACGACGCCATACACGTGGTCTGCGGTTGTGAGGCCGGGTTGGACGTACTGACAAATTCTCTAAAACGAAGTTGGAGGCGGCTTATGGCAGAGAAAAATGTACATTAAATTCTCTGGCAACAGCTCTGGTGGACATTCCTGCAGTCAACATGCCAATTGCACGCTCACTCACAACTTGGGACATTTGTGACATTGTGACAAAATTGTGTGTGACAAAATTGCAAAATTTTAGAGTGGCCTTTTATCGTCCCCAGCAGAAGGTGCACCTGTATAATGATGATGCTGTTTAATCATCGCCTTGTTACCACACCTGTCAAGTGGATAGTTAAAGACAGAGGTCTCATCATAATGGGTTACTTGTCTCTCTGCTCGACATAATGCATTCATACACAGCAAATTCCCCAATTTTAAGCATACATTGGTCTTCAAAATAAATGTAAATACAAAAAGATATCAATATATCTCTGACTATCTCTCGATAGTTCCAATACAATACTGAGATATTCATGGTAACTTGATGCCAGAGCAATGAAACACAGTACAGTAAAAGTAAACGTTAATACCGCTTCTCTCTCCCGGATCCGGGATCCTCCTCATCAAAAAAGCTGACTAGCATAGCCTAGCCTAACGGGACAGGGATATCATATAATATAATTTTCATGAAATCACAAGTCCAATACAGTAAATGAAAGATAAACATCTTGTGAATCCAGCCATCATTTCCGATTTTTAAAATGTTTTACAGCGAAAACACAATATGTATTTCTATTAGCTAACCACAATAGCCAAACACACAACCGCATATTTTCACCATGTTTCCACCGCATAGGTAGCTTTCACAAAACCGACAAAATAGAGATAAAATAGGTCACTAACCAAGAAACAACTTCATCAGATTGCTTATAACATGTCATACAATACATTTATGTTTTGTTTAAAAATGTGCATATTTGAGGTATAAATCATAGTTTTACATTGCAGCCACCATCAAAAATAGCACCAAAGTAGCCAGAATAATTACAGAGAGCAACGTGAAATATATAAATACTCATCATAAAACATTTATGAAAAATAAATGTGCTCCCCCACAGCCTGGTCCTTCAGGTGGCTCCTCCTAACAACAAGCCTCCTGTAGGTCTCCCCAGCCTGGTGGGTCCTGTGGCAGCCCCATGCACCAGGCTGTCTCTCCGTCTCCTCCCTACAGGTGTGCCCGTCTGCCCAGCACCGTCTGAACTGCCCGTCTGCCCAGCACCGCCTGCGCTGCCCGTCTGCCCAGCGCCGTCTGCCCAGCGCCGTCTGAGTTGCCCGTCTGGCCAGAGCCGCCCGCCAGACAGGAGCTCCAGAGCGGCCCCGCGCCAAAGACATAGCTGGCCAGAGGCGCCCGCCAGACAGGAGCTGCCAGGAGCCGGCCGCCAGACAGGAGCCGCTAGAGCCGTCAGTCAGTCAGGAGCTGCCAGAGCCGCCAGCCAGTCAGGAGCTGCCAGAGCCGCCAGCCAGTCAGGAGCTGCCAGAGCCGCCAGCCAGCCAGGAGCTGCCAGAGCCGCCAGCCAGCCAGAGCTGCCAGAGCCGCCCGCCAGCCAGGAGCTGCCAGAGCCGCCAACCAGTCAGGAGCTGTCAGAGCCACCTTCCAGTCATGAGCTGCCCTCCAGTCATGAGCTGCCTTCCAGTCATGAGCTCCCTCCAGTCATGAGCTGCCCCTCCAGTCATGAGCTGCCCTCCAGTCATGAGCTGCCCTCCAGTCATGAGCTTGCCCTCCAGTCATGAGCTGCCCTCCAGTCATGAGCTGCCCTCAGTCATGAGGCTGCCCTCCAGTCATGAGCTGCCCTCAGTCATGAGCTGCCCTCAGTCCGGAGCTGCCATTCAGTCCGGAGCTGCCATTCAGTCCGGAGCTGCCCTTCAGTCCGGAGCTGCCTCTCTGTCCGGAGCTGCCCTTCAGTCCAGAGTTGCCACTCTGTCCTGAGCTACCTCTCTGTCCTAGCTACCTCTCTGTCCTGAGCTACTCTCTGTCCTGAGCTACTCTCTCCTGACTACCTCTCTGTCCTGAGCTACCTCTCTGTCCTGAGCTGTCTCCTAAATCTAGGGGGACCTTTGTGAAGGTCCTAGACCAGGGGTCGGGGCGAGGGTCGCCACTCAAAGGACGCTAAGGAGGGGGACAAAGACAATGGTGGAGTGGTGTCCTCGTCCTGCGCCGGAGCCCCACCGCGGACAGATGCCCACCCAGACCCTCCCCTTGAGTTTTAGGGTGCGTTCGGATTCCGCACCTCAGGAGGGGCGTACTGTCACGTCCTGACCATAGTGCTTATGTGTTTTGCTTGTTTTAGTGTTGGTCAGGACGTGAGCTGGGTGGGCATTCTATGTTGTGTGTCATAGTTTGTCTGTTTCTGTGTTCAGCCTAATATGGTTCTCAATCAGAGGCAGCTGTCAATCGTTGTCCCTGATTGAGAATCATATATAGGTGGCTTGTTTTGTGTTGGGGATTGGTGGGTGGTTGTTTTCTGTGTCAGTGTTTGTGCCACACGGGACTGTGACGGTTAGTACGTTTGTTGTTTTGTATTTTGTCTAGTTTTCTTGTTATTAAATCATGGAAACTTACCACGCTGTACATTGGTCCTCCGATCCTTCTCGCCTCTCCTCGTCTGAGGAGGACGACGACTTAGACTGCCGTTACACAGGCCCTGAAACAGAGCCTCGTTTTCAGATTTTTTACTTCCTGTATGGAAGTTTGCTGCCAAATTAGTTCTGTTTTACTCACAGATATAATTCAAACAGTTTTAGAAATTTCACAGTGTTTTCTATCCAATAGTAATAATAATATGCATATTGTATGATCTAGAATAGAGTACGAGGCAGTTTAATTTGGGCACGATTTTTTCCAAAGTGAAAACAGCGCCCCCCTATTGACAAGACTGTAAGAAATGTGTGTATAGTTTACTATAATAGAGCAAGCAGGTTGGCTGTAGGCATTTGCATATTACAGCATATTAATTAATACTAGGTGATTTATGTCACTTGCACTTTTAGAGGCCTAAACAAAGGCTTCCAAACAGGCTGTGATTACAGGGCAAAACACATCAAATAGACAGCAAGGATGCCCACATATATCTTTTGGACTGTGTATGTTCTTCTGAGTTCTCTTTTAATGAAAGTCGGTTTAAAATGAATAGTTCTTGTTTAGTCTATCATGGATAGAGAGGGGTGTCTGATAAATAGTGTGTGCGTGCATCCATGCGTGTGTGTTCGTCGTTATGAGTATGTCTGTGTATGCTTGTGTGTGTCTCTCTATGTGATAGCTATCAGTAGAAGGGTCACTGTTCAATTTCCAGCCACTAGCACACACTTTAAATTAAATGATCTGACATGACCGCTAAACACCAGTCCCATGACCACCACAACGTACTAAGGGAAGTGGAGGAGCATTCCGGCTCTGGAGGACTGTCAGCCAACCCTTCCCTGGGAAAGCAACGTTGGAGATGATAGAGGGAGATTAAGATAGAGAGAGAGAAAGACATAGAGAAAGAGAGACAGAGAGAGAGAGAAAGAGAGCTAGAGAAAGGGAGACAGAGAGAGAGACATATAAAGGGAGACAGAAAGGGAGACAAAGAGAGAGGGAGAGAGAAAGGGAGACAGCGAGAGAGAGATAGAGAAAGGGAGACAGAGAGAGAGAGAGAGATTTATGTATGGAAATAAATATGAACCAGACTTCCAATAAGTCTGAAAATCTTCTCCCTATTGTTCCCATTTTCCACAGTTGTCAGAGAGAATTGATGGAGAGCCGTGCAGTTTGAAAACGGAAGGAGGAAATACAGCAGATAAGAAAATG
>NC_036875.1:31156283-31206283 GCF_002910315.2 Salvelinus sp. IW2-2015 | reverse complement strand
TCTTGTTTTTGGCACCCTATTCCAAATGGGAATTTGGAATGCAATCACACTCAAAAAGACACATTCAGCATATTGATTCTGTAATAATTTTTGGATTTGTCCACAATACCAATCTAGGCAATTCTGATAGACAACTGCCCTGGGGATTGCCCAAGCCCCTTACTTATTTCAATATTTACTAATGACCTGTCACTGGCACTGAGTAAAGCCTGTAAGTGTATGTATAATGATGACTCAACATTATACACATCAGCTACCACAGTAAATTAAATCACTGCAACACTTAACAAAGAGCTGCCGACAGTTTTAGAATGGGTGACAAGTAATAAGCTAGCACAAAATATTTCAAAAACGAAATGCATTGTATTTGGGACAAACCATTCACTTACACCTCAACTAAATTTAGTAATGAATAATGTGGAAATTGAGCATGTTGAGGAGACTGCTTGGTGTAACCCGTGATTGTAAACTGCCATGGTCAAAATATACTGATGCAACAATGGTAGCTAAGATGGGGAGAGGTCTGTCCGTAATAAAGTGCTGCTCTGCTTTCTTGACATTTGCTATCAACAAAAAAAGTCCTACAGGCCCTAGTTTTGTCACACTTGGACTACTGCCCAGTCATATGGTCAAGTGCCACAAAGAGCTGTCCGTTCAAACGACTATCACACAGCTCAGACACCCCATGCATACCCCACAAGTCATGCCACCAAGGGTCTCTTCAAAGTCCTCAAGTCCAGAACAGACTCTGGGAAATGCACACTCTCCTTCTTGGTCAAATAGCCCTTACACAGCCTGGAGGTGTTGGGTTATTGTCCAGTTGAAAAACAAATGCGAGTCCCACTAAGCGCAAACCAGATGGGATGGTGTATTGCTGCAGAATGCTGTGGTAGCCATGCTGGTTAAGTGTGCCTTGAATTCTAAATAAATCACAGACTGTGTTACCAGCAAAGCAACACCATACCATCACACCTCCTCCTCAAAGCTTCATGGTGGGAACCACACATGCGGAGCTCATCCGTTCACCTACTCTGCGTCTAACAAAGACACGGCGGTTAGAACCAAAAATCTCAAATTTAGACTTATCAGACTTACAGAAAACGTTTGACCTCTGTCATTGCCAACAAAGGGTATATAACAAAGTATTGAGAAACTTTTGTTATTGACCAAATACTTATTTTCCACCATAATTTGCAAATAAATTCATAAAAAATCCTACAATGTGATTTTCGGGATATTTTTTTCTCATTTTGTCTGTCATAGTTGAAGTGTACCTATGATGAAAATTACAGGCCTCTCTCATCTTTTTAAGTGGGAGAACTTGCACAATTGGTGGCTGACTAAATACTTTTTTGCCCCACTGTATATACTGTATTCTATACTATTCTACGGTATCTCATTCACTTAATAATGTTGACATATCTTGCAATACTCATCTCATATGTATATACTGTTTTCTAAACTATTGTACTGTATCTTAGTCCGTTCCTCTCTGACATCGCTTGCCCATATGTATTTAGTCATAATTCATTCCTACTTAGATTTGTGTGTATTGGGTATATGTTGTGTAATTTGTTAGATAGTACTGCACTGTCGGAGCTAGAAGCACAAGCATTTCGCTACACCAGCAATAACATCTGCTAATCACGTGTATGTGACCAATAGAATTTGATTTGATTTGGCACAGATCTACTATTCACAGGAATCATCTCAGAACCCTCGCCCTTGACCCATCCTCCTCTACTTTCTTCACTGCCTCAGCATATGACACCATCTACACTACTCTGACTCTAGCTACCTCAACCTGCCTCTCTCGCACTGGACACTTCCGATCCCCAGAAACATGTGCACCCCTACAGTTGACACACACAACTTTATCCACCGAAACCACACAATCTTTTATCCCATGCCCTCCTGCACACTTCCCACATCTTGAAATCTCCCTGCGACATGACCATAAACATTGCACCTGAAACAGCGCAGTAGATTCACCACAAAAGCTTTAACAGGATAACCTTTCTAGGACACGCGTTCCGCTAGCGGAACCCCCCCCCAACATTCCCCTGAAAAGGCAGCGCGGGAAATGCAAAAATATTTTTTTGAAATATTTTACTTTCACACATTAACAAGTCCAATACAGCAAATGAAAGATAAACATCTTGTTAATCTACCCATCATGTCCAATTCTTTAAATGTTTTACAGCGAAAACACAACATATATTTATGTTAGATCACCACCAAATCCAAAAAACACACAGCCATTTTTTCCAGACAAAGATAGAGTCACAAAAGCAGAAATAGAGATAAAATGAATCACTAACCTTTGATAATCTTCATCAGATGACACTCATAGGACATCATGTTACACAATGCATTTATGTTTTGTTCAATAATGTGCATATTTATATCCACAAATCTCGGTTTACATTGGCGCCATGTTCAGAAATGCCTCCAAAATATCCGGAGTAATTACAGAGAGCCACGTCAAATAACAGAAATACTCATCATAAACTTTGATGAAAGATACATGTTTTACATAGAATTTAAGATACACTTGTTCTTAATGCAACCGCTGTGTCAGATTTTTTTTAAACTTTATGGAAAAAGCATACCATGCAATAATCTGAGACGGCGCTCAGACATACACAACATTTCTCCGCCATGTTGGAGTCAACAGAAATACGAAATTACATCATAAATATTCCCTTACCTTTGATGATCTTTCATCAGAATGCAGTGCCAGGAATCCTAGTTCCACAATAAATCGTTGTTTTGTTCGATAATGTCCATTACTAGTGTCCAATTAGCTACTTTTGCTGGCGCCGGTCCAGGCGAACTCGGATGAAAATTTCAAAAAGTTATATTCCAGGTCGAATAAACTGGTCAAATTAAGTAGAGAATCAATCTTCAGGATGTTGTTATCATATATATCCAATAACGTTCCAACCGGAGCATTCGTTTTTGTCTACAGAGTAATGGAACGCATGGCGATATCATGAGTAATGCGCATAACCAGGAACTAGCATTCTGCCAGACCACTGACTCAAATAGCTGCCATCCGGCCCCACATCACACTAGAGGCTTCATTCCACATTCTACTGACTGTTGACATCTAGTGGAAGGCGTAGGAAGTGCGAACAGATCCATATCTTACTGGGATGTGAATAGACGATGAGTTTAACATCAACCAGCACCAGAATTTTCACTTCCTGTTTGGAAGTTTGCCTGCCATATGAGTTCTGTTATACTCACAGACATAATTCAAACAGTTTTAGAAACTTCAGAGTGTTTTCTATTCAATAGTAATAATAATATGCATATATTAGCATCTTGGACAGAGTAGGAGGCAGTTCACTATGGGCAAGCAATTCATCCAAAAGTGAAAATGCTGCCCCCTATCCCTAAAAAGATAACTGATATATCCTAACATGACCTTGTCGGGTAAAGACTGACTCAAAACTCAAAAGGACTGACAGTGACTCCTTTGTTTCACCACACTCACCACCAGGTCTGCGACGCACCAAAGAGCGGACAGGAATCTTCAACTTCAATTGCTCCACCTCCACACTTAACGCTACCCCATAAATCACTCCTTTCAATGGTGCCATGTTTTTAAGTGCACAGCCAGAAACATATCTTGACCCAAGTTGCGTGATATAGAGCGCCCACTCCCTCTGATCAGAAGAAACACAAACAAATATCAGAAGTCCACAACAGGTTACCTTCACTGATTCACCTGCACCTAATTCCTTTCCCACCCTCCCTGAAACCACAAATGGATTCACCAAAAGGCAAGGATCCACTTTCTCCAAAAATGTCACTCCTACTTGACCAGATTTTTCTTTATCATGGCCATCAATGCCATGCTCAGGCTCCGAGCTCTTCATCACACTTTCCACCTCATTTAACTCACCTTCATTCACTTCCATTTCACCTCCAGAACTCGGTCTGGCACACGGCTCACCCTGTTTGCACTTGACACTAATATTGTTTGCACTTGACACCCCATTTCCACTTTTATCGCCATCTTCCTCAAATTCAAATCCAACCTCTGCTTTCCTCATTTTCTTCGCATTTTTTCCCCCCTCCATTCCTCCGCAGAAATCCACCTTTCTGTGTCCTTGTCCCAATTTTCCTCTTCTCCCATCTTTGCTTAAAGCCCGGTGGCATCCCGGCGTAAAACTTTCTCAAAACACTCCCCCCTGTCTGTCTTTCTCCGCATTAGATCTCAGCATTAGATCGTCGGAAACCTCTAATCTCTTATAATGTTCTCGACATCGTCCTCATACCTTCCTTCTCGTACACTATCTTGCTCATTCCTCTGTCACTAACAAATACAGTCATTGGTGGTAAATCTACAATTTACTCGAAAGGCAATAGCCAACCATAGCACTTAACAGATTGGTTGACTTCCGTCCAAGTCCGGTTAGTCCAAGAAGATGTTGTACTGATAAATGAGGATAGAGGTTCAAATCATTGGGATTCCATAGAAGCATGTTCTCCTTAATAACTCCCCGTCTAGATGACCCTGTGGGATGTTCTACATCGGCAAGATGGTGTCTATATGGGTCCACAATAGACTCAATATTTTCAGTTTTTAACACTGGAGAATTTTCTGTGCAGTTTTAAAATCCACCATTATACTGTAGATTGTCTCTCAAAGCATTCAGAGCTGGATTGTATGTTTATTATTTTTTTTATTTCACCTTTATTTAATCAGGTAGGCCAGTTGAGAACAAGTTCTCATTTACAACTGCGACCTGGCCAAGATAAAGTCATCACCACACATGGGAGACATCATTCACCATGGGAGACACAATTTCTTACCATTGGTGTGGTTGTTGTCTGCGATAGTGCTCATACGGCAAGGTCACTCAAGAGTTCTTGCATTGTGTGTTTGAATTAAACTCATCGCCACACAATGCACATTCATTATTTCGGGGGAAAATAAGATCCTGACATTCTTTATTTTCTTTGATGGAACATGCAAGGATGTGATTATACTCTAGCCTTGTGTGACATTCGGTTTTTCTCTTTTTTTCAAAATTGTATAGTGACAGCAAGGAAACCCACATAGCTTTTGGACTCTGTATTTTCTTCCGAGTACTCTTTTAAAGAATGTTGGTTTAAAATAAATAGTTATTCTATTCTCTTAACATTGGAGTGTCATTTGACTTCCAGTATTTAAGTAATAGCTTCTTCAATGTAAATGATGAAAATAATATTGTCCTACCCACACCTGCATGCATATGCCTTGTGTTGAAATATGCAGATAGAGGGATTAAAAAGTAAATTTACATTGTAAAACTTCTCACAGCCAGCTTTCTAACTCTGCCCATAACTGTTGGACTTTATAGCACTCCGAAAAGGCATGATTTATTGAGTCATTGTTAGTTTTACACTTATGACATGACTTGTGCTGTAGAATTTGTGAATTTTGTCTCTAGTATAATAAAGAATGAAATACTACAGATAGAAACAACATAACACAATTTGTATTTACAGTTGAAGTCGGACGTTTACATACACCATACAGCCAATTCCTGACATTTAATCGCAGTAAAAAGTCCCTGTCTTGGGTCAGTTAGGTGTACTTACATTCTGAAATCTTGCTCTGATTTATCATCCAAAGGGTCCCAGAGATATTTATTCCTCAGAGATCCTAGAACATAACCAGACTTCACTATATCATTAGGAGTGTAGTATTTCCTATAAGACACCAAATTCGGTCAGAGAGCGATGCCTTCATGGCGCGCCAAACACGCGGGCGGTCTTCACTTGATTGACTGTAAATAAGCACCAATCAGGGTCAAACAAAGCTAGCTAGATAGCCAATGAGCTGAGCTTTACGGGTGTATTTTGCTGCTAACCTTGTGCGACAGAAAGCCTTTTCCTTTTGGACAAAAATTACAAGAATATGGAGTTATGAAGTTATGAAAACGGGGTGTTTTGCAAATGTTGAACTTACAATATGGCTACTAATACTGGAAAAGCTAAATCAAAGTCCAAGTATACAGATTTGATGATATTCTTGCATAAAATGTAATGTAAATGTCTCCTTCACGATTTGCCCAAATGTACCTGGGTGACTTCACACTAAATGTCATGTAGTTTGCTCATACTTCAGGTTATCCGTCTAAAACTTTGCACATACACTGCTGCCATCTTGTGAACACCATCGGAATTAGAACCAGAGTGATGGCTAGATTTGGGACCTTTCTGTTGTGTTTCAAAGATGGTGGTAGAATAAAAATAAAAACAGTTGTTTTGTTCTTTGTATTTTCTTCTACCAGATCTTTTGTGTTATATTCTCCTACATTCAATTCACATTTCCACAGACTTCAAAGTGTTTCCTTTCAAATGGTGCCAAGAATATGTATATTCTTGCATCAGGGCCTGAGCTACAGGCAGTTAGATTTGGGTATGTAATTTTAGGCAAAAATTGAAGGGGGCTATCGCTTAAGGTAGCATTTACTATTTTTTAAACATATAATACAGTCAATGTTACAGTATTGTACTGTGTATCATTAGACAGTACTTGCTTTGATACTGTATATATTTTACTGTATATTACCGAGCTGCCTGTAAACTACTGTCAAATTCAAAGTAACCACTAAACAGCGAAGGCCTATGTAGACTACACTGTAGGTAGGCTATTTATCTATTAATACAGTCATCTCGCTTTATTTTGAAACAGCTTTTTATCATTCAGTTGTTGGCAACAATTGCAAAGACATTGGCAACTTTTTATTCGTAGCCAATGTCGTGTCTTTGGCATCATTAAAGTGAAGACTGTTATTTTATCAAATCAATTCTCTGTAATTATTATTACGTGATTAAACTAATCATGTAAATGTAATTAACTAGGAAGTCGGGGCACCAAGGAAAATATTCAGATTAAAGTTATAATTTTCCTAATATAACTCTTCAGATATTTAATTTCTGATAAGTTAGTCTTCTAATTAATTAATTATTCTCTACCTCACTTTAGTCTCATTCCAAAAGTCGTAAATTGTTGGTTATCTGCATGAACCCAGTCTTTACTATGAATCATACATACACCAATTGTCTTAATCATTTATTTACTAACTAACTAAATAATCACAGAAGCCGATATAACGGCTTGGTGGACAAAGGGAAGTGGGTGTGGAGTGATAAGGGGGGGAAAGACAAAAGGAGTCACTACACAATTGATCATTATAATAATTGAAATGCTAATCCTTTGCACATGAACGCTCACTCATTCAGGAATAATTGCAATCAATATACTGTATATTTACGCCCAGTGTGTCGTCGTGATCTCTGTTGGAATTGTCAGTCCTTCTGTTAGAGTCAGTTCATCATCGTCTCTCTCTCTGCTGCCCTGAAGATCAGTCTTTCGTGGTTAGAATGTATACCTCTGAGTACCATTCAGCAATGTTCTCATAGAATAGGTTTTTTGGCAGTTGTTGGTCTTCGCATCCCAGGTTGACATAATTTCTAGCTGCAGACTAGTAACTAGTATCTAAGATTTGCTCTTATTCTGTTGGGATCGATAGTCTCAGAGTTTAACCATTTCCTGCCGTGTAGCCAATGCTCCACGTGGTATGGTTAGGAATTCAACAACCATTGCAACAGCTTTAACTGAGGTTTTTCTGGTCTGAAGAGGATTTCCTCAGGAGGGGGTTTTACTCATAACAGTAGAAAAGGGCTGTTCCATGACGCCAGATCATGTCTGTGCTCACGTGGGCGGGCCAATGACTTGGTTAAACTTAAAAAGGAATACAATTCTCTTTCATTAAAGGTTTAACATCACCTTACATCATTTCACAAATAGTTTCATCTTTACTCAATCATTTTATACAATAATTAGATCCTAACCCCATAATTGAGAAATGTACATATTCAGAAATATGGTCATGTGTGTTTCCTGTCCTCTCTGAGGTCACCAAATGAAACACACTCATCATGCTCCTCCCTAAAGTGTCCACGGACCATTCCCACCTTCTCACAAGTGGACTTTTTGTGTCAAATACCCATTTTGGGGATTTAGGAGTTTGCCATGCGAAATCCTTTGTTCTCTCTGTATCTCTTTCTGCATGGCCAGGTCTCCTCCATGAATTTACGACCTGAGATAACAGAACCTGGGTGTAGGAGAGAGAGGGGGGGGGATGCCATGATCTATACCCAGAAAGGGCCACGTCATGACACCAACTTCGTTGTAAAGTTATCGGCGGTCACAGAGAGACAGATCTTGATTCTATGTATAGCGGAGATCTTCTGTGTATCAAATGACGCGGTTGGGAAAAACGTATCTAACGACACAGTTGTTCCACGAGTGGTCTGAGGCAGTCGGAAAATGACAAGTGTTTTCAAGCGCAACTTTAGTAACAATGGTTTTGGGAAACAGCTTAGAAATTTAACAATGCTCCTACGAAGATCCTAATGATGAACTTAGCCTTAAGATGGTTTGGGGAAACCATGTTCGTAGGACCAGACTATCAATTGATGTTTATAAATTACATGGATGAGATGTATTATTTTGAATATAGAACGAGAGAGAGAGAGAGAGAGAGAGAGAGAGAGAGAGAGAGAGAAAGAGAGAGAGAGAAAGAGAGAGAGAGAGAGAGAATCTATTGCAGATGCCTTCCACTCCTGTAATTGCTTAGTTTTCCGTCTGGGTTCCTAAGAGCAGGGGGGAAATGAGACTGGGATTTGTATTTTCGGTCCTCACTTCCCCACAGATAGTCAGTCTCTCTCTCTCTTCCCCCTCTTTCTTCTTCCTTTACACTGATAAGGGTGATGGGGCAGACTTCGAAGAGCCTGTGATATGCCGCGGTCCCTACTCTTCCTGCTTCAACAGGGTTCAAACACATTAGCTGGGGGGCCAGTGAGGTGTGAGAGATAACCCAGACCTGAGATGCTCTGTCTGGTGTCTATGAGCAAGACAATACCTGACCTTGGCCCGGTCCCATCTGTGTGAGCCTGGCCGACGTTACACTATAGGCTCCTCTCTGAATTAGATTCAGAAGGATGAAGGTAGAGGTAGCGCAGTTGTGCAGTATAGAGTAGCCTAGTAGTAGTAAGTTAACTTCTCTGCGCTACGGATCCCTTTTACGGGATCATTTTCCTAAACAACCGCTGAATTGCAGGGCGCAAAATATTACAAAAAATATTCATAATCATGCAATCACAAGTGAAATATACCAAAACACAGCTTAGCTTGTTGTTAATCCACCTATCATGTCAGATTTAGAAAATATGCTTTACAGAGAAAGAAATCCAAGCTTTTGTGAGTGTATCAATCAATGCTAGAACAGCTAGCCCCAAATTAGCATGGTCACGAAAGTCAGAAAAGCAATAAGATTAATCGTTTACCTTTGATAATCTTCGGATGTTTCCACTCACGAGACTCCCAGTTACACAATAAATGTTATTTTTGTTTGATAAATATTACTTTTATAACAAAAAAACGCCATTTGGGTTGCGCGTTATGTTCAGAAAACCAAAGCCTCGTTCCGTTTGACGAAAATTCCAAAAAGTATCCGTAATGTTCGTAGAAACATGTCATGTCCTCAGGTTGTTTTTAACAAACATAATCGATAATATTTCAACCGGACCGTAACCTATTCAATAAGAGAGAAAAAGAAAATGGGGAGCTACCCCTCTCGCGCGCAGGAAGTAATCAGAGGACATCTGACTACTTTTGAAAAAAATCTCGCTCATTTTTCAAAATAAAAGCCTGAAACTATGTCTAAAGCCTGGGCACAGCCTGAGGAAGCCATTAGAAAAGGAATCTGGTTGATACCCCTTTAAATGGAAGAAAGACGGGCCAGGAAACACAGATAAAAAAATACAAATAATCACTTCCGGGTTATATTTTCTCAGGTTTTCGCCTGCAGAATCAGCTTTGTTATACTCACAGACAATATTTTGACAGGTTTGGAATTTTTTTAGTGTTTTCTATCCTAATTATATGCATATTCTACGATCTGGACCTGAGAAATAGTCTGTTTACCTTGGGAACGTTATTTTAAATAATTAAAAAAATCTGACCCCTAGCGTCAAGAGGTTAATTAGAATATGTTCTTACCTGGTCAATTTACCTGGTAAAATAAGGGTTAAAACATGTACAGGAACTGATGGAGGTTGAAATCATCAATCACTATGACTTCGAATCCAATTCCAGACATTTATTTCATCGCCTTTAAAGAGATTCTTCGGTACTTTTGCATACTTTTTAGCAATCTCTTGTCCTAGAGAGATTTACCTCGGAATCAAAACGTCACGCCAGGGTAAGCGTACACGAAACACAGCCCTTATTTTAAGTGTTTCTAAAATCCCTTATGGGGAAAAATTCATGGTGGAAAAAACAATTGGAACCATTTCCCTGTTTGACTGCTAGTTTTTATGGGTATCATGACACCTCCACTGTGGGGCTCTATTGGAATCCAGCCAGAGTCCAAATTTCCAACAATTGGAACTTTCAATCACCTGCAATCTGTATTTAGAATAACTGTCAAGGTATGGAGAATTGGATAAAGGAGACTACCTAAACCATTTAAACTGGAACATCCATCTCAGTAATGGGTGCAATAAGTCCAACTCCTAACACATTGGATTAGTTTAGAAAAATGTATGTTATTTCTCTTTGTACAGCATGAGATCAATCAATCAATGTGCATGCAAAAACACATACTGAAACAAACAATTAAAAAAATTTACCTGCAATATAAATCATACAATCCCCTCTGATTATTAAAACCAACAGGTTCGTATACAACACTGAGTGTCATATTTAACTCCTGAATTAATTCTTGAGGGCAGGGGGCAGCTTTTTCACTTTCGGGAAAAATAGCATGCCAAAATTCAACTGCTTGCTACTCATCCCCAGAATATAAGATATGCATATTATTAGTAGATTTGGATAGAAAACACTCTGAAGTGTCTAAAACTGTTTGAATCATGTCTGTCAGAATAACAGAACTTATGTAGCAGGCAAAACCCTGAGGACAAACCATTCAGAATTTGTATTTTTTTGATGTCACTGTCTTTTCAATTAGGTTTTTTAGAGACACCAGATTTCTACTGGACTTGCTTGCAGTTCCTACCCCTTCCACTGGATGTCACCAGTCCTTGGAAATCGGTTGAGGTTATTCCTTTGTGTAGTGAAGAAGTAGGGCTATCGTAAATGAGGGTCACATGAAGTAAATTTTTGGAGAGAGTCACGTTATGAAAAAAGTTGCGTCAGTTTGGTTTCTTTTTGTATTGAACACAGATCATCCCGTCTTCAAATTGATCGATTATTAACGTTTAAAAATACCTAACGTTGTATGACAAAAGTAGTTTGAAATGTTTTGGTAAATTTACATGTAACTTTTGATATATTTTGTAGTGACTTGGCGAAAGTTGGAAGCTGTGTTTTTCTGGATGAAACGGTCCAAATAAATTGCCGACGGAATTAATCGAACAAAAGGACCATTTGTGATGTTTATGGGACATATTGGAGTGCCAACAAAAGAATCTCGTCAAAGGTAAGGCATGATTTATATTTTATTTCTGCGTTTTGTGTCGTGCCTGCAGTGTTGAAATATGCTACACTCTCTTTGTTTACTGTTGTGCTATCATCAGATAATAGCATCTTATGCTTTTGCCGAAAAGCCTTTTTGAAATCTGACATGGTGGCTGCATTCACAACGAGTGTAGCTTAATTTGGTATCTTACATGTGTGATTGAATGAAAGTTTGATTTTATATCATTTTTTTGAATTTGGCGCTCTACATTTTCCCTGGCTATTGGCCAAGTGGGACGGTAGCGTCCCACATTTCCTAGAGAAGTTAACTTCTTTGATATAGGGGGCAGCATTTTCACTTTTGGATGAATTGCGTGCCCATAGTGAACTGCCTCCTACTCTGTCCCAGATGCTAATATATGCATATTATTATTACTATTGGATAGAAAAAACTCTGAAGTTTCTAAAACTGTTTGAATGATGTCTGTGAGTTTAACAGAACTCATATGGCAGGCAAAAACCTGAGAAGAAATCCAAACAGGAAGTGAGAATTCTGAGACTGGTCGATGTTAACGTCATCGCCTATTCAATTCCCTGTAATATATGGATCTGTTTGCACTTCCTACGCCTTACACTAGATGTCAACAGTCTGTAGAACGCTGAATGAAGCCTAGACTGTGATGTGGGACCGGATGGGAGGTGTTTGAGTCAGTGGTCTGGCAGATTGCCAGTTCTTGGTCATGCGCATTCCTCATGATATCGCCATGCGTTCCATTACTTATAGAGACTGAAAATAATTCTCCGGTTGGAACGTTATTGGATATAAATGATAACAACATCCTGAAGATTGATTCTCTACTAAGTTTGACCAGTTTATTCGACTTGTAATATAATTTTTTGAAGTTTTCGTCCGACATTTGCCTGCATCTGTGCGAGCGTTTGGACCTGAGTACTACACATGCTAGCAAAAGTAGCTAATTGGACATAAGTAATGGACATTATCGAACAAAACAACGATTTATTGTGGAACTAGGATTCCTGGCAGTGCATTCTGATGAAGATAATCAAAGGTAAGGGAATATTTATGATGTAATTTCGTATTTCTGTTGACTCCAACATGGCGGAGAAATGTTGTTAAATCTGAGCGCCGTCTCAGATTATTGTATGGTGTGCTTTTTACGTAAAGTTTTTTTTAAATCTGACACAGCGGTTGCATTAAGAACAAGTGTATCTTTAATTCTATGTAAAACATGTATCTTTCATCAAAGTTTAGGATGAGTATTTCTGTTGTTTGACGTGGCTCTCTGCAATTTCTACGGATATTTTGGAGGCATTTCTGAACATGGCGCCAATGTAAACTGAGGTTTTTGGATATAAATAGGAACTTAATCGAACAAGACATATATGTATTGTGTAACATGAAGTCCTATGAGTGTCATCTGATGATGATGATCATCAAAGGTTAGTGATTTCTTTCACTGGCTGTTGTCATATCGATCCCGTTAAGTTGTTTCTTGGTTTCTTTGGTTTGTTCTAGGTTAGTTTGGTTGATTTTGTGCATGCTACCTGTGCTGTGAAAAATGTCTGTGCTTTTTTTCTATTTGTTGGTGAGCTAACATAAATATATATTGTGTTTTCCCTGTAAAACATTTAAAAAATCGGACATGTTGGCTGGATTCACAAGATGTGTGTCCGCTAGCGGAACCCCAGTCCTAGAAAGGTTAACGGGATTGCAGCCAAAAGAAGTTAAAGGATTCCTAGTCTGGCCCACCAGAGTACTTGTACCTACTAAAGAAATAGGGCTCTTAACCGTGCAGGTGGCTATATATATTTTCCCGCAGCCCCACAGTACAGACAAGAGTTGGCGCTCAGCTTGCGGGAACATTCCCTAGGGGATAGTCCAGCTCTGCCCAGTTGCATAGGCTCAGGTATAACCGAATCACTCGTCGCCAATGATTCTTGAGGGAACTCGGGTAGCTTCGGCTCTCCTCGGAAGTGCAAACTTCGAAGACTTCTGGAATCCTTTGGAGGTGAGCAGGCAGGAGCGGATGAGCGAATGTTCCCGAGACCCAACCTCCTCTCACTCCGGCATCTCGTAGACGCCCATCAATCCTAATCGTGAGGGCGATGAGGGAATCGAGGTCCAATGATAACTCCCGCGCTGCAAGATCGTCTTTTATTTCATCCTACAGCCCGTGAAGGAAGGTATCGAATAAAGCCTCCGGATTCTAGGCACTCTCGGTGGCCAATGTGCGAAACTCTACCGCGTAGTCTGCCACACTACGGAAGTTCTGATGTCCCTTCTGTAGTTTTTGGGACGCATCTCTCCCGGACACCGGAGAATCGAATACCTTCCTCACCTCCGCCATGAAATCTTCCAGGTTATGGCAAACGGCGGATTGTTGCTCCCAAACAGCCGTCACCCAGGAGAGCTCCCTTCCGGACATTAGCGGAAATAGATACTTTGTCTTTGATCGATCCGACAGGAACGAAGATGGCTGTAGCTCAAAAATCAGGGAGCACTGGGAAAGAAACAGCCGGCAGAATCCAGGATCGCCAGCATATCACTCCAGAGGAGGTAAGCGGGGTTCTCGGGGAGCCGGGGTAGGCTGAACAAATCCACCACTAGTAGGGAAGTTGTGGGAGGTTTCGGATGTGGCGTGCTGCTTGTGAGCTACGTCACGGAATTGCTCCGTCAATGCCGTGAACCCCAAGTCGTGGCGTTCCGCAAGAGATCGGAACCCCTCCATCAGGTTCTGAAGTAGCTCCTCCTATCTCTTAATGGTAGCTCCATGCAGGGAGACATTGTGACAGAGCTGGTCCAAGTCTGCTGGGTCAGTCATGGCCAGTTTATACAATCACGACACAAGGCGTGACCCAGAAGCAGACACAGGAGGCAGATGGTTTGAGCTCTGGTATTTATTATAATCCAAGGGATAGACAAAAGGCAGGTCGGGGACAGACAAGCGTTCATAGCCAGAACAGTCCAAAACGGTACAGGGCGGCAGGCAGGCAGTGTTCAGGCAGGCGGGCTCAGAGTCAGGACAGGCAAGGTTCAAAACCAGTAGGACGAGAAAAAGAGAGACTGGGACAAACAGGAGCTTTGAGAAAAACGCTGGTTAACCTTTTGTCAATAGGGGGAGGCCAAATTATCACTTTGTAAAAAATCGTGCCCAAATTAAACTGCCTCGTACTCAATTCTTGCTCGTACAATATGCATATTATTATTACTATTGGATAGCAAACACTCTGTAGTTTCTAAAACCATTTGAATTATATCTGTGAGTAAAACAGAACTCATTTTGCAGCAAACTTCCTGTCAGGAAGTGAAAAATCTGAAATCGAGGCTCTGTTCCAGGGCCTTCCTATTAATTTGCCTGAAATCTATGGATCTACATGCACTGCATACGCCTTCCACTAGATGTCAACAGGCAGTGAGAGGTGGAATGGGGTGTCTAGCTTGATCTGAGGCCGAACAAGAGCTTTTGGAATGACGTGTCTGGAATTTTCATTGTCTTGGAAGGCGCGAGAAGGAACCCCAGATTGCGTTCTGAAAAGCTTTCGGTATAGACGTTAGATATCTCCGGCTCTGATTTTATTTGATTTATGTGATAAAAACATCATAAAGTAGTTATTTTAAACCGAGTTATATCAGTTTATTGAACTTTTATTGCGATTTTCGGAATTTTCTTTTCTTTGCGTTATGTGAAGTTGGGCACGTTTGCGCCACATGGCTAGCTTTGGTTGCTAATTTGACAGGAGAAGAGGACATTCTACAACCAAACAGCGATTATTCTGGACAAAGGACTCCTTGTACAACATTCTGATGGAAGCTCATCAAAAGTAGGAACCATTTATGATGTTATTTCGTATTTCTGTTGAAAATGTTTAGTCATATTTTCCGCTGTTTTGGGCGCTGTCTCGCTATAACGTAAGTTGTATGTCGTACTAAAGTTATTTTTTTAAATCTAATACAGCGGTTGCATTAAGAACTAGTGTATCTTTCATTTGCTGTCCAACATGTATTTTTTAGTAAAGTTTATGATGAGTTATTTGATTAGATTAGGTGACTGTCCAAGATTTCTCCGGACAATTTTGTGCATTTTGACTACGTATTCACATTGTAAAACCACGATTTGTACCGCTAAATATGCACATTTTTTAACAAAACATATATGTATTGTGTAACATGATGTTATAGGACTGTCATCTGATGAAGTTTGTCAAGGTTAGTGAATAATTTGATATCTTTTGCTGTTTTTTTGCGATCGCTACCATTGCGGTGAATGAATGCGGTTGTGTGGTTGGCTATTGTAGTAAGCTAATATAATGCTATATTGTGTTTTCGCTGTAAAACACTTAAAAAATCTGAAATATTGGCTGGATTCACAAGATGTTTGTCTGTCATTTGCTGTACACCATGTATTTTTCATAAATGTTTTATGATGAGTATTTAGGTATTTCACGTTGCTCTCTGTAGTTATTCTAGCTGCTTTGGTGATATTTGTGATTGTAGCTGCAATGTAAAACTATGATTTATACCTGAAATATGCAAATTTTTCGAACAAAACATAGATTTATTGTATAACAAGTTATAACACTGTCATCTGATGAAGTTGTTTCTTGGTTAGTGACTAATTATATCTTTATTTGGTCAAATTTGTGATAGCTACCTATGCGGTAAAAAAATTGTGAAAATATGCGGTTCAGTCTTTTGCTATTGTGGTTAGCTAATAGAAATACATATTGTGTTTTCGCTGTAAAACATTTTAAAAATCGGAAATCATGGCTGGATTCACAAGATGTGTATCTTTCATTTGGTGTCTTGGACTTGTGATTTCATGATATTTATATGCTAGTATTTACTTGTGGCGCTATGCTAGGCTATGCTAGTCAGCTTTTTTACTGATGAGGATGCTCCCGGATCCGGGATGGTGACCAAGTAGAAGTTAACTTGGCAAACAAGACGAACAGGCACAGACAGACAGAAAACACAAGTATAAATACCCAGGGGATAAGTGGGGAATATGGGCGACACCTGGAGTGGGGTAGTGACAAGCACAAGGACAGGTGAAACAGATCAGGGTGTGACACTATGGGCTAATAGCAATAAGACCAAATTCAGTGTTTCATCAACATTAGAGAGAATACAGTAGACGGCACATGTCAAACGTGTGATTTACATCCTGTCCGGAAGTTCTCACGCTCTCAAGTGAGTGTTCATTTAACCAGATAATGCATCTGTTCCTTTGAAGTAAAGCTGTCATGATGATTGATGTTTATTGACCTCGTTGAACTGGGGAATGTGTTTAAACATTTGAAAGAGTATGGCCCCCCGGAAGTTCTCACGGTATCGAGTGACTGTTTATTTAACCAGATAGTGCATCTGTTTATGTTAAAGCTTAAAGCTGTCATGATGATTGATGTGTAGTGACCTCATTGAACTGGCGAATGTGTTTGAACATTTCAAAGAGTATGCCCCCCTCCCGGTGTAGTGAACTTAGGGCTGTTGTATATGAAAACAGTAATGTCCTGGGGTATTGGACAGCCTCACTATAAGTAAGCGCTGTCAACACTACAAGTGACCTCTATAAACCCCAGAACACTAAAGAAAATAAACATGAATTTTGTGATCAGTGACACATACGTGATGACCGTAACAACGGAAGCAGGACCTCGGTTAAAACAGAGAGAAAGGGAAGAGTATAAAGCAACAATATACGATGTGCCAAAAAAGTGTTTTCTAAATATGTATAGAACCCAAATGCCGCCCGCAACGGTGTTGAAAGATTAAGTGTTAATGTCTAATGGACAGCTATGGGGTTATCTGTTTGTTTACCCGGCCTGTACACTGAAACTCTATACCGTAGCCGAAGGAGAAGAATATACAGATCAGACTTTAGGAGTGGACTACAGGCTTGAAGACTGGCATGTGTTTCGCAAGGTGGTGTGTCCCGAACTGAGAGTTATCACAAAGGGGTATAGCTTGTTCACGGGCTACGACCCTGACTCCTCAGGAAGAATATTTCATAGGGTGAAAATACAAAGAAAGAATGGACTTCCATGTGGGTGCGTGGAGTTCTATATCAGCAACGAGAAAATCAGCAAAGAAAACATCCGTGAAGGCGGCCTGACTGGGGATTTTAGGTTGCGTATGCTTATTCCTTTTAAAAGTTGGGATATAATGGAATTGAAAATGTTAGAGTTAGTGGATGCTCTTTTTGTACAGAGCCAACAACGGCAGAGTATTGTTCAACTAAGGAAGTGCATGATGTATACGAATCCTAAGGATTATGATTCAAAGGAACCCCCAGAAGGTTCATCCTTAGAAGGGTCATCCCCTGAAAAAACTAAGTACGCGGCTGTTACGTTAACCACGCCCCAATACCAAAGGAATGGTTCAACAATAAAAGGGGTGAACATAAAGCCTCTGGTTCTTTCAGCATATACCATGGATATTCATATACCATATCAGGACTCTGATACATCATGGGTACCAGACCCTAAGGACTCTATGCCTCACAGCCCTCCTTTCTACTACCCCAGGCAAGCCCCCCGACACCCCCTACGTGTACACAGCCTGAGGATGTGTTTGATGGGGTGGTCAGTACTATTTTTGTGGACACCATCAAGGCCTCTGTAGCTGCACTTTTAGATGTGGTGATTGGAGAGTATATAAGAGAAAAATGCATCGGTTGTGAGATCAATCACCCCAGCCAACGACGACATCCGTGTTTATATGGCCCACCCCAGTACTACTTCTTCAACCATTTTGAGGAGCTGCTGTAAAGACTGTGGTCCAGCCGCTTTATACCATCTATGGCCAGAGCCCTGGAGTCTATGGGTCTTGTGCCATCTATTTCCAGGGTTTACGGTGTAACCGAGGCTTTCCTACATGAACTGAAGGAGGTGATCTACATCCACGAGAAACTCAAAGAAATCCGGCACACACTGGTGGACGACAACAAATACAAGGAAACTTTGGTGGCTGACGTGGTGACTTTCTGGCTCAATAAACCCCAAGAGAACGAGTAACAATATATATTGTTTATTTAGATGGTAAGCAATGGGTAACTATATGCATACGATGTTAGAGAGAATAAATACATTTTTTATTTTGAGAGAATTTGCAAATGTTATCCTCTTAGTGATCCCTTCACCCCCATTCCTGCTCGGATTCCATTAACGGGATTGATTTGACAACATCCAGTGAAATTGCAGCGCGCTAAATTCCAAAACAGAAATACTCATAATAAGAATTCATTAAACATACAAGTGTTATACATCAAAATCCAGCTTAATCCAGCCACAGTGTCAGATTTCAAAAAGGCTTTACGGCGAAAGCAGACCATGCGATTATCTGAGGACAGCACCCCGCATACAAACACAAGAAAATACTATTTCAACCAGCCAGGTGCGACACAAAAATCAGAAAAAACAATATAATTCATGCCTTACCTTTGAAGATCTTATGTTGGCACGCCAAAATGTCACAGAAACATCACAAATGGTCCTTTTGTTCAATAAATTTCTTCTTTATATCCCCAAAATGTCCATTTATTTGGCGTGTTTGATTCAGAAATACACCGGTTTCAACTCGCCCAACATGCCTACAAAGTATCTAATAAGTTACCTGTAAACTTGGTCCAAACATTTCAAACAACTTTCCTAATCCAACCATAGGTATCCTAAAACGTAAATAATCGATTAAATTTAGGACGGGATAAACTGTGTTCAATATCGGACGAAAACAAAGTGAAGCGCGTTCCAGGTCGCATGCACCAAAAGACTTGAGTCCCTCTGAGTGACACATGGAAATAACAGGGCTACTTCTTCATTTCTCAAAAGAAAAACATCAACCAATTTCTAAAGACTGTTGACATCTAGAGGAAGCCATAGGAACTGCAAGCAAATTCCTATTAAGAAGAGCTTCCTATAGAAAATGTATAGAAAACACATTGACCTCAAAAAATGTTTTCACTGGATGGATTGTGCTCGGGGTTTCGCCTGCCAAATCTGTTCTGTTATACTCACAGACATTATTCAAACAGTTTTAGAAACTTAGAGTGTTTTCTATCCAAATCCACTAATAATATGCAAATCCTAGCTTCTGGGCCCGAGTAGCAGGCAGTTTACTTTGGGCACGCTTTTCATCCGGACGTCAAAATACTGCCCCCTAGCCTTAAGAAGATTTATGCAGCAAATTATTGAAAATAATGTGAACAATGTATCGCTCTACACAACCCACAATACAGGGGTTAATGCAGAGCGTGTGCTAAAAATAGAGCAAATCATGAGTCATGTAAGACATACGGGCGAGACTCTACAATGGACACAACTGTTATCCCGTTTTGTGGATGATTCTGAAGAACTAGAAACATCCTTGTTTAAGATTTTAGTTTATTTGTTTGAAACACCATTTAATTGTAACATGTATCATATTTTTTGTTTATATACTTATATAACAGATGTATGTGTCTTAAAAAACCTGCATGGGTTATTGAGAAAATGGATACTAATACCCTGCTACGTATCCTGAAGTGTATGGATGCGTAATACTTAATGTTTGCAAAAATAAAATGCAAAATGTATTTGAAAGGGGCTCATTAATGTTATTGTACATCAGAGAGGCAAGAAAGATGGCGGAGCAGATGTTGAAAAACATTTTTTATACCCCCTCTAACCCAGGGTCTTTTGGGGGGAAGGAGAGGTTCCAGAGAGCTATAGCCAAAGAAACAGGTAGCAGGTTAGGCACTGCTCAAGTGAATGAATGGCTAGCAGAGCAGGAGGCTTACACTCTGCATAAACCTGTGCGAAAACAATTTCCACGAAATGTAGTTTTTTCTACTCATCCCTTGTCCCAGTTTCAGGCGGATCTATGTGACATGCAGGCCCTTGCAGACAAAAATGATGGAAATCGCTACATGCTAACGGTTATAGATATTTTCTCTAAAATAGCATGTGTAAGGTCTGACCCGGGCTTTTGACGCTATCTTGAAGGAAGGAGGGGCACCCAAGAAAGTGCAGACTGACGGCGGTAAAGAGTTTTTTAATAATAATTTTCAGAAACTCATGAAGAAGCACAATATCATACATTTTGCTACAGGTTCGGATTTGAAAGCTTCAGTTGTTGAACGCTTTAACAGAACTTTGAAGGAGAGGATTTAGAAATACTTTACAGCTCACAACAACCATAGATATGTAGATATAGTTCAAGATTTAGTAAAGGGTTACAACTACAGCTACCATAAGAGTATACGGATGAAGCCCTCCGAGGTCACTTCTGAAACTCTTTTCAAGTCTTAAAAAATCTGTATGGTTTGTTCCCCCTTCGCCGTAAGAAAGAAATTGATTTTAAATTCATAGTGGGGGACTTGGTACGTATATCCAAGTTGAGGGGTGTTTTCGACAAAAAATATGAGCAAGGTTACAGCGATGAGTTGTTCACAGTTACCGAATGTCTACCACGTATACCCCCTGTCTACAAGTTAAAAGATTATGATGGGGAGCTTATATAGGGTTCCTTTTATGAGAAGGAACTACAGAAGATACAGTTGGGTAGAGACAAAGTCTTTCACGTGGAGGAGATCCTGGATCAAAAGAGAGAAAAGGGTAAAAAATGGGTGTTGGTCCGTTAGTATTATATACATATTTTTTATAAACTTAATACAAATAAATTAAAATGGTTATGGTACACAACCACCATCTCGACCCTAACCGATATGCCTCATACTATGTTGATCAAGTGGGTAATGGATTACCCGGCTATCATGGATCCCCTACCATGTATGGTTCAGGGATAGGAGGTATATTTGGTAATCTCTTTAGGATGGTTTTACCGTTTATGAAGAGAGGCCTCAGCATAGCCAAACCACATTTAAAATCAGCGGCCAAAAATATTGTAAGTGAGGTTGTAGCCAATGCTATGACCAGATGGGCTTCATCAGATCCCGAGCATCAAGAAGTCTCGGGTCTTATGCTGTTGTCTCGAACACCAAAAAAGAGACCTCTGGGTTTAAGGCGCAGGCCGGCCCTTAAAAAGTGGAGTTTAACCGTTAAAAGAAACTCTGTAAGTCAAAGACGACGTAAAGTGAGGAGGTCTGGACCAAAAACGGCAAAATGAATACTCAGAAGTATTTTCTAAAAGAACAAGCAACATGTCTCTTTTACACCGCATGTCCTCTGAAGCTATAAAGACAGAGCTCAATCTTTTCACGGACCCCTTAACCCAATTTTCAATAGATAGGTCCTGTTATGTGGAGATAACCCCACTCTCTGCCATTACAGACAACAGTCCTATAGAATTTTTCATCCCAGGCCATGGTGACAACTACCTGGACCTCATCAACACATTATTGTATTTACATCTCAAAGTGACCAAAAGAGATGGTACTAATATTGCAAATGATGCCAGTGAGTCTCATTAATTACCCCTTGGCGACCATCTTCTCCCAAGTGGATGTGACTTTGGGTGAATGACTTATCAGTCAAAGCAGTGCCACCTATCCTTACAGGGCTATCCTGTAATGTTTACTAAACTACTCCGAAGACACTCTGAAGACACAATTCAGTGCCGGGCTGTTTAGCAAGGATACTGCAGGAGCATCTATGGAAGACATAGATCCCACCACCGGTGAAAACAAAGGACTGGAGGCACGAGCTCGCTACTGTGCTGAATCTCGAGAGTTTAATCTGCTAGGGCCTATACACTCTGACATTTTCTTTCAAGAACGTTTACTCTAAAATTCGGTTGATTTAAGGCTAAAATGAACCAGGGCCAAGGATGAGTTTTGTCTGATGTCTGCCCAAGACGGTAACTTTAGTTTAAAAGTTTTGGGGGCTACGCTTTTTATTAAAAAAGTGTCTATCTCCGACCGTTCGTCTGGGTCATTCACAGGCTTTGATGACAGGAAATGCCCTTTACCCTCTCCAAAGAATTACCATGAAAACATGTATCATACCGATGGGAGGTAGAATATGTAGTCAAGAAAACCTTTTTCTAGGCCCTCTACCCTGCTACATCGTTATAGGCTTGGTTGATCGCGCCTCTAATACGGGCAGCTTACATAAAAAAAACTTTAATTTTCAACATTTCAATGCAGAGTATGTAGCTCTCTGTCAGGACGGTCGTCATGTCCCTGCTAAGGCTTTCCAACCACAATTTAATAACAACATATCGGTGTGAGAATTTTACAATCTATTCCTGGCTACCGGGAGGCATCTAAAAGATCTCTCTTTACCTATTGACAGAAATGATTTTGCAGAGGATTACACATTGTATGCGTTCAATTTATCACCTGATGATGACACCTCAGGAAATCTGTCTGTGGTGTTCCAAGGTAACCTCCGGCTGGAAATGCGTTTCCATACTTTAGCTTGTACAGTTAGCATGATTGTTTATGCATGCTCTGATTCAATCTTGGAAGTGGATGCCCGAAAACAAGTTTTAATGGATTATTATTAAGATATTAAGGATCGTTGAGCAAAGACATGAATACCCAAGAGCTAGAAGGTCTCATGAGCCTCTTGATTGGAAAACAATTTTGTGGAGTATGGGCTTGTGATGAACTACCTATTGAGAAATGGAAGGAGCGACCGGCCATGTTTATTGTCAATACCCATCCTAAACACATGCCGGGTGAACATTGGCTAGCTGTGACATTAGAAGATGAAGGAGGAAGAAAAATCGTCACTTTTTTTTTTATTCCTATGGCTTTCCCCACATCTATTAAACAGTTTTGACCAAAAATGGATCAAAGATCTACTACAGCATCAAACAAGTAAAATATACCCTTTCCACTACATGTGGTCAACACTGTGTATTCTACCTATGCCAATAGGTATATCTCTTTATAATGATGATTTAAGAAGTAATGATAGCGTCGTAGATTGTTTTGTTAGAAAATATCAAAAGTGTTCAAGTATGTGTCCTTTATAAGACCCTGTAATGAAGGCGTATGCTCACGTCAAATGTTTAAAGAATGTCACAAATGTCAAATTGTATAATTTTTCAAATAAAATGTATTGAATTTAATCAAAAGTCATTCAAAAGTCATTCAAAAGTCTAACCACTCTGAGAGATCAGAATTAGGAAAAGGTCCGGAGACGTTCAGGGGTGTATATGAGTTATCATCAACCCTTTCAAAGGGGGGAGCGGTTGCTAGAACATCTTTAGGGGTGCTGTAGCTCGTTGAAGGTTTTTGTTTTAAAGTTTGAATCTGTTGACGAAGCTTATAGTTTGGTACACCCGAGAGGGAAATGTTGAGGATTGCCAGGGCCTTAAGAAACTGACGCCACCCAGGAGGTCTTCTGTCATCAGCAARCTTGTGGGCTGCTGTGGTACTTTTAACTTCTTATGGACAGAAGCGTCCCACCTGGCCAACATCCGGTGAAATTGCAGAACACAAAATTCAAACTACAAAATAATAAATATTTAACTTTCATAAAATCAAGTGTAATACATCAAAATAAAGCTTAACTTCTTGTTAATCCAGCCGCTGTGTCAGATTTCAAAAAGGCTTTACGGCGAAAGGACACCATGCGATTATCTGAGGACAGTGCCCTGCATACAAAAGCATGAAAAACATATTTCAAACAGGCAGGTGCGCCACGAAAGTCAGAAATAGCGATATAATAAATGCCTTACCTTTGATGATCTTCTTCTGTTGGCACTCCAAAAGGTCCCAGATACATCACAAATGGTCCTTTTGTTCGATAATGTCCTTCTTTATATCAATAAAGACTCAGTTTAGCTGGCGCGCTTCATTCAATAATCCACCCAGTTTCCCTCCATCAAAATGCATACAAAATGAATCCCAAACGTTACTAATAAACTTTTCCAAACAAGTCAAACAACGTTTATAATCAAACCTTAGGTACCCTAATACGTAAATAAACAATAACATTTAAGACGGAGAATCGTAAAAAAATAAATAAAAGTGTAGCTAACATCTACAATAACCATTAGACGTACGAGTCAGAGTTACCATACACAGTGTCAGGGCTTGCTAACTCTGGAAATTCCTTTGGTAAATCAGCTCTTTGCCCCTTACATGTGGAAAAATCTCCACGCTTCTCTAAACATTGATGTTTTGGTATCTCTAGGTTAATCTCTAGACTGCTGAATGAGGCCTGTTACAACTTACTTACAAAGCCTTTAAAGGAGTTTGTGAAACAATTCAGTCATGGATGTATGTAAACATATATAATACGTATTGCTTGTTATAGAAGACTACTGTTGTACATTGAATAGCCATTCATCTCTGTTACACCTTGATGTGATGGTTTTCTATGTTTGTACATGTTTATAATCCACATAGTGTCAATAGTGGTTTCCTTAAAGTTATTACCCCCCTAAACCTGAATCTGAAATTACCTTTTATGATCTGTCATTATGCAAACATTTGTTTATTAGATTATATTTCTCATTAAGAATAATGTTGTTTTAATTCTATATGGGTCATGCTTTGCTTTGGTCATGTGTTCCCTTATGGGTCAATGATTTTATTTACAATATAGCAATTATGTTCTCAGCTCAATTACTTAGAAGGGTGTGTGGTCCCAACCCTCCCGAGTGTTCCCAGGTACATATTTGGGAGCCCTTATACATTCAGGATGTAAGGCTTACTAGTTATTTCAAATGTTAGGAAGACCTGTTGGTTGTAACAAAAACAAAACCTAAAATTACATAAATAAAAAACAGCAAAGTTTTACACTTTGACCACATCTTTTCACATCCGTTTTATTTGCTTGGTAGTATTATCCTAAATTGAGAGATGAATAGAAAATGTGTTATCACAGCAACATCAAAATCTTTCAGAATGTACCTGTTTTCAGTATAGAATGCCCTGTATACAGATTGTTACAACTTAATGTGTTTTGTCTTAATGATTGTTCTTTAATAAATAGGAAACTCAACAGTGTGTTAGTCCGAGAAACATTAATTAGATACTTGTTTTATGTTTGTGAAACCTTGAAATGTACACAATGAGAAGTGATATTGTAACAACAGTTTTGAATGGGTAATTGTATCAAATATATATCATTGTATGTTTGAATTAGAGCTCATTTAAAATGTTTTTATCACTGCCTGGTAAACACATTCTTGTAAGTTGGCGCTACTGTGCGTGATTATATGTGGCTGCTATACAGATTTGAGCACTTGACAAGAAGTTGACATTTCTGGGTATGTCTCGCCTGTAACATAATAATAATAAAGATTATGATAATAATAATGTTAAAATATTTTTTTATAATAATACAAATCTGTCAATCAAACAAATGTATTTCTTAAAACCCCGTTTTGCATCTTCAATAGTTATAGCCGCTAATGTTGGACGACCCAAATCAATTATTCCCGGTAGCAGCTGGGTATCCTATAGACGTTTTTAAATAATATTAAAATATATTTACACAAAATATATACATTTTATCTTAAATACATACAATTGACATAAAGACATATTGGAAAATTCGATGTCTTCCAGTTTTAGAATATCTTCAAGGAATATTGTTTCGTCCTCAGTCTTGTCATTTACAGCGTTGAAATTATCAGGTTTCAATGTTTTACTATGTATGTCCTGGGCGCCGAATTCCTCCTCGGCCTCTTCCTCTCGACATATTGGGCCTTCTGTGTCGGTATACGCCTGGGAGGAGTCTGAAAGAAAAATATATACAAAATAGGGTATTAAAAATAAAATCTATATTATATAAAAATTTCTATTTCAAATACATTTCAGATATATTAATATGTTAACACAGTTCTCGCTGTTAGGCCTTGGGGTTTAGTTAAATTACCTCTTGTTTTTTGTCGCCTGCTCTTCTGAGGAATCCTGGATAACGCGGGTCCTAACCCAATGTCCTCTGGCTTTGTAGGTTCTGCCTGGTTTGTATAGCTATCGTTGGAGTCTGAAAAAAAACATAATTTGACATTGTTAACACATTCTATCAAAAAATATATAACTAATTTAAAAAATGATAACGAGGGTCATACGGTATCCATAGAGAGCATGCTCTTGAATCCAATCGTTTTCAGACCAGTCGCCCTTCTCGGGCCGGGGTGATTCTGTGCGGTGCACTTCTGCCAAAGTATTGTGATGCACCGTAGGTGCTAGATTATATAGCACTTGGGTGGAGGTTCCAGGGGGTGTGTAGCTGTGTGTTAAAGCTGCGCTTCTTGTGGTGTTTGGAGTTTTGGTAAAGCCGGCCGTACAGAACGGTAGAATATCGTCTGTTTCATTGCCCTCAAAGTCGTTCATAGGTAGAGTCCATAATGCATCATGTATCCTTGTTGAGGTTCTGTCCGCTGTAAACACAAGATTAGCTTTTTTTAAATAGTGTACACACTTTTTGTTTAATGCTTAATGTATAAAAGATTATTCCGCAAAATAGCTTGATGACGTAGGGCTACGTAAAGAAACACCAGCGCCAGCCGTACAGAACGGTAGAATATCGCCGGTTTCAGCGCCCCCGAAGTCGTTCATAGGTAGAGTTCGTATTTCCTCTGGTATTCCTGTCCGCTGTAAACATAAGATTAGCTTTTTAAAATAGTGTACACTCTTTTTGTTTAATGTATAAAAGATTATTACGCATTTTATTTTTGGCCTTACGTCGAAAATGGCTTTGGCCGTAGGGCTGCGTAAAGAAGAACCGGCCGCTGTTTGCTCCTCTGAATCCTCATCAGAGATGGTTATAACAGCTGATGTTGGATGATCCAAATCAATTATTCCCGGTAGCAGCTGTGTAAATGTCGGGTATCCTATAGACGTTTTTAAATAATATTAAAATATATTTATACAAAATGTATACATTTTAACTTAAAAAATACATACAATTGACATAAAAACATACCTGTCCTCCACTTTTAGAATATCTCTAAAAACCATAAATAACAACGGTTTAATATTTGAGGAAACCTTATTAGAGAGCGAGAGAGTTCCAAACAGTGCAGTAATTTCTAACAGGTAATATCAAACATTTCCCACAAAGTACCTAACGCACACAAAATCTGATATAATATATTATTTTCACATCCTCACCTTCAAAATTCTCCATGTGTATAGGCTTGCAGAAAGGCTTCTCTTCATGTGTAAAGACTTTTCAGATGACCAGCTGTGTCCTACCGGAGTCATAGTATGGAATGAACATACAGACCGGGGGATACCCCCTGTTTATTTATTTTTAATTATTTTGGGGGGAGACAACCTGTGTGCAAATGACCCGATAGTGTTGATATTGTTTAGAAGAAAAACACATTGTTTTTAAACCTTAGGGGATGTCTAGGCCTATTCTATGGTTGTTGTGGGGTTTGACTGTTGGTCCTTAACATCGTCGGGAAATAACCCCATGCTGTTTTTGGAGACATCCTGTGTGCAAATAACCCCCTAATTTTGAATTGTTTCATACAGAATTGCAGACACACACATACCCCCACACATACAAATCTTTCCCAGAAAGCCTTTCACTGAGACAGACAGATATCTAGACAGAGAGAGAGAGAGAGAGAGAGCCTGATATTTCAACCTCTTTGAAGGTAAATGAGATGCTCGGGAAAAACATTTTTGGAAAACCCTATGTGCAAATGCCTTGCTATTGTTGAATTGTTTTAAAAACACCTACAGAGACACACAAATAGATACACACCACCCCGAAAACCCCATTGTTTTGAAACACACACACGCCCGCACACACGCACACGTCTTTCCTGAAGCCTTTCTCTGAGACACACACACAGAGAGAAAAACAAAGGTGAGATACAATTTTAAAACCCTTTATTTAATTCTAAATCTTTAGTACAGACCTTTAAAATATGTTATAATTAGTTAAACAATTTTACTATTCCTTTCTTACAGAAAAAGGGGAGGCTTTATGGTCAGCCAACAACCATCCGTTTCTAAATCCCCGTTTTCAGGGTCTGCCTGGTTCAGACAGTTCTCTTCCCCGCAAGATATCCAGCTCCAGCCAGGTTCCGTATGTTTTCTTTCCCTGGATAGATCAAACGTCTTGCCTTTAGGCCCTGGGTCTGTCTTAAGGATAGAAGCGCCCAGCGGCGTAATTGTTCACGATGTTGGAAAAGATTGTCCAGCTGTTTCATCATGTCCAGGAATATATGATAATCGCCCCACCTAAAGCTAAAGTCAGGCATGAAATAGTTGACAGCCGTGCAGGCTTTTAAAAATACAAACGAACTAACCGATTTTGTAGCATTTGAACTATTTAATTGGATACAACCTAAAATTGTCACTTTGGAGTCGGGACTATACGCCACTGAAGAGATTCTTATGGCTTTCAAATCATCTCGCCCGCAGACTTCCTCTTCCAGCGCTTACCCGGGCAGGGTTGTCCCACTCAGGGCGTGTTCGATCTGGCATAGCGCCAGCCGTATCTTAAGCCATTCTCTCATCCACAGCGCAGGAGAAAAACTCCCGGGGTTGTTTGATAAAGGGTGCTGTGGCCGCTGTTTGTGAAAATCTTCACAGTTGAATCCTCCGGTTGGAAAATGTAACCCATATGTCCATCACTCATATCCAGCACGCCATTAAAACAATCAGGGGCATCACACAATGTCTTCGATGTTTTTGTCATTGTGTTCTTGACACGAGGCACAAAGTACACCTAAAATTGGCCTAGGAGACATGTTTAATTTCCTCTTTGGCGTTCTGGGTTTATTTTAATTTCTTATTTAGGGGTTTATCAAGGTCGCTTGTAGTGTTGACAGCGCTTACTTATAGTGCGGCTGTCCAATACCCCCGGACATTACTGTTTTCATATACAACAACCCTAAGTACACTACACCAGGGAGGGGCCATACTCTTTGAAATGTTCAAACACATTCCCCAGCTCAACGAGGTCACTACACATCAATCATCATGAAAGCTTTAACATAAACAGATGCACCATCTGGTTAAATAAACACTCACTTGAGAGCGTGAGAACTTCCGGGGGGCCATACTCTTTCAAATGTTTAAAACACATTCCCCAGTTCAACGAGGTCACTACACATCAATCATCATGACAGCTTTACTTCAAAGGAACAGATGCACTATCTGATTAAATAAACACTCACTTGAGAGCCATGAGAACTTCCGGACAGGATGTACTTATATGGGCATAAGCACTCACCCATACCGTGAGAACTTCCAGACAGGATGTAACCTCCAGACCATAAAATGGGTCATAAATCACATGTTTGACGTGTGCCGTCTACTGTATTCTCTCTAACATTGACTGTGTTTAAGATGAGAACACTTATTGAGAAATATAAATGCCTTGTGTTTAAGTTTTAAACACTGACGTTTATGTTATAAAGATGTCACGTGTTTCATGGTTTTACAGTGTAAGCAAGCAGTTGCTTATAAACAGATTTGTTAATAGTCATACTATCTGTAGAGCATATACAGATGGGACTATCCGGACTATCCAAAATAAAGTGTGACCTTAAATGCTAATATATTCAATCATATATGGAAAAAAGAAACCATTTCTTTACTAAGTACTGTGCCATTATGATACTGAAAATATGTTCTAAATTGTTGTTGATTCTGTGACTTGTTCATCCTTCATGCTTGGATCCTTTTTTTCACATAATGTAGGCCTATTCTTTCTAATACTGTAGATATTCATAAATTAATACACATTAGCTCATCACTTTGTTAGACGTTTGTTTGAATTTCATCCTTAAAGAGTATAAGCCACATTAAATCCATCCTCTTAGAGTTAAGTCACATCTTCTCCCTGCAGAACCAAATAAATATATCCGCTCATGTAGTAAGAAGAAAAAGACAGTATATGTCCCAATGGCCCCCTATTCCCTACATAGTGTATTGGTTTTGACCATGGCCTGGTCAAAAGTATTACACTATGTATGGAATAGGGTGCCATTTGGGATGCAGATATATTCAAAAAGACATTCAGCAAACTGATTCTGTAATCATCTAAGGATTTGTCCACAATACCAATCTAGGCAATTCTGACTGCCTATTATCACAGCAATTAATTCAGTGTAGTGTGACTGAGAGAAAAATACCAGATAACGTGTTCATGGGATTTCAAAGTCACCTTCATTGATATCCCACAATGCTTTGAGGCAGCACACACTCTAAGATTATGATTAGGTTGTTAACATTGGAAAGTGTTCTTTAGATATTGCCAATTGTGGTCAGAAATCTCAAACACAAATGCTACAAATGGATATTGTTTTGTTCCTGAAAAAGCATGAAGAAGACAGACACTTTTGGCCCCCACACTGTTAAAATTAAGTGCTTTGTAATACCAAAAATAATGGCAACTGAGCTGCCACCAACTTGAAGGAGACGAAACCTTAACTTTGCTGGAGTATTGAAACACATCATCCTGAGATGTTTTGAACCATTAAATGGTGTGTTTTAACATCACTTAATAGTGATTAAGGAATGAATGGATTCATTAATTAAATTCATTGATGGTAGGGGTTTACATTTCACAGTATTTAAATGGAATTACAAGGGATTAGTTTAAGCAGGTTGGCTGCTAGGTAAAGTGTTTACACATTACAGTATATTAATTAATATTTGGTGTTTTATATCACTTGCACTTCTAGAGGCCTTAAAAGCTTTCAAACTGGCAGCACCTACATGGCAAAACAGACCAAAACGTAGTGATGTTACGTTTGATACAGGAGCTCCAAGGCATGTGTCGAATCGCAAAGTAGTGTACCTCGAAGCATTGTACTGATGCCTGTATCACTTTATCAGAAGCAAGTGATCAATGACTTAAATAAAGGTTAAATTTAAAAAATACAAAATGACATTCGAAGCTTCATTTTGTCGAACAACCACCTGATTGGTTTGGTATTGGTTTGGTAGAAGACAAAAATGCTACGTTGCGCAAGCGCTATGGGGTTGTTTTATGTCATCTATAATAAATTATTTTGACAAGCAGGTGCACTAGACTACACTGTGTTGATCAAAGCCTCAGTAATGAACCTATTTCCAAAACAATTGGCTGGAAAACCTCAATGCTTCAGGAAGCTTAGCTTCCCCAACACTACCAAAAGGACATGGCAAAATGCTCAGCCATTTAATGTTTACAACTCCAATCTGTCCCCTATACAAATTGATGGGGCTCTGCTTCTTCTTTTTCTTCTTTGGAATTTGGTTGGCGGATCGCATCCAACTTTTAAGTGCATACACCGCCACCTACTGTACTGAAGTGAGAGGCAGTCATGGCCTACCTACATTAAATTATCTTCATTATTCCTGTTCCTCTACGAAAATGAAATATACCCCAAGACACCACCTACACTCATTAAAAACCCACTACCCCATTCCACTACATTGACCTTTTTCTGCTCCTGCACCATGCCAACAGCCTGAGAGGACGGGACACCACCCCTCAACACACCCTGTAACACTTCTGAAGTTAAATCTCTTCCAAAAAATGTTTATTTAACCTTTATTTAACCAGGAAGGGCTCATTGAGATTTGAATTCTCTTTTTCAAGAGCGTCCTGGCCAAGATAGGCAGCACCAAGTCATTACACAATTACAGACAACCTGTAGTTTTTCATGTTGTCTATCTAGTAAAAAAAACATAGAATTCACAAAAGTATAACGCAGCAAATTAAAAACATTGACAGGTCAGGGAATCAGCCTCAAAATCCTTCCTCAATGATTTTAAAACACCAATCGGGACAATTTCTTCCAGTTTAAAAGTATTTTGTAAGGCGTTCCAAGCCGATGGTGCAGAGTACATAAAAGCCCTTTTACCAAATTCAGTTCGAACATTTGGAACAGTTAGCAGGATAAAATTCTGCGAACGAAGAGAGTACCCACCACATTTATGAACAATAAAAATGGCCAAATAAAATGGTAGTAAACCCAAAATGGCTTTGTAAATAAAAGTATACCAGTGACTGAGCCTTCGAATGACTATAGAAGGCCAGCCAACCCTGGTATACAAAGTGCAGTGGTGCATAAGTCTTTTGCAGTTTAAAATACATCTCAAAGCTCCATGGTAAAGGGTGTCAATTGATCTCAAACACTGAGCGGAAGCATTCATATATAAAATATACCCAAAGTCTAGTAAAGGCATAAATGTTGCTGATACTAGCCTCCTTCTGGCTTCAAAAGAAAAACAGGCCTTATTCCTAAAATAAAATCACAACTTCAGCTCCAAATTTTTTGTAAGTTGTTGTATATGCAATTTAAAAGAGAGGCTGTCATCAATTAAAATTCCAAGATATTTATATGAGGTTACAGTCTCAATCTCATTGCCCTGACAGGTAGTAATAGGTGAAAGGGTCAGAGGTCTATTTCTTGCTTTAGAAAACACCATTAGTTTAGGCAGTATTGAAGAAAAGCTTAAATTGACACAAGGTATGTTGAACAGTATAAAAAGCAGTTAGCAAGTTCTGGAAAGCTTTTGTGAGAGACGAGGCACAACAATAAATAACAGTATCATCTGCATTTTTGTCTAAATTATTTATATAAACAATGAATAAGAGGAGACCAAGTACAGAGCCCTGGGGCACACCATTACCGACAGACAATTTAACAGACATGAGCCCATCAAATTGTTCTATCAGACAGAGAGTTAGCAAACCATGCAACTGCAAGCTCCGAAAGACCTTCGCTCGACAATCTCTGTCTCAGTATAGCATCATCAACTGTATAAAAAGCCTTAGAGAGATCAATAAAAGTGAGACACAGTGCTGTTTTTTGTAAAGGGCTTCAGTGATATCATTTAAAACCTTCATGGCTGCTGTAATTGTGCTATGCTTCTTCCTGAAGCCGATTGGTACATTGATCAAATAGAGTTAGTATATAAAAACTATTTTAGCTGTTCACTAACAAGGCTTTCAAGTATTTTTGCCAGGGGTGACAGCTTTGAGATTGACCTATAATTATTTAAAAGAGTTGGATCTCCCCTTTAAAAAGTGGTAGGACAAATGCTGATTTCCAGATCTTCAGAACTTCATTACATTCCAGAGTTAGATTGAACAGATATGTATGTTAAGCTAGGAAATCAGATGCCAGTTTTAAAAAGCAGGGATCAAGAAGATCAGGACCTGCAGGCTTTCTCTGATCTAAGGACTTCAGGGCTTTATATACCTCCTGCACTGAGAATGGCAAAATGCGAAAAGTTTGACTAGCTCTCACTGGTTCATCCACACAGGGTTGTACAGAGACAGAGGAAACTGAATCAAACAGCCTACCAGATGATGCAAAGTGCTCATTGAAACAAGTCAGCATTTCAGTTTTGTCATATACAGCAACAGAGTCCTTCAATACACTTGACGGTAATTCATTAACATTACTGTTACCAGACATAGACTTAATAGCTTTTCAAAACTTTCTAGGGTCATTCAGGTTATCAGTGGTAACAGACATAAAATATCCAGACTTGGCCTTCCTGAGAAGAAAAGAACACCTGTTTCGTAACTGCCTAAAAAGAAGCCAATCAGCATCAGAACATGATTTCCTTGCTTTAGCCCAGGCTAGATTACGGTCGTGAATAATACAAGACAGCTCAGAAGAAAACAATGGATTATCCCGCCCTTTAACTCTGAACCTGTGGAATGGGGCATGTTTGTTTACTATTTGGAAAAAAACTATGAAAGAATTTCCAGGCAGTTTCCACATCAGGAATAAGCTCAATCTTGCTCCAGTCAAAATAAAATAAATAATGAATGATAGCCTGCTCATTAAAACTCATAAAATGTATCTTACGAATAAAGCGTGGGTTTGTCTTAGGAACCTTAGTATTTCTAACAGCAACAACAGCACAATGGTCACTTAACTACTTCATCACCCTCCCGGATCCGGGATCCTCCTCATCAAAAAAGCTGACTAGCATAGCCTAGCCTAACGGGACAGGGATATCATATAATATAATTTTCATGAAATCACAAGTCCAATACAGCAAATGAAAGATAAACATCTTGTGAATCCAGCCATCATTTCCGATTTTTAAAATGTTTTACAGCGAAAACACAATATGTATTTCTATTAGCTAACCACAATAGCCAAACACACAACCGCATATTTTCACCATGTTTCCACCGCATAGGTAGCTTTCACAAAACCGACAAAATAGAGATAAAATTAGTCACTAACCAAGAAACAACTTCATCAGATGACAGTCTTATAACATGTTATACAATACATTTATGTTTTGTTCGAAAATGTGCATATTTGAGGTATAAATCATTGTTTTACATTGCAGCCACTATCAAAAATAGCACCAAAGCAGCAATAATAATTACAGAGAGCAACGTGAAATACATAAATACTCATCATAAAACATTTATGAAAAATACATGGTGTACAGCAAATGAAAGATAAACATCTTGTGAATCCAGCCAATATTTCCGATTTTTTAAGTGTTTTACAGCGAAAACACAATATAGAATTATATTAGCTTACCACAATAGCCAAACACACAAACGCATTTATTCACCGCAAAGGTAGCTTTCGCAAAAACCAGCAAAAGATATAAAATTAATCACTAACCTTTGGACAACTTCATCAGATGACAGTCTTATAACATCATGTTATACAATACATTTATGTTTTGTTCGAAAATTTGCATATTTATAGCTACAAATCCTGGTTATACATTGTGAATACGTAGCAACGATTCACCAGAATCTCCGGAGATATTTTGGACACTCACGTAACCTGACCAAAGAACTCATCATAAACTTTACATAAAAATACTTGTTGTATGGCAAATGAAAGATACACTGGTTCTTAATGCAACCGCTGTGTTAGATTTTTTTAAATAACTTTACCACAACATACAGCTTGGGTTATTGTGAGACAGTGCTTACCAACACGGCGGAGAATAGACATCAACATATTACACCGAAATACGAAATAACATCATAAATGTTGTCTTACTTTTGCTGAGCTTCCATCAGAATGTTGTACAAGGAGTCCTATTTCCAGAATAAATCGTTGTTTGGTTTTAGAATGTCCATTTCTTCTGTCGAATTCGCGCCACAATGCTAGCCAAGGTTGCTAACATTCCCATCCTGTCTTGGCGCAAAGAACGGAAAACTCCAAAAGTCCCAATAAACGTTGAATAAACTGATAAAACTCGGTTGAAAAAACCTACTTTATGATGTTATTATCATATGTATCAAATAAAATCAGAGCCGGAGATATTCGCCGTGTATACCGAACGATTTTCAGAAGACAATGTCGAGGTCCCTCGCGCGCCGTCGAAGACAAAGAAAATACCGGACCTGTCACTCCAAAAGTTCTTGTTCGGCCTCAGATCAAGCTAGACACCCCATTCCACCTTCCACTGGCTGTTGACATCTAGTGGAAGGCGTATGAAGTGCATGCATATCGATAAATAAAAGCCAGTTGAATAGGCAGGCCCTGAAACAGAGCCTCGTTTTCAGATTTTTCACTTCCTTTATGGAAGTTTGCTGCCAAATGAGTTCTGTTTTACTCACAGATATAATTCAAACAGTTTTAGAAACTTGAGAGTGTTTTCTATCCAATAGTAGTAATAATATGCATATTGTATGATCTAGAACAGAGTACGAGGCCGCTTCATTTGGGCACGATTTTTTCCAAAGTGAAAACAGCGCCCCCGTATTGACAAGAAGTGAAATCATTACAATGGTGGACGGCCCTCTCTTGGCAGGTTTGTTTTGGTGCCATATTCTTTATATTTTTTAATAAAGGATTTAATGGTGCTCTGTGGGATGTTCAAAGTTTCAGGTATATTTTTAACAAGCAACCCTGATATGTACTTCTCCACAACTTTGTTCCTGACCTGTTTGGAGAGCTCCTTGGTCTTCATAGTGCCTATTGCTTGGTGGTGCCTCTTGTTTAGTGGTGTTGCAGACTCTGGAGCCTTTCAGAACAGGTGTATATATACTGAGATCATGTGACAGATCATGTGACACTTAGATTGCACACAGGTGGACTTTATTTAATTAATTATGTGACGTCTGAAGGTAATTGGTTGCACCAGATCTTATTTAGGGGCTTCATAGCAAAGGGGGTGAATACATATGCACGCACCACATTTCCGTTTTTTTGTTGAATTTTTTTAAACAAGTAATTCTTTTCATTTCACTTCACCAATTTGGACTATTCTGTGTATGTCCATTACATGAAATCCTAATAAAAATTCATTGAAATTACAGGTTGTAATGCAACAAAATAGGAAAAATGCCAAGAAGGGTGAATACTTTTGCAAGCACTGTATGTATTGTACAGTTGGACCAACATCTTTAAGTATACAGTAGCAGATTTTAGACACTCAACAATCTTCATTTTCTGCTGTATACATATATAGATGAAATACTTTTGATGTGAATATGAAACTACAGTATAAATCGTTTGCAATATTTAACATACATTATAATTTATATTGCACTGCACACACATGCAATGTATTTTAAATGAACATATGATTCGGGTGACTTTGTTGATCCATAAAGCAAACAGAGAACAGAAGGAATTTTCAAAGACTGGACTACATATCAATCTGCATATATTAAATCTCACAGCTCCCAGGAACACCATATGGAATTGTTTGTGAGAATACATAGGGAGACGGGCTGTATCATCCCAATCAGCAGCCTATTCCCTACATAGTGCACTACTTTTGACCAGATCCGGAGGGTGCCATTTGGGAGCCACACAGATACTTTCCAAATAATGTATTTAAAAAAAGTTTTCCTCTGGTTTTCGCACTTTGTCTACAACGCCTCTAGTTCTCAATTGGTGTTGTGCTTTTACATTTTACAGCATTTATTATGATCGTAAAACAACTATTGGTTTATATTTCCTTGGGTGTTTTTGTGAAACACAGGGAGGGAGTCTTTGTAATCAAACAGATCGGAGATGGACAGAACAGGACCTGCATAAAGAATAAAAACTATTTGAGGTGCGGCCAGACTGAGCTGCTGTGATTGCTGGAAGCATTAATCATTTGCAACACTGAAAACGCACTAACATGCATACACACGCGCACGCACACAAACACAAAAACAAACCCCTAAAACCCTCATGCCTCCAAACAATAGCTACGGTATACACTACATTACCAAAAGTATATGAACACCTGCTCGCCGAGCGTCTCATTCCAAAATCATGGGCATTAATATGGAGTTGGTCCTCCCTTTGTTGCTATAACAGCCTTCACTCTTCTGGGAAGGCTTTCCACTAGATGTTGGAACATTCCAACCCACAGAGCATGACTGAGGTCGGGCAATGATGTTGGGCGATTAGGCCTGACTTGCAGGCGGCTTTCCAATTCAGCCTAAACGATCCTGCAGGTGAATAAGACAGATGTGGAGGTCCTGGGCTGCCATGGTTACACGTGGTCTGCTGTTATGAGGGCAGTTGGACGTACTGCCAAATTCTCTAAAACAACGTTGGAGGCGGCTTATGGTAGAGAAATTAACATTCAATTCTCTGGAAAAAGCTCTGGTGGACATTCCTGCAGTCAGCATGCCAATTGCATGCTCTCTCAACTTGAGACATCTGTGGCATTGTGTTGTGTGACAAAACAGCACATTTTAGAGTGGCCTTTTATTGTCCCCAGCACAATAATTGTGTAGTGTAATTATCATGCTGTTTAATAATCATCTTCTTGATATGCCACACCTGTCTGGTGAAATTATTATCTTGGCATAGGAGAAATGCTCACTAACAGGGATGTAAACAAATTTGAGAGAAATAATCTTTTGTGCGTATGGAACATTTCTGGGATCTTTTATTTCAGCTCATGAAATATGGAACCAACACTTTACATGTTGCATTTATATTTTTGTTCAGTGTAGTTGCAAGTAGGCAAAAAGTAGTAAGTAGTTGCAAAGTTGCTAATTAGCTATAATGCTAAAGTTGTCCATGAAGAGTGTTGAACACATAAACTTTGGTTTGCTAGACGTTCATGTTATAAGCCCACCCATCCTCCTTTCCTTTTTGCCTTAGGCAACCTTCTGTCTTATGTAACCATATGTAACATATCATTCAAATTTGAGGCTCCCGCATTTTAGTGTACTATGTTACATCTAGTCTATTAGACCAGCCTGCAGGACCAAATGATACTTTTACTTTATTATGGCTGTCATGAATGGCAAAACAATTTAAGTGTGCAAACGTTGGCACAGCATTCAAGGCTCCTAACAGTTAGAAGGAGTATGGACCTTTTTAGAGAAAAAAATAAGACATTCAGTAATTGAGATGAGTTGCATTAACTAGAGTGATTGTTAACGTACTACACAAAATACTCTGTAATGTCAAAGTGGCAGAAAACTTTGAACATATTTTTTTGTTTAATGGAAAATGAAACACTAATATATCTTAATTAAATACGTTTTCAAACCCATGACTCAATACATGTTAGAATCTCCTTTGGCAGCAATTACAGCTGTGAGTCTTTCTTGGCAAGTCTCTAAGAGTTTTGGTGTTGATCATTGCTAGACAGGCATTTTCATATATAATTTTCATGAAATCACAAGTCCAATACAGCAAATGAAAGATAAACATCTTGTGAATCCAGCCATCATTTCCGATTTTTAAAATGTTTTACAGCAAAAACACAATATGTATTTCTATTAGCTAACCACAATAGCCAAAGACTCAACCGCATATTTTCATATTTTCACCATGTTTCCACCGCATAGGTAGCTATCACAAAACCGACCAAATAGAGATATAATTAGTCACTAACCAAGAAACAACTTCATCAGATGACAGTCTTATAACATGTTATACAATACATTTATGTTTTGTTCGAAAATGTGCATATTTGAGGTATAAATCATAGTTTTACATTGCAGCTACCATCAAAAATATCACAGAATAATTACAGAGAGCAACATGAAATACCTAAATACTCATCATAAAACATTTATGAAAAATACATGTTGTACAGCAAATGAAAGATAAACATCTTGTGAATCCAGCCAATATTTCCGATTTTTTAAGTGTTTTACAGCGAAAACACAATATATATTTATATTAGCTCACCACAATAGCCAAACACACAACGCCATTTATTCACCGCCAACATAGCTTTCACAAAACCCACAAATAGAGATACAATTAATCACTAACCTTTGAACAACTTCATCAGATGACAGTCTTATAACATCATGTTATACAATACATTTATGTTTTGTTCGAAAATGTGCATATTTAGAGCTACAAATCGTGGTTTTACATTGTGAATACGTAGCCATAATGCACCAAATTGTCCGGAGAAATTTTGGACAGTCACGTAATCTAACCAAAAAACTCATCATAAACTTTACTAAAAAATACATGTTGTACAGCAAATGAAAGATACACTGGTTCTTAATGCAACCACTGTGTTAGATTTTTTTTTTATTACTTTAGTAAAACGTACAGCATGCAATATTGTGAGACAGCGCCCAGCAATTCTCCGCCTTGTTGGAGCCAACATAAACCACAAAAATACTAAATAACATCATAAATATTCTCTTACCTTTGATGATCTTCCATCAGAATGTAGTGCAAGGAGTCCTAGTTCCAGAATAAATCGTTGTTTTGTTTTAGAATGTCCATTTCTTCTGTCGAATTAGCAACTTTGGCTAGCCATGTGGAGCGCACATGTCCAAGAACTCTMGYCYCATGGAYCGAAAAATTCCAAAATTCACAATAAACGTCGAATAAACTGGTCAAACTCGGTTGAAAATCCATCTTTATGATGTTTTTCTCATATGTATCCAATAAAGTCCGAGCCGGAGCATTTTGTCGTGTATACCGAACGCATTTCAGAAGACAATGTAGGGTTCCCTGGTGCGCAGTTGAATACTGCCAATAAGGCGGACCTGTCACTCCAAAAGCTCTCATTCAGTCTCACATCAAGCTAGACACCCCATTCAACATTCTACTGCCTGTTGACATCTAGTGGAAGGCGTATGAAGTGCATACAGATCCATAAATATAAGCCAGTTGAATAGGCAGGCCCTGACACAGAGCCCCATTTTCAGAATTTTCACTTCCTGTTTGGAAGTTTGCTGCCAAATGAGTTCTGTTTTACTCACAGATATAATTCAAACAGTTTTAGAAACGTCAGTGTTTTCTATCCAATAGTAACAATAATATGCATATTGTATGATCTAGAACAGAGTACGAGGCCGTTTAATTTGGGCACGATTTTTTCCCAAAGTGAAAATAGCGCCCCCTATTAAGAAGAAGTTTTAAACAGTTTAAAGGCAATGCTAACAAATACTGATTGAATGTATGTAAACTTCTGACCCACTGGGAATGTGATGAAAGAAATAAAAGCTGAAATAATCCATTCTCTACTATTATTCTGACATTTCACATTCTTAAAATAAAGTGGTGATCCTAACTGACCTAAGACAGGGAATTTTTACTAGGATTAAATGTCAGGAATTGTGAAAAACGGAGTTTAAATGTATTTGACTAAGGTGTATGTAAACTTCCGATTTCAACTGTAAATGTGCGGTGTTCTCCAAATCAACAGGGCCCACCGTATAAACTACAGGACTTGCAAACAGATGTCAGATGAAGTTTCTTCGCAGTGCAGCCACACCAAGTTGAACTGAGTGATTTCATCTCCTTGGAAAACAAACACCGATTTCCCTATCCTACTTAGACAGAAGCAATCATCCCGAGGGTATTCTAAGAACATGCTGTTTGCCTTTGAGACTAACTGACTGAGTTCAAAATTCGTCCCGGCTGGGACCAAAGGACGGATTCAGTGCACGTAAGCGACTTTACTGAGGACAGAGAGAGGGAAAAGTGGGTATCGCTCCTTCGTCTGTGAACTACTCCGGCCCGCTGGCCTCAGCTGCACTGGTGAGAAAGACTGGGACAACCCTTCTCCAGCCCCTCCCATCCTAACAGAATACCACTGAGAGGATACAACGACATACATGTAATTTGCCCTGTCACATTACTCATATCCTATGAAAGTGCCATTGTATGTGTAACGTGGTGAGAGTCATTGAGTAAGTTGGCAGGTCTAATCTATGAGCCCATAGTCAATACTGTCCAAACATTGTCTACATTCGGATGCTAACTGATAGCTTAGTTCATTGTCTAGTCCTGGTTGTGGAAGATATACAGTACCAGTCAAAAGTTTGGACACACCTACTCATTCCAGGATTTTTCTTTATGTTAACTTTTTCTAAATTGTAGAATAATAGTGAAGACATCAAACCGATGAAATAATACATATGGAGTCATGTAGTAACCAAAAAAGTGTTAAACAAATCAACATATATTTAATATTTTAGATTCTTCAAAGAAGCCACCCTTTGCCTTGATGACCTTAATTATACCCTGCCTTTATATTGTATCTGTTAACTTCTTATGGGCAGGTGGGACGGTAGCGTCCCACCTGGCCAACATCCGGTGAAATTGCAGAGCGCGGAACCCAGCATCTCTCTCCATCTCCACCCCTGAGTTGGAAATGCGATACCCTAGGAAGGAGACGGACTGTAGAAAGAACAGGCATTTCTCAGCCTTGGCGTACAGGTCATGCTCCAACAGTCGACCAAGCACCTTGCGCACCAAGGACACATGCTCGGCGCGTGTAGTGGAGTATATCAGAATGTCATCAATATACACCACTACACCCTGCCCGTGCAGGTCCCTGAAAATGTTGTCTACATAGGCTTGGAAGACTGATGGAGCATTCATCAACCCGTACAGCATGACGAGGTACTCGTAGTGCCCAGAGGTGGTACTGAAAGCCGTCTTCCACTCATCTCCCTCCCGGATACGCACCAGGTTATAAGCGCTCCTGAGATCTAGTTTAGTGAAGAAGCGCGCCCCGTGCATTGACTCGATCACACTGGCTATGAGTGGTAGCGGGTAACTATACCTCACAGTTCTGATTCAGACCCCGCTAGTCAATACACGGGCGCAGACCCCCATCCTTCTTCTTCACAAAAAAGAAACTCGAGGAGGGGAGTGACGTGGAGGACCGAATGTACCCCTGACGCAGGGATTCGGAGACATATGTTTCCATAGCCTCCGTCTCCGCCTGTGAGAGGGGATACACATGACTCCTGGGAATTGCAGCGCCTACCAGGAGATCTATCGCACAATCGCCCCGCCGATGAGGTGGTAATTGAGTCGCCTTCTTTTTAGAGAAGGCGAGAGCCAAATCGGCATATTCAGGGGGAATGCGCACGGTGGAGACCTGGTCTGGACTCTCCACCGTAGTGGCCCCAATGGAAACCCCTAAACACTTACCTGAGCACTCTGGCGACCACCCTGTGAGAGCCCTCTGTAGCCAAGAAACAGTGGGGTTATGACAAGTTAACCAGCGTAGGCCCAGCACCACGGGAAACGCAGGAGAGTCAATAATAAAGAGACTAATTCTCTCCGTATAACCCCCCTGCGTCACCATGCCCAAAGGAGCGATGACCTCCCTAATCAACCCTGACCCTAATGGTTAACTATCTAAGGCGTGAACGGGGAAGGGCACATCCACGGGAACGATGGGAATCCCTAAACTATGGGAAAATTATCTATCAATGAAATCGACGAGTGCCTTATGCTGGGAATGCGGGGAAAACTCAGGAAAAGTAACAAACAAAAACATTTGTGCAACAGAGGGCTCTGGGTGAGAATGTTGCCTTCTCAACTGGGGTAACGCCAGAGGGCCCTGCCTGCTGCCTCGAACCCTAGAGGAGCCAACATGGCACCACCAGCAGTGTGACCTCTGCGGCCACAGATGGTACACGTGAAAGCCCCTCCCTGTGCGCAGCACCTCCCAGCTCCATAGGCACAGGAGCGGTGGTGCTGGGAAATGGAATCCACAGAGCCCTCTCTGGACATCCGCGGGTGACCAACAGGTTATCCAGCCGAATGGACATGTCCACCAGCTGGTCGAAGGTAAGAGTGGTATCCCTGCAGGCCAACTCCAGACGGACATCCTCGCACAGGCTGCAACGGTAGTGGTCGATGAGGGCCCTGTCGTTCCATCCCACTCCGGCGGCCAAGGTGCTAAATTCCAGGGCGAACTCCTGGGCGCTCCTCGTCCCCTGCCTCAGGTGGAACAGACGTTCACCCGCCGCTCTACCCTCGGGTGGGTGGTCGAAGACTGGATAACCTGTCTACGGGTGAATTCCGTGAAGTCATCCAACACCGCATCTCCTTCTCCCCACAAGGCGTTGGCCCACTCCAGAGCTCTCCCTGAGAGGCACGAGATGAGGGCGGACACCCTCTCCCTTCCCGAAGGAGCTGGATAAACGGTGCCCAGGTAGAGGTCCAGCTGTAGTAGGAAGCCTTGGCACCGTGCCGCCGTCCCATCATACTCTCCGGAAAGGGCGAGACGCATCCTACTGGAACCGGGTACAGGAGGGACGGGTAGTGAGGACCCCTGTTGTGCTAGAGGAGGTACTGGAGGACCTCCCTGTCTCTCCCAGCGATCCATCGTCTGACAGACGCGGTCCATGGCGGTGCCGAGATGGTGAATTAACGCCGTGTGTTCCTGGACGCGCTCCTCTACTCTGTTACCATAGGTACCTGCTCCTGCTGACTCCATAATGGGTGTGGTATTCTGTCAGGTTTGCGTAAATGGCTGTAAGGAAGTCAGGTGCAGGAGAGCAGATATTGGGTAGCCAACGGAGCCTTTTATTTAGGCGAACCAAAAGCACACGGCAAAGTCAACACGAAATAACAATACGGGTTAACATAACCCGTATGTGTAGGTGTGTAGGAAAACAAGACAAGACAAATGGAAAATGAAAAATGGATCGGCGATGGCTAGAAGACCGGTGACGTCGACCGCCGAGCAAGTCCCGAACAAGGAGAGGCATTGACTTCGGCAGAAGTCGTGACACACTGGCCTTATATAGCCTTGTTCCTTCCATCCACACACAGCATGGCCCATACTTGTGTATATAGCCTTGTTCCATCTTTCCACATACATTACATACAGTACAGTATGGATGTCTTTCTAATGTGAGAGGATCATTAAACCTTATTTACCTGGAACCAAGCGGAATGCCATTGAGCCCCCATAGTGCAATGCTCTTTACAGTACTGTACAAACTGACAACCGTATGCGTGACCAGCCTCATCACCTCATCACCATGGTGCTGGCTCATTGTGATGCGGTGTTTTCTAATGAAGAACTGACCCTTGTTAGTTTCAAGGGCTTTTCATCAGTGTGAGAGAAAATATTCTAACAAAGGGCCCTGTCTGAGTAATGAAAGGTCAGTGTGGCTATGTACCAAATAGCACCCTATTTCCTATATAGTGTACTACTTTTGATCAGACCCCTATGGGCCCAGGTCAAAAGTAGTTGACTCGTAGGTAATAGTGTGCTATTTGGGGGCACAGCCTGTGTCTGGCTCTTACAGTCCTGATTGTCTTTACAGACTCTGAAGCATCACTATGGCATCCTTGGACTACACCAGTCCTTCTCAAATAGTGGGGCGCGCCCCACTGGGGGGGCTCGGAGCGATGCCAGGGGGGGCGCGTGTGACCCCGGGGAACATGCTTTTTTTTGCCGCAGGGAGTAGTTTTTTTTTGCACCGAACACGAGCACACAGCACAGAGCAGGATATATGAAGTGCAGATAACAAACCCTTAAGAGACACCATGGAAAAAAAAATTAACAGGGATGAAAATGAAAAGTCTCCCGAAAGCTAAGACGAGGAAATATGACGACGCGTATGTAGCGCTTGGCTTCACTGTGACTACGGTGGGAGACGAGGAAAGACCGGTATGTTTACTGTGTCTAAAAATGTTGGCAGCGGACAGCATGAAGCCAAATAAATTAAGGCGTCACTTAAAGACATTACACCCCAATCACGCTGATAAGCCGCTTGAGTTTTTTCAGCGAAAACGTGCCGAATATTGCCAACAATCGTCCCGCTTTGTGAATGCTACTTCAGTAAACCAGCGACCACTGCTGGTATCATATAAGGTAGCGTACCAAATTGCTCAGTGCAAAAAAAAACACTCCATAGCAGAGGAGCTGATACTGCCTGCAGCATTAGACATGGTCTCTGTCATGCTGGATGACGCAAGTGCTGCAAAAATAAAAACTATGACTTCCTCATTTAGATTTTTTTTAAATCAGCACAAATTGTTTTATTCATTTTTGTTTTATAGGTCAGTGTTTCATATATTGTGCTCCTGAGTTAATGTTGCTGATCAATTTGAATGTATTATTATTTATTGATTATATTTAATTTTATTTTTCAGTATCAAATGGTCAAAAAATGTTTACAGTTTAAATAAGGCGTGAATTCTTTTTAAATTTCAGGCAAATTGATGCACTTTAAGTCTTTTCTGTTACAGACTAAAAAATGTTAATGTTAATGTTAATGTTAATGTTAATAAAGTTATTCTTTGTTGTAAGTTGATCTATATTTCTTTCTTTTTTCTTTTTTTCTTTTCTTTAATGTTAATAAGGATACAATGTTATGCAGAGGTGTACTTATAACAATTTTATAGACAAATGATACTATTTACAGTCGGGGCGGAGAGTTGGGGGGCGTGAAATGTTTACTTCTTCCTGGGGGGGCGTAACAGAAAATAATTGAGAAGCACTGGACTACACAGTGTGCATTGTGGGAGCCTGTGGTCCTGGTCTCATCGACATGCCTGAACCCCACTAACAAAAGATGGAGCGCCTGCCTATGTGACATTTAGAATGCATCCCAAATGGCAACCTATTCCCTATATAATGCACCACTTTTGACCAGAGACCTACAGTATGGGCCCTGGTCAAAATAAGTGCACTATATAGGGAGCCATTTGAGACGTAGCCTTACTCATTTACTGTCATGTCCATACACTCTTAGAAAAAAGGGCTCTTTGGCTGTCCCCATAGGAGAACTCTTTTAGGTTCCATGTCAAACCCACTGTAGAAAAGGTTCTTCCAGTTCTACCTAGAACTAAAATTGATGTTTTTCATAGGGTTCTCCTATGGGGACAGCCAAATAACAATTTTACATTATAGATGTCACCTTTTTGATTAAGAGTGTAGTGTGGTGTCTGTGTTGCGAGTGTGTCAGTGTCTACCGGGTGGGTCTGTCTGTGATGCGTCATCACTGTATAACATTTCCTGTAATTTTTACAGTAACATTTTGGCCACACAGTACCCAGTAAGTCACTGCAAATGTATAGATCATTGTATTTGGAATCCTAAAATACAGTATAGTACAGAATTCTCACAACGGGTGCAACATATATAGCTTCTTACAAGGCACGCCTCAAAATATGTTAATGAGCCGGAGATTCTTTCCCCGCCCACAACATTTTCCCACAATGTACCATCATTCAAAGTATGCTGCTGTAAATATACAGCAAAACAGGTAATGCAGTAATTTAGTGTACAAAATGATTGTAACATTTTACGACAGGGCAGTGGAATGCTATTGAGCCCCCATAATGCATTGCTCTTTACAGTACTATACTCTTATATAGAGGGCTAACTTCAATTGTTTTGGCAGTAAATTGACAGTAATTTGGTGCACTATTACCTACATAGTGTACTACTTTTGCCAGACCCAGAGTGCACTATATAGGGAATAGGGTACCATTTGGGATGAAGCTCATTGTCTTTTTGAGATACTTTCAGTGTAGTAGCCTACATGTTGCAGGGACCTCTCTAATCATTGTGTGCTTCACTCAATGGAACAAAGCTGCTTATGAGTGTGATGGGAGCAGATCAAAAGCTAAAGCAGACCGCAGGACAGGCTCAGCCCTCCCTACCTCCTCTCTCCCTCCAGCCCTCCTTTTCTCAGTCACCTACAGTCAGTCAGTCAGTCTCTCCCTCTCCCTCCCTTCCCTCACCATCTTTCGGATGGGATTTTAAATGGGTGTCCTGACTCTCTGTGGTCACTAAAGATCCCATGGTACTCATCGTATGAGTAGGGGTGTTAACCCCGGTGTCCTGGCAAAATTCCCAATCTGGCTCTCATACCATCATGGCCACCTAATCATGCCCAGCTTCCAATTGATTCATTCATCCACCCTCCTCTCCCCTACAACAATTCTCCAGGTCATTGCTATAAATGAGAATGTATTCTCAGTCAATTTACCTGTTAAAATAAGGGTTAAATAAATAAAAACCTACGTTCCCTCCCTCCCTGATTCATAGCAGCTCTTTCCCGCTCTCCTACCCTCCCCCCGTCTGTTTGTCCGTCTGTCCATCTGTGTCTCTCTCTCTCAATTTTTTCAATTCAATTCAATTTAAAGGCTTTATTGGCTTGGGAAACAAATGTTTACATTGCCAAAGCAACTGCAATAGATAGTAAACAAAAGTGAAATAAGCAATAAAAAAAATGAACAGTAAAAATGTAACTGACAAGACAATTCAAATGTCATATTATGTGCAAATAGTTCAAGTACAAAAGGGAAAATAAATACACATAAATATAGGTTGTATTTACAATGGTGTTTGTTTTTCACTGGTTGCCCTTTTCTTGTGGCAACAGGTCACAACTCTTGCTGCTGGTATGGCACACTGGTATTTCACCCAATAAATATGATAGTTTATCAAAATTGGGTTTGTTTTCAAATTCTTTGTGGGTCTGTGTAATCTGAGGGAAATGTGTGTCTTTAATATGGTCATACATTTGGCAGGAGGTTAGGAAGTGCAGCTCAGTTTCCACCTCATTTTGTGAGCAGTGTACACATAGCCTGTCTTCTCTTGAGAGCCAGGTCTGCCTACAGCGACCTTTCTCAATAGCAAGGCTATGCTCACTGAGTCTGTACATAGTCAAGTCTTTCCTTAAGTTTGGGTCAGTAACAAGTGGTCAGGTATTCTACCACTGTGTACTCTCTGTTTAGTGCCAAATAGCATTCTAGTTTGCTCTGTTATTTTGTTGATTCTTTCCAATGTGTCAAGTAATTATATTTCCTCATGATTTGGTCCTCTCTCACACCTGGCCCCAGTGAGAGGCAAGAAAGGAAGCCATCACTAATTAACTTCGAAGATCATGCAGCCATCTGTGTGCTGAGACAATGATTGACTCGGGGCCTCCAGTCCCCTTCTCTCACACGCACGCACGCAGTAATGCTTAAGGTTCTTATTTATGGATTTATTCTAAAAAAAATTGCCTTTCGAGTTAATTGTAGAGTCATCATTCAAGAGAAATGCTTTTTGCATACATACATTTACAGTCCTATGAACTTTACGAAGTGACATCATAAGTGAATATGTTATTACAAAAGGTTTATTATTTAACACAATACAATATGTATTTCATAAGGCCTTATTTTGAAGGCTTACAGGAAAAAATACTGGGGTGTTTGGATGACCCAACTGCTGGATTGTAGGCATTTCTTTAAAGAGCAATGTTGGTTTGTTGATTCTGGGTTATTGAAATATGACCCAGCGGGTCAGATCAGAATACCGAAGACATGGCTTAGTAGGGGTGTGGAAGGAAGTTATTTTTGGCCACCCATGAGAGTAAATGTAATTCCGGTTCATGTGTTCTGTTGAATTGTTATCATATGTTACAGTCAATCACTGACACTTCGTAGTTTTAATTAAGGTAACAGAAGTGTTTGAGGTCCTTAACAGCCTTTTCAAATCACAATGGTATATCCTCAATGGGTTAGTAACCACTTCACTGCAAGATTGAAGTAATGTTTTAATATAAAATATGTAAAGTGTGATAATGTTACATAGCATACAAACTTTAATAGATCAACAGAAATTATATTTACTCACAGGTGGCAGAAACATTTCTAAAGGTCAAGCCCCTAATAAGCCACACCACCTGAAAATGATATCCAACCTTCTAGACTTTTAATCACCCATAACCTGCATTCAGAATGATTGCCAGGGTTGGAAATACTAAAATATGAGACTAAAGCAGTGGTTCCCAAACTTTTTATAGTCCCGTACCCCTTCAAACATTCAACCTCCAGATGCGTACCCCCTCTAGCACCAGGGTCAGCGCACTCTAAAATGTTGTTTTTTGCCATCATTGTAAGCCTGTCACACATACACTATATGATACATTTAATAAATATAAGAATGAGTGTGAGTTGTTGACACAACCCAGCTTGTGGGAAGTGACAAAGAGCTCTTATAGGACCAGGGCACAAATAATAATATAAATAAAAATCTATAATTTTGCTCTTTATTTAAACATCTTACATATAAAACATTATTTGTTCATTGAAAATTGTGAATAACTCACCACAGGTTAACGAGAAGGGTGTGCTTGAAAGGATGCACATAACTTTGCAATATTGGGTTGTATTGGAGAGAGTCTGTCTTAAATAATTTTTCACACACAGTCTGTGCCTGTATTGTAACGTCAGGTGAATGATGGGTGTAGAGTCAGGCGCAGAGAGAGCAAAAGTATTACGGGGACAAAACGCTTTAATGTCCACAGCATAAAACAGGAACAGGTACAAAAYGGTGACGCCAAYACACAGGCGCAAAACAACCCACAGACCACTGTTTAAATWAAGCTGGACAGCGAAAATCCCACAATCCAATAATCCACTCACGACGTAAAACATGAACACACAAAATAAGCCCGCACAAACACTAGCGGGCGAAACTAACCTAAATAG
>NC_036875.1:31125099-31153003 GCF_002910315.2 Salvelinus sp. IW2-2015 | reverse complement strand
CCTGCGTCATCATATCCAGAGGTATCGTGGCCTCCCTGACCAGCCCTGACCCTAATGGTCGACTATCTAAGGAGTGCACGGGGAAAGGGGGGTCTACCTTAACGAGCGGAATCCTCAACCTCTTAGCGAGTCCGCGATCAATAAAATTCCCCGCTGCGCCTGAATCGACTAGCGCCTTATGCTGGAGAGATGGGAAAAACCTTAGAAAATAGATTAACAAAAACATGTGACCAACAGGAAGCTCTGGGAGAGTGTGGTGCTGACTCACCTGAGGTGACCGAGGAGTGTTCTGCCTGCCCTCTCGAATCCCAGATGGACTCCTCCAGCACCGACCGGAAGTGTGCCTCCTCCGGTCTCCCTAGACGCAGCCCCTCCTAGCTCCATAGGAATGGGAGCGGGGGGGGCAGGAGGTGGAACTGACAGGACCCTCTCAGAACGTCCGCGAGCAGCCAGCAGATGGTCTAGCCGGATTGACATGTCGATCAGTTCATCCAAGCTGAGCGTAGCGTCCCGACAAGCCAYCTCTCTGCGGACGTCCTCCCTTAGGCTACACCTGTAGTGGTCTATCAGGGCCCTGTCGTTCCACCCTGCTCCAGCAGCCAAAGTACGGAAATCCAGCGCAAAATCCTGCGCGCTCCTCGTCCCCTGCCGGAGATGGAACAACCTCTCACCCGCCGCTCTGCCATCCGGGGGATGATCAAACACAGCCCGGAAACGGCGGGTGAACTCCGGGTAGTGACCCCTCGCTGAGTCGGGTCCATTCCATACGGCGTTGGCCCACTCCAGGGCCCTACCCGACAGGCAGGAAACGAGGACACTCACGCTCTCCTCGTCCGAGGGAGCAGGCCGAATGGTGGCCAGGTAGAGATCAAGTTGGAGTAGAAATCCCTGGCAACCGGCCGCTGCTCCATCGTACTCCCTCGGAGGCGTGATGCGCAGGACGCTGGCACCGGCTCCCGCTGGAGGAGATGGTAATGTTGCTGGTGGGAGGGTAGGTGGGGTAGTAGGGAGACCACTCCTCTCCCAACGATCCATCCTCTCCATCATCTGATCCATTGCCGAACCAATGCGATGTAGGATGGACGTATGATGCAGGACTCTCTCCTCCATCGTGGGGAGAGGGGTGGTCGCTGCTCCTGCTGACTCCATCAGGAGGTGCGGGCTTCTGTAACGTCAGGTGAATGATGGGTGTAGAGTCAGGCGCAGAGAGAGCAAAAGTATTACGGGGACAAAACGCTTTAATGTCCACAGCATAAAACAGGAACAGGTACAAAAGGGTGACGCCAAAACACAGGCGCAAAACAACCCACAGACCACTGTTTAAATAAAGCTGGACAGCGAAAATCCCACAATCCAATAATCCACTCACGACGTAAAACATGAACACACAAAATAAGCCCGCACAAACACTAGCGGGCGAAACTAACCTAAATAGTACCCCTCCCAAAACCCCAACAAGAAACAGGTGAAAACAATTAGACAGACATAAACGAAAAGGAAAAAGGGATCGGTGGCAGCTAGTAGACCGGCGACGACGACCGCCGAGTGCCACCCGAACGGGAAGGGGAGTCACCTTCGGTAATATTCGTGACATGTATTTAGTTTTCATGCTAGTGAGGGCAGAGAATCCACTCTCACATAGGTATGTGGTTGCAAAGGGCATCAGTGTCTTAACAGCGCAATTTGCCAAGGCAGGATACTCTGAGCGCAGCCCAATCCAGAAATCTGGCAGCGGTTTATGATTAAATTCAATTTTCACAGAACCACTTGTTGCAATTTCGATGAGGCTCCCTTGTTCAGATATCGGTAAGTGGACTCGAGGCAGGGCATGAAGGGATAACAAATCCAGTTGTTTATGTCATCCATTTCAGGAAAGTACCTGCGTAATTGCGCACCCAACTCACTCAGGTGCTTCACTATATCACATTTGACATTGTCCGTAAGCTTGAGTTCATTTGCACACAAAAAAAAACATACAAAGATGGAAAGACCTGTGTGTTGTCCTTGTTAATGCAGACAGAGATGAGCTCCAACTTCTTAATCATAGCCCCAATGTTGTCCCGCACATTGAATATAGTTGCAGAGAGTCCTTGTAATCCTAGATCCAGATCATTCAGGCGAGAAAAAAACATCACCCAGATAGGCCAGTCATGTGAGAAACTTGTCATTATGCAAATGGTCAGACAAGGGAAAATTATGGTCAGTAAAGAAAACTTTAAGCTCGTCTCTCAATTTAAGAAAACGTGTCAATACTTTGCCACTTGATAAGCAGCGCACTTCCATATGGTCGCTGCCCATATCTTTGCATATTGTGGAAAATACATGAGAGTTCAGGGGCTTTGCTTTAACAAAATTAACAATTTTCACTGTAGTGTCCAAAACGTATTTCAAGCAGTCAGGCATTCTTGGCAGCACACTTGGCAGCAAGAGCCTCTTGGTGGATGCTGCAGTGTACCCAAGTGACGTCAGGAGAAACTGCTTGCACGCGCTTTACCACTCAACTATGTCTCCCTGTCATGGCTTTTGCACCATCAGTACAGATACCAACACATCTTGACCCCCAAAGTCCACTACATCTGTTGACTCATCTAGCTGTAATGGATAGAATTCACTGGCTTGTATGCGAAGCTGTAATTGTTTCAAAACATCTCCTGACATGTCACTGGGGCGTCATGAAACAGTGTTGTTTGATGAAGGCATTGTCGGTATAGTTTCTTTGGCCTTTTCCCTCAGCATTGTCCCAGCCATAGTCACGGGAGCAAGTAGAATTAAGTCCTCCACGATAGTATGGGGCTTGCCTGTCCAAGCCACTCGGTAGCTCACCATATAAGACGGTTCTGGCCCCTTCCTAATAATGGTACCTGTTGATTTTATACATGTTTTACTACTCAAAAGTTGTCTTAATTCTCGCTCAAAAAACTCCCGTGGCTTATTTTTCAAATTGGCATGTTTTGTTTCTAAATGTCTGTGCAAGAGTAAAGGTTTCATTAAGTTGTGAGATACTTTGCACATATTACACACTGATGAAAGGCACTACTCCCAATATAAGTGAACCCCAAATCAATGTAGTTCTCATCATATTTGCGCCTCTTCAATGGTCCAACGTCCCTGCCTGTTGTTCGGTGCTTTCCCGGGTAAGGGGGCAGTAGCTCTTCGGCTGCATCAGATTCACAACTGTCAGTGTCCATGCTAGCTTGGTTAACAACAAATGTAGAATTACTGATACTAGCATTGGATGTGCTCGTGGAAGCAGAACAACTTGTGTCGTTGACAGGTGCAGGTGTAGTACTGCTGATAGTAGCAGTACTACCAGTAAAGCTGGTATTTGTCTCTAAGGACGCAGGCCTTACTTTTTTTAACCATTTATCAATTTTCAAGCAAACAGAATGAGCAGCAGCTACGTTTGGCTACATATGGGCCGTTAGAGGAATTTCCACGAGAGCTTAACGGTTAATATGATTGGGTGTTCATTATTTGACTAGGCTACCTGTATTTGACATTGTGTTGCTATTTCGCTGAACGCTAGATGGTTTAATTTTATTTTTGGCAGTGAAACGAGGTTACTCAGGCGAGAAACGAACTTCACCCAAATGTATAGCCCCGTTGGAAAATATAAATGGACTGTTTAAAAACTTTATTTTTTACGTGAATCACATTTTTATTTGCCATACCCCCGACGGCATCCCAGTTTGGGAATACCTGTTCTAAAGAGGAGGACTAGGAGTCTGTACTTTCTCCGCTCACCCCTTGTACATAATTCAACCAATTATGATCACTAATTAATAAAGAACACCTCTCACCTGGGTGTCCAGTGCTTAATTGAAAGGACGCCCCCAAAACACACAGACATTAGGCACTTCATTGAATAAGTTTGGCACACCTGACCTAAATCCTTTAAATTAGATCAACCAATTCAGTAACGGGTGCAATAAATCCAAGTAACATATTGGATTAGTTTAGAAGAATGTAAGACATTTAAACAGTGTTTCAGAAGCAAAACATTAATTAACTTCTCTGCGCTACGGATCCCTTTAGCGGGATCATTTTCCTAAGCAACCGCTGAATTTCATGGCGCAAAATATTACTAACAATATTTATAATCATGCAATCACAAGTGGAATATACCAAAACACAGCTTAGCTTGTTGTTAATCCACCTATCGTGTCAGATTTTGAAAATATGCTTTGCAGCGAAAGCAATCCAAGCTTTTGTGAGTGTATCAATCAATGCTACAACAGCTAGCCCCAAATTAGCATGGTCACGAAAGTCAGAAAAGCAATAAAGTTAATCGATTACCTTTGATAATCTTCGGATGTTTGCACTCACGAGACTCCCAGTTACACAACAAATGTTCTTTTTGTTCGATAAATATTACTTTTATAACAAAAAAACGCCATTTGGGTTGTGCGTTATGTTCAGAAAATCAAAGCCTCGTTCCGTTCGACAAAAATTCCAAAAAGTATCCGTAATGTTTTTAGAAACATGTCAAATGTTTTTTATAATCAATCTCAGGTTGTTTTTAACACACATAATCAATAATATTTCAACCGGACCGTAACCTATTCAATAAAAGAGAAAATGGAGAGCTACCCCTCTGGCGCGCAAGAACTAATCAGAGGACACCTGACTAGTTTTGAAAGATCTCGCTCATTTTTCAAAATAAAAGCCTGAAACGCTGTCTAAAGACCGGTCACAGCCTGAGGAAGCCATTGGAAAAGGAATCTGGTTGATACCCCTTTAAATGGAAGAAAGACGGGCCAGGAAACACAGATTAAAATAAAATAAAAATCACTTCCGGGTTAGATTTTCTCAGGTTTTCGCCTGCAGAATCAGTTTTGTTATACTCACAGACAATATTTTGACAGTTTTGGAAACTTTGGAGTGTTTTCTATCCTAATCTGTAAATTATATGCATATTCTACGATCTGGGCCTGAGAAATAGTCCGTTTAGCTTGGGAACATTATTTAAAAAGAAATAATAATAATATGACCCCTAGCGTCAAGAGGTTTTTAACCAATCAATGTACAGTACATACAAAGACATAGCTATTGAAACAAACAATTCTTAATAACATCAGTCTGCAATAGAGCATGCTGGGAAATATGATGGCCGTTGTTTCAGTTCAACTGGTTATTAACACCAACACTTATAGAGTTAATTGTTATAGAGTGTAGGCCCTCAAAATAAGGCCTTGTGAAATACATCATGTATAGTGTTGAGAAATTAATTTTAATGATGACACTATTCAATCAGGATCTCACTTGGCCAAGTCCGTAGGACTGAAATTGGATGAATGCAACAGCGATGTCTCTGTCACTAACAAATACAGTCATGTGTGGTAACTACAATTCACACAAAAGGCAAGCCACTCTGGGAAATAAGGCTTTACACCAAGCAATGTGTTAATTTAACACTGTTCTAGTGTCTATAGGCGTACATGCTTTAAGGTGTCAATTTAACACTCGCAGTGTTGATTTAACCCTGGAGAATTTGCTGTGTGACAATGAAGGCAGACTGAAGGCGAGGGATCAGACTTAAGAAAAATCTTCCACAGTATTGTATAGCGGTTACAAGGTGATCCCCATGGAAATATGGCTCATGTGCATTCAATGCCTAACCTGTAGATTTGCTAGCGTAGCCGTAGCCACTGTAGCAGCCTCAGCTCCCTTCTTCCCTCTCTCTGCAGGTCATTTCCATTTAGATAGGCAGGCAGATGTGATGGCAACTTTGTGTGTATCCCAAATGTCACCCTATATAGTGCACTACTTTTGATCAGGGCCTATAGGGAATAGGGTGCCATTTGGGATGCAGATTTCTCTCGACAGAATCTATGGATAAGTGGATAAGCTCCACATGGCTTCTCCTACAGAGGCCTCACGGAGGACTGTGTTGATTAGCCTGCTTTGGCTCATCAGACAGGAAACCTGACGGAAAAACTGTCTTCCACGAATACCTACAATTGAAGGTGGAAGTTTACATATACTTAGGTTGGAGTCATTAAAACTAGTTTTTCAACCACTCCACAAAATTCTTGTTAACAAACTATAGTTTTGGCAAGTCTGTTTGGACATCTACTTTGTGCATGACACAAGTAATTTTTCCAACAACTGTTTACAGACAGATTATTTCACTTATAATTCACTGTATCACAATTCCAGTGGGTCAGAAGTTTACATACACCAAGTTGACTGGGCCTTTAAACAGCTTGGAAAATTACAGAAAATTATGTCATGGCTTTAGAAGCTTCTGATAGGCTAATTGACATCATTTGAGTCAATTGGAGGTGTAACTGTGGATGTATTTCAAGGTCTACCTTCAAACTCAGTGCCTCTTTGCTTGACATCATGGGGAAATCAAAAGAAATCAGCCAAGACCTCAGAAAATAATTGTAGACCTCCACAAGTCTGGTTCATTCTTGGGAGCAATTTCCAAACTCCTGAAGGTACCACGTTCATCTGTTCAAACAATAGTACGCAAGTATAAACACCATGGGACCACGCAGCCGTCATACCTCTCAGGAAGGAGACATATTCTGTCTCCTAGAGATGAACGTACTTGCAAATTAATCCCAGAACAACAGCAAAGGACCTTGTGAAGATGCTGGAGGAAACAGGTACAAAAGTACCTCTATCCACAGTAAAACGAGTCCTATATCGACATAACCTGAAAGGCCGCTCAGCAAGTAGGAAGCCACTGCTCCAAAACCACCATAAAAAACCCAGACTACGGTTTGCAACTGCACATGGGGACAAAGATTGTACTTTTTGGAGAAATGTCCTCTGGTCTGATGAAACAAAAATAGAACTGTTTGGCCATAATGACCATCGTTATGTTTGGAGGAAAAAGGGGGAGGCTTGCAAGCCAAAGAACACCATCCCAACTGTGAAACACGGGGTTGGCATCATCATGTTGTGGGGGTGGTTTGCTGCAGAAGGGACTGGTGCACTTCACAAAATAGATGGCTTCATGATGATGGAAAATGATGTGGATATATTGAAGCAACATCTCAAGACATAAGTCAGGAAGTTAAAGCACGGGTCGCAAATGGGTCTTCCAAATGGACAATGACCCCAAGCATACTTCCAAAGTTGTGTCAAAATGGCTTAAGGACAACAAAGTCAAGGTCTTGGAGTGGCCATCATAAAGCCCTGACCTCAATCCTATAGAAAAGTTGTGGGCAGTGCTGAAAAAGCGTGTGCGGGCAACGAGGCCTAGAAACCTGGCTGTTACACCAGCTCTGTCAGGAGGAATGGGCCAAAATTTACCCAACTTCTTGTGGGAAGCTTGTGGAAGGCTACCCGAAACGTTTGACCCAAGTTAAACAATTTAAAGGCAATGCTACCAAATACTAATTGAGTGTACGTAAACGTCTGACCCACTGGGAATGTGATGAAAGAAATAAAAGCTTAAATTAATCATTCTCTACTATTATTCTAACATTTCACAATCTTAAAATAAAGTGGTGATCCTAACTGACCTAAGACAGGGAATTTGTACGAGGATTAAATGTCAGGAATTGTGAAAAACTGAGTTTAAATGTAGTTGGCTAAAGTGTATTTAAACTTCCGACTTCAACCGTATATAATCGGCCCATATTAATCCCCACAGTGGAGGTGTTATAATAACCATAAAAACCTAGCAGTCAAACAGGGAAATTGTTCCAATCGTTTTTCCAACATTACATTTTCCCCTTTGGGGATTTTAGAAACAATAAGGGCTGTGTTTCATGTAGGCTTACCTTGGCGTGATGTTTTGATAACCATGTAAATCTCTCTCGGACAAGGTGACTTTTTAAAATATATTCGTCTCTATTTACTCTCATAATCGAAAATGCTAATTAGCATCAAAGAAGACATGCAAAACTACAAATTCCTGCAAGCTCCTGCACGTCATCTCTAGCTGACACATTTACTAACCGGTATTGTGTCAATTTGAAACTTGAACATGACAGTGCACAGAATTGTCCATTTAAAGATATTTGCCTATTGATGCATTACTACATTTAGCTAACATTAGATAGTTAATCCAGACATTCTTACCTTTGCCTGGATTCAGCAGTCTCGATTGGAACCATTTCCCTGTTTGACCTCTGGGTTTTATGGGTATTATGACTCATACTGTATTATTCTATACCACACAGATACAGATAAGAGCCTTGATTGGCATATAATACAGTTGAACTGAGTCTATGAACTGACTGAGTTACCACTACCTTGCTGTTGGTAAGCGATTGCATGAATGTCACATTTTTAACTGTGACAGTCGCTGCAGTTATCTTGGAATTGATGTTACACTACCATGGTAGGTAAGTGGTGTGTTATACAATGCAGTTTATACCCACTCAACCTACAGCTAAACTACTTAATCTACAGTGAAACTACTCAACCCTGTTAGTTCTCGAGAGACAGAGTTTTCCACTGATCAACTAAATCCCGATTGAACTAATGGCTGTGCTGATTGAAGGGAACGTTGCCTGGGCAAGCATGAAAAGTGGTGGAAAAACATTAAACAGGGGTTTTATAGCAGGCTTCTCAGTAAACCCACCCAGTAGTTAACATTGTCTGATGCATTTTCAGCCTTGTTTCTCTCCCCAATCACATAGGGCACAACAACACATCAAGCATAACTGAACTGACCCATTTCTCAATAGCTTGGTCTGCAGTGACAGAACTATTTAAAATATATATATTGGTCAAAACCATGAAGGGGACTGTGACACAATGTCTTTGGGCAGATTTCCAGGACACAGATTCATTAAACCTAGTCCTGAACTGAAAAGAATCTCCATTAAAATGGCTTTTAAGTCCAGGACTAGGCTTAATAAATATGTGTCTTCTAAGAAACTGTACTTCAATGCAGTTAGATTCAGGACACAGGAGTCCAAAAATGGTGCTACATGGTTCTACCTGGAACCAAGAAGGGTTCCAGGTAGGGCCGAAGAACCCTTTATGGTTCTAGGTAGAAAATGTTTTTCTAAGAGTGTAGACACAATAGACAGACCAGGAAGGAATTAATTGAATTGCAAAGGTTATCTTGAGCCAATTTGTCCATATTAACAAGGAGGTGCAATGGAACAACATAAATAATCATTGACATTAGGGCAGCAATGTACTGTACTTGGTCACATTTGTTTTTTTTTATCATGTATTTTTATTCTTTCTCATACGATTTGTGTTTCTGTAGCGATGGCCAATCACGCACACATACACATCTCATTGCAGAGCAATGTGGAAACTACCATAGTATTCCTATGCCTCCTACCATTGTTCTCATTCTGGCTCCCCAGCAATCGAGGAGAGGAAATGAGTTAGAGGTTTCCTCTCTCACCTCCCATGCTGAGTCCCTTCCATCAGAAAACCCTCTGACACCCAGGGTCAAACGCATCAATGAGTGCTACCTGAGACCTGACAGTCCCACATCTCATCCAAGCCATACGAATGCATGGCATCCAGGTAACTTCCAAAATAAAGGAAACACCAACATTACGAGTCTTAATAGGACGTTGGGCCACCATCAGCAACCGTACAGCTTCAATGTACCATGGCATAGGTTCTATAAGTGTCTGGAACTCTATTAGTAGGGATGCAACACCATTCGTCCACAAGAAATTCCATCATTTGGAGGTTTGGTGGTAGAAACGCTGTCTCAGGCAACGCTCCAGAATCAAGTGTTCAATTGAGTTGAGATCTAGTGACTGACAGACACACACACACACACTTTAAAACCCCTATCCTCCTTTGAGACTCCTCTTTCAAAGTCACTGACACTTAGCCATGGTAGACAAAATAATGGGCAACTGGGATTTTTTATGCATGATGCTTAATTGCTTAATCAACTCAGGAACCACACCTGTGTGGAAGCACCTGCTTTCAATACACCTTGTATTCCTCCTTTACTCAAGTGTTTCCTTTATTATGGCAGTTACATGTATATTATATCCTCTTAGCTCCTCAGCTAAACCCATTTAGAAATTCAAACTCACATTTGTCCCTACCTCGGACTATACAAACAAAAATTGTAATTGTCTCAGAAATACCCCCCAACAATTTGAATCTGACCGGTGCTCTGCAAAGACCACATTACTATTCTGCTTGCTGTAAACAGTGATAGATATGGGGCCAGGGACCAGTAGTAGGCTACATCTAACCTTAGTATATTGAAAGTAAGGTTCAGCATAAGCCTCTATAATCCCTGTGTCTGTTGATAGTGGGGCTGATGCCCACCACAGCTTGGCTTATTATTGTGGTATACACCTCCACATCTGCTTCTAGTCTCGCTAATATTCGCAAGGGGTGGTCCATCTCACATGTCAGGCCTGAAAGGAGGTGTGTGCGTGTGTGTGTTTAACTGGGGACATTTTGTTGGTCCCCACAAGGTCAAATGCTATTTCCAGGAGGTTTAAGGTTAAGGTTAGAATTAGTGTTAGGGTTAGAATTAGGTTCATGGTTAGGAGCTAGGGTTAGGTGTTAGGGTTAAGATTAGGGTTAGGGTTAAGGGTAAGAGTACAGGTTAGGGTTATGTTTAAGGTTAGGAAAAATTGGATTTTGAATGTTAGCTGTACAAGACTGTGTGTGTGTGTGTGTGTGTGTGTGTGTGTGTGTGTGTTTAACAGAGTCATTAGCAGCAAAAATGCTGCTGAGATTTCTCATTTCACGCTAGACCTTTGATTGTTAGGCAAAGCTACAGATGTGGGACCTTAATTTGATCACTCTTTTGTTCCTGAGAATTTTCCTGAACAGCAGGAAATGCAAACTTGTAGTGTATCCGAGGTTTAAAAAGCTTCTAACGTTAGTCATTTCAACTTTAAAATGCAAGACTTGATTTGCCCCAATGAAAAATGAATCAACCCCTAAAAAAATGTCCATTAATTATAATACACATAATAATTCACATTTCCTGTTGTAGCAGGATTATTTTCCTGATGTAACAAACTGGCTCAAATTAAGACCCTACCTCTGTATGCTGTTGTGCAGTACAGAATGCACTCATTTCTAATGAACCCTGAATCTTTAATATTTCTTACTTATCATAGTTGAGGTGAACCATTTCATTTTATAGAAGAAAATGTATACTTCGAATGTACTGTTCAATACTAGACACCTACAGTACCCGTCAAAAGTTTGTACACACCCACTCATTCAAGGGTTTTTCTTCCTTTTTACTATTTTCTATACTGTAGAATAATAGTGAAGACATCAAAACTAACACTAATGGAATCATGTAGTAACCAAAAAAGTGTTAAATCAAAATGTATTTTATATTAGCCACCCTTTGCCTTGATGACAGCTTTGCACACTCTTGGCATTCTCTCAAACAGCTTCATGAGGTAGTTACCAGGAATGGATTTCAATGAACAGGTGTGCCTTGTTGAAAGTTAATTTGTGGTATAAAGAAGATAGCCATATTTGGTAAAATGCCAAGTCCATATTACAGCAACATTGGAAGGAAGACCCAGAGTTCTTAAAATCTGGAACATTTTAAGAACTTTGAACGTTTCTTCAAGTACAGTCTCAAAAACCATCAAGCACTAAGATTAAACTGGCTCTCATGAGGACAAGCAACAGGAAAGGAAGACCCAGAGTTACCTCTGCTGCAGAGGATAAATTCATTAGAGTTACCAGCCTCAGAAATTGCAGCCCAAATAAATTCTTCACAGAGTTCAAGTAACATATACATCTCAATATCAACTGTTCAGAGGAGACTGCGTGGTCGAATTGCTGCAAAGAAACCACTACTAAAGGACACCAATAAGAAGAAGAGACTGGCTTGGGCCAAGAAACACGAGCCATGGACATTAGACCGGTGGAAATCTGTCCTTTGGTCTGATGAATCCAAATTATAAATTTTTGGTTCCAACCGCCGTGTCTTTGTGAGACGGAGAGTAGGTGAACGGATGATCTCCGCATGTGTGGTTTCCACCATGAAGCATGGAGGAGGAGGTGTGATGGTGTGGGTGTGCTTTGCTGGTGATACTGTCAGTGATTTATTTAGAATTCAAGGCACACTTAACCAGCATGGCTACCACAGCACTCTGCAACAATACGCCATCCCATCTGGTTTGCACTTAGTGGGACTATCATGTGTTTTTCAACAGGACAGTGACCCAACACACCACCTCCAGAATGAGAGTAATGGAGTGCTGCATCAGATGAGTTGGACCGCAGAGTGAAGGAAAAGCAGCCAACAAGTGCACAGCATATGTGGGAACTCCTTCGAGACTCTTGGAAAAGCATTCCAGGTGAACCTAGTTGAGAGAATGCCAAGAGTGTACAAAGCTGTCATCAAGGCAAATAGTGGCAACATTGAAGAATCTAAAATATTAAATATATTTTGATTTGTTTAACACTTTTTTGATTACTACATGATTCCATGTGCTATTTAATAGTTTTGATGTCTTCACTATTATTCTACAATATAGAAAATAGTAAAAATAAAGAAAAACCCTTGAATGAGTGGGTGTGTCCAAACTTTTGACTGGTACTTCATACACTTCATCATAATTCAGATCAAAATGTCTGTATTCATCCCAATCTCTCACCAAGGTCTCTTCCTGGTTGGTGAGATGGCTTGCTCTAATAAGACTAAAACCACCAGGAGACTTCCACTTCATGATGTAGGCAAGACAATAAATGTTAAGCAATGGGAGCTTTTGATCTCTGATGGCACCCATAGTGTCTGTTCCAAATGGCACCTGGTTCCCTTTATAGTGCACAGCAAAATTAACCCTGGGGAATTAACACTGAAAGTGTAGACCTGTAGACACTGAGCAGTGTTGAATTAGCACACTGCTTAGTATAAATCTTTATTTGCATATTTATTTCAAATGAATTGTAGTCTTAGCACCCATGACTGAATTTGTTATTTTCAGAGACAGTTGTTGCATTAATCTGTTTTCAATCCTATGGACCTCACCAACTGAGATCCTAAGTGAATATGTTATCATTAAAATGTCATTATTATAGAGTATTTATTTCATAAAGCCTTATTTTGAGGGTTTACAGTAAAAAATACAGGGATATTTGGATGACCCAACTGCTGGGTTGCAGGCATTGGGTTGCTTAGTTGGGTTGTTTTTTAAGAAGTGCAAGGTTGGTTTGTTGATGCTGTGTTATTGAGATATGACCCAGCAGGTCAGATCAGAAGACTGGAGGCATGGCTTAGTAGGACAGTGGCTTTCAGAAAGTTTATTTTGACTATACTCACGAGTGTAAATCTCATTTAGGTTCATCTGTTCTGTTGAATCGTTATCACATTCAATGGTCAAACACTGACACTTTTGAAGTTGTAATTAAGCTTAGAGAAATATGCTAATTATAATTTGATATCCCAAATGGGAAAGTAACCACTTTGTTGCACTATATAAATAATATTCCATGGAAATGTAACATTGCAAAATACAAACTTAACATGATCAACAGGATTGACATTAACTCTCACAGGTGGCCAAACATAACGTTATTAAAGCTATGCTGCTAATAAGCCACACCACCTGAAAATAACCTGTGGATTTCATTAAAAAAAAGACCAAGCTGCTTGGTTAACACAGAATAAAAGTGGCCTACCCCAGATGATGCTGGGCCAATTGTAGGCTACCCTATCGGACTCCCAATCACGGCCAGATGTGATACAGCCTGGATTTGAACTGTGATGCAGTGCTTTAGACTGCTGTGCCACTCAGGAGCCCACTCCTGCAAAGTGAACTGTAAGTCCTATTGAAATCCAGCCAGAGAGGGGATAGCCAACCTTTTAAATTACCCTAAATTACCCTCAACCTGCATTCAGAATGACTACCAGGGTTGGGAAGACTGAAATATGAGACTACCTAAACCATGTAAACTGGAACAACCATTTCGGTAACAGGTGTTAGTCCAAGTAACATATTGGATTAGTTAAGAAAATGTAAGCCATATATATTTGAGATGCATTCGATGAATTAATCAATGTACATGCAAAAACATAGATATTGAAACCAACAATTCTTAAAATCAACCTGCAATAGAGCATGCTAGAAAAAATGATAATGATGGGCATGGTTTTGGTTAAACTCGGGTTATTAACAGCCATTTGTGTCAAAAATAGGTTAATTACTCGAGGCTTTGATCAACACAGTATACACTAGTGACACCTGCTGGTCAAAATGTTTTAGAACAGTCAAATTATTATAGATGACATCCCACACCCCCTGGAAACATGCACAGTGTAGACTTTTTGTCTTCTACCAAACCAATACCAAACCAATCAGGTGGTTGTTCGATGAAACAAAGCTTCAGACGTCATTGATCAAGTGCTTCTGATAGAGTGATACAGGCATCGGCACACATCAGTAGTTATTAACACCAACACTGGGGTTATTTTACACCAATGAGTGTTAATTCAACACTTACAGAGTTAATTGTAATTGTTATGTTTAGAGTGTAGGACCTCAAAATAAAACTTTATGAAATATATATTGTATTGTGTTAAATAATGACATTTTAGTTATAACATTTGCTCAGGATGTAATGATCTTCGTTGGGAGAAAGAGAGGAGGACCAAAGCGCAGCGTGGTAAGTGTTCATGATGAATATTTAATGGATCAAACTGAACACTGAAATACAAAACAATAAAGTGAACGAACGAAAACTGAAACAGTTCCGTGTGGAACACACAGACACAGAAAACAACCACCCGCAAAACCCAGGTGAAAAAAGGCTACCTAAGTATGATTGTCGAATAAGAGACAACTAACGATACCTGCCTCTGATTGAGAATCATACCAGGCCAAATGAAAAAACCAACATAGAAAAATGAACATAGATAACCCACCCAACTCACGCCCTGACCAATATGTTAAGAGCACTGCAATGGGATGAATAATGAATGCCCTGGTCTCTCCAGGCTCCTGTGTGGTGTTGACTGACTGTGGAGGAATAATCCCTTTGGCCTTGGACAATGTTAATTTCCCTATCTATGTTAAGCCCGTCCCTCCTGCCTGCATGGCCTGCCTCGCATTCTGGGAAATCAGAATGCACCCGCGTTATGAACACACTGTTGGAGAATATAGAACAGAGTTCAATATATTGAACAAAAATTGTGTTTTGGTTGTTCTGATGTGTTTGTATTGTAATTTAAACTGTCAAATTCTAACTCAATTGAATTCAGAAGAATAAAAAGCAACAAACTCACCTTTTGGCAGCTCAATGAATAGTGTTTGGCTCCTCTTATTCAACCAATATACCACCTGTCGGCTGTGCAAAATCCAACTGTGCAGAAAAAATGCAAAAATTCCTTTCTATATCAATAGCTTTCTGTTGCTCTGTAACAATAAGGCAAACACTATTTTAGAGATGGACACAGTTTGGAAGAATTTAGGAGGGAGAGAAAGGATGGGCATTGTGTTTGACAATGATGTAAACGCCACCAGGTGGTCAAACAACACACCCGTTGTGACGTCAATTGTCTCAAGGCTTAAAATCCTTCTTTAACCTGTCTGCTCACCTAATCTACACTGATTGAAGTGGATTTAACAAGTAACATCAATAAGGGATCATTGTTTTCACCTGGATTCACCTGGTCAGTCTATGTCATGGAAAGAGCAGGTGTCCTTAATGTTTTGTACACTCAGTGTATACATTACAGTGTATCCACCAGCTCTCAGGTGAGGTGGTGGGCTAGTGCCAATTTGAATGATTAAAGCTCATAGTTTGCAATTTTCTAAAGGTTATGGACGGAGCAGCGGCATTTATGTGCAGAATTGTCACAAAGATGGCATCACTCTAAAGGTTACAAAACACATAAAGGCAGGCATTAACTCCAAAGACCTCTGCAAATAAAAGCATTTCCTGAAAATATGTGATTTTCTCCTGCAGGGGATAACCATTTTCTATCCGAATCATTAAAACAATTTCAGCTGCATAGCCTGCATACAAATACTGCATTGAAGACAAAAAAAAAAGAAAATGATGGACACAATAGGTAAAAGATGAGGCAGAGCATTCATTTATCCCAATGTGTCTTCCATTGGAATTTGGAATGCCATTTAGTAGAATCTTGGTGTTTTATAAGAACCAAAATGTTCCAGTAATCTATTCAGTCTAAAATACACAATAAATCCTAGTCTGCAAATGGAATATACTGAAGAGTACATATACAGTATGCTGAACTAAGCCATAGTTTGATCTGTGCACTCTTTCGTTGGTATAGATCCCATGCATTCAAGCCATGCTTCCTTCACCCTTATTAAACTGACTCCCTATTACTGGAGTGTTTACACGTGCAGAACTACTACCATAAAAAGGTTTTGGAACTGAAGTGTAACGTGGCATAATTAATCATGTATGAGACTGCCGTTTAATCAAAGTCACCAGGCAATTGGCTAGCACTGCGTCATAGCTGTAACAGGGCCCTCTTTCTGCCTTGTTCCATGACTTAATCACAGGAATCACTACATTGATGTTATGGGCTATGTAAAATGAGATTATTATTTCTACACAGTGAGCTGCAAAAGTATTGGAAGAGTGACATATTTTTGATGTTTTGGCTCCAGCAGTTTGGATTTTAAATGACACAGTCGGCTTTAATTTGAGGGTATTTTCATCCATATCGGGTGAACCGTTTAGAAAATACAGCACTTTTTGAACATAGTCCCCCCATTTTAAAGGGACCAAAAGTACTGGGACAAATTCACTTTTACATGTACTACACGACCAAAAGTATGTTGACACCTGCTCGTCGAACATCTCATTCCAAAATCATGGGCATTTATATGGAGTTGATCCCCCGTTGCTGCCTCCACTATTCTGGGAAGACTTTCAACTAGATGTTGGAGCATTGCGGTGGTGAAGTCGGGCACTGTAAGGTCGAGCACTGATGTTTGGTGATTAGGCCTGGCTTGCATTCGGAGTTCCAATTCATCCCAAAGGTGTTCGATGGGGTTGAGGTCAGGGCTCTGTGCAGGCCAGTCAAGTTCTTCCACACTGATCTCGACAAACCATTTCTGTATGGACCTCGCTTTGTGCACGGGGGCATTGTCACGCTGAAACAGGAAAGGGCCACAAAGTTGCCACAAAGTTGGAAGCACAAATTACTTTAGAATGTCATTGTATGCTGTAGCGTTAAGATTTTCCATCACTGGAACTAAGGGGCCCAGCAACAGACAATTATTCCTCCTCCACCAAACTTTACAGTTAGCACAATGCATTCGGGCAGGTAGCCTTCTTCTGGCATCTGCCAAAGGGGGCGGAGTGGCAATCTACTGCAGAGATAGCCTGTGGAGTTCTGTCATACTATCCAGGTCTGTGCCCAAACAATTCGAGCTTCTACTTTTAAAAATCCACCCTTCCAGAAGCAAGTCTCTCACCGTTGCCGCTTGTTATAGACCCCGTTCAGCCCCCAGCTGTGCCTTGGACACCATATGTGAATTTATTGCCCCCCATCTATCTTCAGAGTTCGTACTGTTAGGTGACCTAAACTGGGACATGCTTAACACCCTGGCCGTCCTACAATCTAAGCTAGATGCCCTCAATCTCACACAAATGATCAAGGAACCTACCAGGTACAACCCTAAATCTGTAATCATGGGCACCCTCTTAGATATCATCCTGACCAACTTGCCCTCTAAATACACCTCTGCGGTCTTCAACCAGGATCTAAGCGATCACTGCCTCAGTGCCTATGTGCGTAATGGGTCCGCGGTCAAACGACCACCCTTCATCACTGTCAAACGTTCCCTAAAACACTTCAATGAGCAGGCCTTTCTAATCGACCTGGCCCGGGTATCCTGGAAGGATATTGACCTCATCCCGTCAGTAGAGAATGCCTTGTTGCTCTTTAAAAGTGCCTTCCTCACCATCTTAAATAAGCATGCCCCATTCAAAAAATGTAGTTCTAAGAACAGATACAGCCCTTGGTTCACCCCAGACTTGACTGCCTTAACTAGCACAAAAACATCCTGTGGCATTCTGCATTAGCATTGAATATCCCCCTCGATATGCAACTTTCAGGGAAGTCAGGAAGAAAGTCAGTTAGGAAAGCAAAGGCTAGATTTTTCAATCAGAAATTTAAATCCTGTAACACTAATTCCTAAAAGTTTTGGGACACTGTAAAGTCCATGGAGAACAAGAGCTCCTCTTCCCAGCTGCCCACTGCACTGAGGCTAGGAAACACTGTCACCACCGATAAATCTACGATAATTGATCATTTCAGTAAGCATTTTTCTACGGCTGGCCATGCTTTCCAACTGGCTACCCTCACCCCAGCCAACAGCTCAGCACCCCCTGCAGCAACTTGCCCAAGCCCCCCCACTTCTCCTTCACCCAAATCCAGACAGCTGATGTTCTGAAAGAGCTGCAAAATCTGGACCCCTACAAATCAGCTGGGCTAGACAATCTGAACCCTCTCTTTCTAAAATGATCAGCCGAAATTGTTGCAACCCCTATTACTAGCCTGTTAAACCTCTCTTTCGTATCGTCCGAGATCCCCAAAGACTGGAAAGCTACCGCAATCATCCCCCTCTTCAAAGGCGGAGACACTCTAGACCCAAACTGTTATAGACCTATATCCATCCTGCCCTGCCTTTATAAAATCTTTGAAAGCCAAGTTAATAAACAGATCACCGACCATTTCGATTCCCACCGTACCTTCTCCACTATGCAATCTGGTTTCCGAGCTGGTCATGGGTGCACCTCAGCCACGATCAAGTCCTAAACGATATCATAACCGCCATCGATAAAAGACAGTACTGTGCAGCCGTCTTCATTGACCTGGCCAAGGCTTTCGACTCTGTCAATCACCGCATTCTTATCGACAGACAATAGCCTTGGCTTCTCAAATGACTGCTTCGCCTGGTTCACCAACTACTTCTCAGATAGAGTTCAGTGTGTCAAATTGGAGAGCCTGTTGTCCAGACCTCTGGCAGTCTCTATGGGGGTGCCACAGCGTTCAATTCTCGGGCCGACTCTTTTCTCTGTATATATCAATGATGTCACTCTTGCTGCGGGTGATTCTCTGATCCACCTCTACGCAGACGACACCATTCTGTATACATCTGGCCCTTCTTTGGACACTGTGCTAACAAACCTCCAAACTAGCTTCAATGCCATACAACACTCCTTCCGTGGCCTCCAACTGCTTTTAACTTCTTATGGCTGAAGGGGCAGTATTGAGTAGCTTGGATGAAAGGTGCACAGATGTGCCCAGAGTAAACGGCCTGCTCCTATGTCATAGTTGCTAATATATGCATATTATTATTAGTATTGGATAGAAAACACTCTGAAGTTTCTAAAACTGTTTGAATTATGTCTGTGAGTATAACAGAACTCATATGGCAGGCAAAAACCTGAGAGGTTCCACTTCCTGTTTGGATATTTTCTGGGGGTGCCAGATTTTCAACCAAGCTCTCATTGAAAATACAGAGAGATATGGATGGGTTTTCACTTCCTACGGCTTCCACTAGATGTCAACAGTCAATAGAACTTTGTCTGATGACTCCAATGTGATTGGGGCCGAAGGAGACAGGAATGAGTAATCACTTCCATGAGGTGCCCACGCATTGAACTGGCGCGTTCACGTGAGAGGAGCTCCGTTCCATCGGTCAATTGAAGTCGATGTAATTCTCCGGTTGGAACGTTATTCAAGATGTATGTTAACAACATTCTAAAGATTGATTCAGTACATCGTTTGACATGTCTTCTAACTAGACTGTAACGGAACTTTTGGACATTTCGTCACGTTATAGTGGACGCGCTTTGAGACTTTGGTTAGGGCGTTTGGTAAACAATTCGAAAGTAGCTAATTGGACATAAATAACGGACATTATCGAACAAATCAAGCATTTATTGTGGACCTGGGATTCCTAGGACTGCATTCTGATGAAGTTCATCAAAGGTAAGGAAACATTTATCATGTATTTTCTGGTTTCTGTTGAGTCCAACATGGCGGCTAATTTGACTATTGTTCTGAGCTCCGTCTCAGATTATTGCATGGTTTATTTTTCCGTAAAGTTTTTMMGYAATCTGACACAGSGGTTGCATTAAGGAGAGGTATATCTATAATTCCATGTGTATAACTTGTATTATCATCTACATTTATGATGAGTATTTCTGTTGAAACGATGTGGCTATGCAAAATCACTTGATGTTTTTGCAACTAGTGAATCTAACGCGCCAATGTAAACTCAGATTCTTTATATAAATATGAACTTTATCAAACAAAAAATGCATGTATTGTGTAACATGAAGTCCTATGAGTGACATCTGATGAAGATAATCAAAGGTTAGTGATTACTTTTATCTCGATTTCTGGTTTTTGTGAAAGCTATCTTTCGCTGGAAAAATGGCTGTGCTTATTGTGGTTTTGTGGTGACCTAACATAATCGTTTGTAGTGCTTTCGCTGAAAAGCCTATTTGAAATCGGACACTTTGGTGTGATTAACAACAAGATTACCTTTAAAATGAATGTCTGAGGAATTTTAATTATGAGATTTCTGGTTTTTGAATTTGGCGCCCTGTACTGTCACTGGCTGCTGTCATATCGATCGCGGTGACGGGATTGCAGCCATAAGAAGTTTTAAATGCTAGTAAAAATAAGTGCATGCTTTTCAACCGATTGTTGCTCGCACCAGCCCGCCCGACTAGCATCACTACTCTGGACGGTTCAAAATATGTGGACAACTACAAATACCCAGGTGTCTGGTTAGTCTGTAAACTCTCCTTCCAGACTCACATTAAGCATCTCCATTCCAAAATTAAATCTAGAATTGGCTTCCTATTCCGCAACAAAGCCTCCTTCACTCATGCTTCTAAACATACCCTCGTAAAACTGACTATCCTACCGATCGTTGACTTCGGCGATGTCATTTACAAAATAGCCTCCAACACTCTACTCAGACAACTGGATGTAGTCTATCACAGTGCCATCCGTTTTGTCACCAAAGCCCCATATACTACCCACCATTGCGACCTGTATGCTCTCGTTGGCTGGCCCTCACTACATATTCGTCGCAAAACCCACTGGCTCCATGTCATCTATAATTCTTTGCTAGGTAAAGCCCCGCCTTATCTCAGCTCACTGGTCACCATAGCAACACCCACCCATAGCATGCGCTCCAGCAAGTATATTTCACTGGTCATCCCCAAAGCCAACACTTCCTTTGGCCGCCTTCCTTTCAGTTCTCTGCTGCCAATGACTGGAACGAATTGCAAAAATCACTGAAGCTGGAGTCTTATATCTCCCTCTCAAACTTTAAGCATCAGCTGTCAGAGCAGCTTACCGATCACTGTACCTGTACACAGCCAATCTGTAAATAGCACACCCAACTACCTCATCCCCATATTGTTATTTATCCTCTTGCTCTTTTGCACCCCAGTATCTCTACTTTGCACATCATCATCTGCACAACTATCACTTCAATGTTAATGCTAAATTGTAATTATTTCACCTCTATGGCCTATTTACTGCCTTACCTCCCTACTTTTCTACATTTGCACACACTGTACATAGATGTTTCTATTGTGTTTTTTGACTGTAGGTCTGTTTATGTGTAAGTCTGTGTTGTTGTTTTTGTCGCACTGCTTTGCTTTATGTTAGCCAGATCGCAGATGTAAATGGGAACTTGTTCTCAACTGGCCTACCTGGTTAAATAAACGTGAAATAAATAAACAAATAAATAAAAAACAGATTTGTCCGTCGGACTGCCAGACGGTGAAGCGTGATTTATCACTCCAGAAAACACGTTTCCACTGCTCCAGAGTCCAATGACAGCAAGCTTTACACCACTCCAGCCGATGCTTGGCATTGAGCATGGTGATCTTAGGCTTGTGTGCGGGTGCTCGGCCTAGGAAACCCACTTCATGAAGCTCCTGACGAACAGTTATTGTGCCGATGTTGCTTCCAGAGGTTTGGAACTCAGTAGTGAGTGTTGCAACCAAGGACAGACAAGTTTTACACGCTACATGCTTCCTCACTTGGCATTCCCGTTCTGTGAGCTTGTGTGGCCTACCACTTCTGGCTGAGCCATTGTTGCTCCTAGACGTTTCCACTTCACAATAACAGCACTTACAGTTGACCGGGGCAGCTTTAGCAGGGCAGAAATTTGATGAACTGACTTGTTGGAAAATTGCCATCCTATGACGGTGCCACGTTGAAAGTCACAGAGCTCTTCAGTAAGGCCATTTTACTGCCAATGTTTGTCTATGGAGATTGCATGGCTTTGTGCTCAATTTTATACACCTGTCAGCAACGGATGTGGCTGAAATAGCCAAATCCACTCATTTTAAAGGGTGTCCACATACTTTTGTATATATAGTATATGTGTATTAAAGTAGTAAAAAGGTAAGTATTTGGTCCCATATTCATAGCACACAATGACTACATCAAGCTTGTGACTACAAATTTGTTGGGTGCATTTTGTGTTTCAGATTATTTTGTGCCCAATAGAAATAAATAGTAAATAATGTATTGTGTAATTTTGGAGTCACTTTTATTGTAAATAAGAATAGAATATGTTTCTAAACACTTCTACATTAATGTGGATGCTACCATGGTTATGGAGTGAGAAAGTTACAGATGCACAAATATCATACCCCCAAGACATGCTAACCTCTCACCCAGTGTTGTAGTACTCGAGACCAGTCTCAGTCTTGAGTCTGGTCTTGAGACTACATATTGAGTGTATTGGTCTTGTCTCCGTGCCGGATGCATTTGCACTTGGTATTGAGTTAGTCTCGGACAGTGAGGACTCCTAATTTCTTCCTGAGACCAGCAGAGTAAAAAACACAGTTTCCATTCAGTCAGCGCATAAAACCGCTTTGCCGGGCTAAATATATACACTTCTTTCTTGAAACATTAATATCTTAACAGTCTTCATATTTTTTGTAGACATGTTCAGCACACAAAGTAACCAGTGACCTAAAGTTTATAGTGGAACTGACAGCGTTTTAACTACTTTGTAGATATGAAACAAACAGTAAAAAAAATGTATTTCTCACTTTATGCTACAAAACAAACTTTATAAAAGGTTTTAAAAATAGGTTATTTGACTCAACGTTCCATGATGTAGGAGGCATTGTTGGCAGTTCAATGCATGATTAATATAATTCACCAATACATTTCTTGGTAGTCCAAAAAAGATCAGGTTGTACATCACAACTGGCCTGGGACATTGTTTGCTGCCTCCATTCGGGATGCACTGTTTCAGGTTCAATTACCAAATATTCCCCAGGAACAGACAAATGTAAGTAAAGCTGGGAATGTCAATACAATAAAACTAGCAAGGGAAATTCATCACATAGATAAGTCATTCATCACATAGATAATAAGCTAGCGTATCAATTTATGTAGCAAGCTAAAAACACAGAGCCTAACGTTAGCTAGATAGCTAGCTGCTAGGAGGATGTCGTGTCATGCCATTGGAGGAGTGGGTGAGTGACTGACTTTTTCCACTCATGTAGTTTTCGTTGGTTATACACAGCTATAGATGCAGGTGCCATTTGGTTTGCTAGCAAGAATTAGAATGACTGTGATCCAGTTAGCATATCTCTTGAGTTCTGTGAAGGATGGTTTTGTTCTCTTTTAACAAAAATATATGCCTTATAGAAATAGGACATGTTAATCACAAAACATAGCGTGACTGCAGAAAAGCTGTTGTTAATCTAGGGTGTCGACTGTGCTAACCAGAAGGTTGAGACAAGATGGAAAAATGCTGAATAACAAGAAAACAGGAACTGAGCAGTGTAGCCACCGACAAATCAGCTCAAACTTCACAACAAACACTTCCGAATATCTGGATCCTGTGTGCTGGGACCAGCCTGGGCACCACTGATAGGCTAGCAAGTTTAAACCACGCTAAGCCTCTACTGTGACAGGCCAACTCTAAAAGTGGAACAACATCTGTCACCGTATAAAAGAAGATGTCTGTACTATTTCAGTCAGTTCTCTGCTTTACCCTGCGTGGTGATACAGTGAACCTGTATATACGAAAATTGCATTTACCATTTATCACTTGTGTTAAATAAATATAATTAAAGTATATTCGGTGACTCTGAATCACATTTTATCCTGATACCAGATTCGATTGACGCAACCTTTTACAGTTCGCAAATTCTCTGGCTATGTACTCCTATTTCAGAGCACTCTCGTCTGAGTGTGCCAGAGCGTAGAACAACTGATGAATTTACGAACGCACAACACCCGCTGAATATGACCGGTGTCAGTAAACTTAGGCAAAAAAAGCTCAAGTTAGTCAAGAACGCTCTAGATAACATGTAAAAAGCCTACCCAGCTCTGCTACCACAAGTAAAATGGTCAGAGCGAGGTGTTCTCTCATTTGTGTCTGGAAGTAGCTAGCTAGCCAACTTTAGCCAGTTAGCTTGGGTGCTTGGCTGGGACAAGCATGCATTGGCAGGCAAGCTGCAGAAGGACGAGGAAGCTACAATGCCGCTTCGTTTATCAGTGCAATTTTGACGGACAACTAACAAAAGTTCCTTCGTAGCATTAGTTGTTGATCTTGTTGTTGTTGATGTGCATAACTGAGGGAGAGAGAGCCTCCTACCTTTTCATGGTTGCTTGATGGATAGGATTGTAAAGTTCCCAAATATAAGAGGACCCGTGGTGTTTACATATTTGCAGAAATCCATTCAGGTGTATTTTGTGGCTTTTGGCAAATGCGTTCTCTAGATCTAAAGTCACACTGTTGCAACTGCCTGTAAACATACAGTCCAGTTCAAAGTGAAAGGACCGTGTGGCAAATGGCTTGTTTGTATAAAGGCCTACTGTAGCTCTGATTGGCTATAGCACACCGGTCTGAGTAGACTTCTGTCCTGGACAAGACATATGTTTTTATTTGGTTTTATTTACTGCAGTGTCTATTAACTGTCCCAACGCACAGCCGCTATCCATATTTATATTGCTATAGAATTTTCACAAATGCCTTAGTATACACAATTCCCAAAACATTCTAAGAATTTATGAAAATGTGAAAATGAGCATATCTAAGTGGTCGCTTGCCAGAAAATATTTTAAGTGTCATATTCTTCCTGGGAGTGTATATGAACTGATTTGTATAAGATTTCATGTTGCTAAAATGCTGTCAGTACCATTTTAAATGCAACAATGTTTCACACACACAAGTTATTTTCAAAGAGATGGCTAACAACAGCAAGCGCTCTGCAATAAAAAACAGAGTTCCATTAACCAGATGATGATGATTTGAAACTTAACTTCTTGTTGAAAGTTATTCTTAAAAAGGGAGAAGTTAACAAATTAGCAACAACTTCCTCTTTGATAACACCTGCAGCAGCAGCTGCAAACTAGCCAACAATAAAATCTAGCTAGCTAGACTGCTCGCTATTGCGACCTGTTGGCCTTCAAGAGGGCAGAAGCTCCCATTATTGTAAAAACGGTCCTAACCATTAAGTCAAAATGTGATTGGTTGATTCCACTGTCACTCCACAATTTTGCCCTAATACAGTTGAATGGCAGATGCATTTATCCACTGTAGCTTCTGATGGCCTAGCCAATGACTGACTTAGCTAGCTTTCCTTTCCAACACAAACTGAAGAGATTACATCAGAAAATCATTGAAAAAAATAATTTTATTATAATTATATTAAATTATAATTATAATTTTATAAATCCTTAGCCCTTCTCTGAAGGAGTAGAAGGCCCAATGCTCCCCACTGTGTTTGGGTTAGTAATCATTTATAGAGTGTCTATTTTCCCTCAGCATGCATTTTTTCACTATTCTGAATGTCTAAAGAATCCATATGTTGTTCTAAAATATGAACACAGAAATACTGGACATTTTGAACTCTTATTATGGTGGTGATTTGACAAAATGGCAATCGTGGTCTTGAATTGGACTCGCATTCTTCTTGTCTCGGCCTTGGATCCCTTGTCCCCCTCTCAGTCTTGGTCTTGACTCATTCTCGATTGAATCTGTCAAGCATTAGGTGTTCTCGAACACAACACTGCTCTCACCATTACAATAACAGGAGAGGTTAGCATTTTGGGGGAAAATTATATTTGTGCGTCTGTAACTTTCTCAAAACTGCTGGAGTAGAGAGCCAAAACATCAAAAACTGTGTCACTGTCCCAATACTTTTGGAACTCACTGTATATGGGTCGGAAATCTATGTGAAAGGAGAGAGAAAGTGGGGCATCTGAGAATGTATCCATAAAGGTTGTGATTCACTGGGTTGGTTGCTTGGTTGTTTGTGATTTTAAACTGGCATAAGGTAGCGTGACCAACAAGATCTCACGGTTAGGCACGGTTTGACTTCAGTATTCGATGTTTGCCCAGGGGTTGTATAAATGTCACATTTCTACGGTTAAGGCTTACACCCATCCGCCATCCCCAATTCCCTAGTAAGCTGCAAGCCTACTTGATGGTAATAGTGCTCACCGTCGCCCTTAGTCACCGATTTTGAAGGCATCTCCCGACGCCCTGGGGACCTAGACGAATGTTGAAAATTGCCTTGGATCTGGAGTGACCTGGCTGAGTGTGACATACGGTCTAATTTAGCAAAAGAAGATTATCCCACACAGGAAAAAGGCAAAAACTCCCATTCAGGATATTATTATTACTATATATATTGTGTAGCAGGGTGAAAAGGAAATTAGTCTTGGGTCCCTTCCATTACATTGTATGGCTCAATTACAAACACAATATCCATAATGTCACATCAAATCACATCTATAGACCAGTTCACAATTATTATTATTTTTTAAATAAACCTCAAATGTATTCCTTGTTAGCATCCTGTACAAACACATTAATCATTTCAACTTTGAAAAGAAAGAAAATGCATGAGTCGTTTGTGAAGAGAAATGTTATGCAGCACTCTGACTCCCCACCACATCAGATCAGAATCCACACAGTAAAAAGGCAGAGCTTTGAAGTGGAGGATGTATACATTTTTAAACCCTTGGCCAGGCCCCATACAGTATATTCATTGATGTTACTCCAGGCGCTTATTTTACAAAAATAATGTATTATTTAAAGAAAAGAGGGAAGATTTGATTCAATGTAGTCACAGTACCATTACAGGGGGCCATACTGATTAGTGGAAGTGAAGCTGGTAGAGTGAGTGTGATGGGATGTATAAACATTATGGACAGTATGTGGATAGAATATTTAGTATATCTGTAGAATATTTAGGATAGAATTGTATATATACAGCAATAGTTGAATAGGATGGTATTGACTAGAATACAGTAAATACATAGAAATGAGTCAAACAGTATGTAAACATGATTAAAGTGACCAGTGTTCCATTATTAAAGTGACCAGTGATTCCATGTCTATGTACATACAGTAAGGCAGCAGTGGAGGCCGGCTAGTGATGGCTATTTAACAGTCTGATGGCCTTGAGATAGATGCTGTTTTTCAGTCTCTCTGTCCCAGCTTTGATGCACCTGTACTGACCTCGCCTTCAGGATGACAGTGGGTTGAACAGGCCGTGGCTCAGGTGGTTGATGTCCTTGATGATCTTTTTGGCCTTCCTGTGACATCGGGTGCTGTAGATGTCCTGGAGGGTAGGCAGTGTGTCCCCAGTGATGCGTTGGGCAGACCGTACCACCCTCTGGAGAGCCAAGCGGTTAAGGGTGGTGCAGTTGCCGTACCAGGTGGTGATATAGCCCAACAGGGTCCTCTCAATGGTGCATCTGTAAAAGTTTGTTAAGGTTATTTTGATTGAATGGCATCTGCGAGAGTCTATGAGGGGCTACATATGACAGCATTTTGAACACATCACCTGGATTCACCACCATTACTGTAACAGTGTATGGTTCACACACGTTTTTACATTTGACATTTTTCATTTAGCAGACACTCTTATCCAGAGCAACTTACAGTGGTGAGTGCATACATTTTCATATTTTTTTTCATACATACACACACACACACACACACACACACACACACACACA
>NC_036875.1:30994397-31125089 GCF_002910315.2 Salvelinus sp. IW2-2015 | reverse complement strand
ACACACACACACACACACACACACACACACACACACACACACACACACATTACTCTCATTGTTAAAACAGCCAGCTAGTCAGCTACAGTCAGCTGATTCTAGGCATCGCTTCTGGTTAGTTCTAGTCGGGCAGCTTAGTCTCCAATTCAGAGGACCCCCACTTTTGTTAGTGTCTTAGTGGTCAAGGTCACACCAAATACTTATCACCACATATCCTTCAGCCTATCAGTGGCCTTTGTTCCCGGGACCTCAGTTTCGGTTAGTTTAAGACCCCAGCATGCTGTGTGATCAGAAATGTACATCCCACTTTGATGAGCACTTCCATAGTTTTCCCTCTTGCTGAACTTTTCCTCCTGTGGACTGAATCCTTGTATGTCTGATGTTTAATTGTGCGTGCATCTAAATGTAAGTGCCTGGATATCGATGTCATAATATGTGGAGCTAAGTTTTGTGGTCTATTGTGTATATTTACTGTGGGTTGAGCTTGTGCTCCCGCTACCACTACCGTTCGTATTTGCATTGGAATGCATGAGCATTTTAGCATGACTGTTAGCGATTAGCCGTTTATTAGCATTGCTCATTTATGGTGCTAGGCTAATTTTTATTCTATCTATATATCTATATATATATATATATATATATCACTCATGCTCATTGTAATTATATTAATGTATACATTTCAACATTACTGTAATGTTTATTTGAACACATTTGTCTGTGAGTTTCATGTGTACAAGTCCAACAGGCTGTTTAGTCTATGCCATGTGACTAGGCCTTAAGCCTGCTGTACTGTATAGCTCTTGCTGTTATATACTTACCTGTGATTGCATATACATTCATGTCATTCCTATTATAGCAGTGTTATAGCCTACGTTTTCTTTCTCCTCTTTCCTTTCAGAACCATAGTTAATGTCAGTTCTGACTGGACATGAATGTAATTTATGTCTGTGTGTGTAAATGTGGACATCTTCTTCCATTAACCTGGACATCCGCCTCATCCTTGTTCTGACCGGACATTCTGTAGTGGTTTCTACCAGCCTTAAGCCAGCACCTAAGGTTTCTTATTACATTCACGGTCCTTCGAATTCTCTACAACCCTACCCCTATTTTTCACTCATGGAATACAAACATCAGCATAATAGCTCACGCATGTACTGTATGTTGGTCTCCTGAAATGACATTTATAACTTTAGACATCAGCAGGCATTGTTCAAAATAGTGTTATCCTGCCAACATATTTGCATGATTGCATACATTTCATGACAGAATGATTACAGTCCTAGCTGGCAGATCCACCCAACCCCCTACTGAATGAATGAATGAGTGACTGTGTGTGTTTGTGTGTGTGTGTTTGTACGTGTATTTGTATATGTGTGTACTGTATATTGCCATGCAAGCCCAAACTCTAAAGGATTTTATATGCATGTGTGTTTTATGAAGTTTTAATGCACATCCTCTGCATGGTTCAGTCCCACCGGCCGTCTCCCATTAGCTACAGAAGATAAATCAGAGCTTGTTGGGTGCTTGCTGAGGCACCGACAATATGTGTGTGTATTGTGTGGCAGTTTTACACTCTGTGTGTATGTACGTGCCTGTGTGCGTGGCTTATGTCCCACTGCAGTTATTCTAATTCAAATCCCTCATCTCATGGTTGAGGAAACGCTACAAGGCTTTAGACATCTTTGTTCGGCTGAGGCAAGCCTTATTTTGTGCTGCTGATAAGGAATGGTGCCCTCCCTATTTCAGCAAAACATTCAACAACATTTCATCACTTTATATTTGGGACAAATTTGATCACTAAAATAAGTAGGGTGGTTAGTTCAGAACTACAGCACTATAGATTATTTATCTCAAGTTTGCCAGTAATTACTTATGTTCCCTAGATTCGTTTTTAATTTATGTATGGGTGTCGTCAGTAGGCCCATTTGACACATCAACATACTTGGATTGAGTGATGTATTCCCAATACCTCATGACTATGTTTATAGACACAGTTCTTCATACAGTATCTGGTCTGTACCCGTCAGCAGAACAACATAACTGACTCGAGCATGTTCCATTATGTCTACTAATATCATAGTAGGCCTATCCAAGGGAATACAATAGTAACAACATGTTAAATATAATGTAAAAGGCATACCTGACTGGAGCTCAAACAGGGAATGGGCTGTAGACTTGCCTAGTTAAATAAAGGTTCAATTTAAATATAAAATGTAAAAGTTCCCCTCATTGGTCAGAAGAGAGTGCTAATAAAAGTGCAAGATTAGTGAGCAGAGCAGAAATATTGTACCCCTGATGGACAAAAAGGTTTACATTTCTACGACTGCTAAGAGAACAGGTGACCTGCACCATATCCTGTACATCTCTTCATTGGTATATTGTTGTTGTACAATAAATAATGTACTTCACTTTTGTATCCCTGCACCAAGGACATGTTCTATTCAACCGGCAAAAGCAGAGCTACTGTATCTATCTGTTTGCGTCATGTCCTATAGCATGCTGTTTAGGTTACAGGTCATAGTGAAGCAGTTTTAATCGGAATCATGTTTGACCTGTTTACTCAGCCGTCGGCCGTGTGCAAGCATGCATGCAGCGGAGAGTACGCATGGTGTGCTACAGTACTGTATGTGTTTGCTGCTGGAAGCCTCAACACATTCACTTGACCTTTCAGTAAGGCACATTACCTTACATGCCTGTTTACAAAGTTAATTGTAATTGTTTTCAATTTATTCAAGTGCTATTTGGAAGGAAAACCCAACACCCCGGACCTTTAAATATATTTACTTATATATAATAATCATATTTTTTTAAACATAATCTGCGAAAGAGACTGTGGTCTCAGCATGACTCCCTGCTTAAATAAAGGTTCAATAAAACTACAAAATAATGAGTTGACTTGTAAAGTGGATTAAGGGACGATAAATTCTTCATATCGCACTTTCTCAAATTATGAAACTGATCTCTTAATTTCTCTTCAACAGGCTACTCTTGCAACAATCAAAGTCACTCTTCACTTAGACAAATACGTATGCTAAGCATAGTTTGGTTAAAAACATAAATAACATTATGATTGATTTACTGACTGACTGCTATTTTAACAAGCATCACACAAGTAGTGTTGGTAATTAACACTACTGAAATCTCTCCTCTCCACACACTTTAAAAAAAATTCTGTGTTGTTTGATGAAGTGCATTTGATTTTCCTTGTTTAAACAAGACTAGTTTTGGTACATGAAGTATCCTGTCCATCAGAGTTACCCAATGGCAGTCCCAAAGCTCCTCAGCATTTGTCAATCAGGGTTAAAACTGTCAGAACGACTAACATCACATTATACAGGTACCTTAGGATGTGTTTAGACAGGCAGCCCAATTCTGATATTTTATTCACTAATTGGTATTTTGACCAATCAGATCATCTTAAAAAAAAATATCTTATGTGAAACGATCTGATGTGATTGGTCAAAAGACCAATTAGTGGGAAAAAATATCAGAATTGGGCTGCCTGTGTAAACACAGACTAGCATACTGTATGTGCAATTAATACTACTTGTGGGGGAAACAGTTGTAAGAAACTCCACAGGGAACTAATTTCTGCCATGTTTTAGATAGAGAACAAAAGATTGTTTAAAACCCATGAAGAGTTAGCTAGTATCTGTAACAATATTATTGAAATAACTTTCCTGTCAAACTCTGGATACTTATACTGCCTATCAAATACTTAAAACAACCGCCAAACAATCTCAAATTAGTTTCTTGTTTTGTATTTATTCATTTTATTCTGGGATTATATTTGTGGTAATCTGAGTTTTGGTTATTCTCACACTGAGAATGTATGTTTTGGTGGGTTTTTCCAATATCTGTTACATAACAGGATCTCCCTGTGGATTATTTAATATTAAATGTATTCTTCCTATTCAACAAGTCCATGCAAAAACAAATAGTTTTATAGAGGCTTTCTGTGTGCCTCCCCAGAGCCATTGGTGCATAAGTGGGTAAATGAAAGCGGAGTGTACCGTGTAGACCCAACACTCTGTATATTCCCCACTTCTCTCTATATATCTCTTTCCCCATTCCAAAGTTCCAGAGTTACATAGTCATTAAGCCACACTCAAGGGAGACTCGTTAAAAACATTCTGGAGAGATCCAAACTTTCATTTCATTTGTAAATTATCAGTGCGGTTTGTCACAGTGCTGCCATGTAGTCCTGTTGTTCTCCTGGGGATTCCGCCACATTTTTCCCCTTGTAGTGTTCCAATTGAATGTTCTTGGTTCCGTAGTTCAATGTTAGTTAAGCCAGTGTGCTGCTGATAATATAGAGGGTCGGGTTAGTGGCATGACTAGCCCTTTCGCCCTTCTGATCTTCACAGATCAGCTAACTAGACAGGCTCAGAGAGAAAGCAAGGAGTGCTAATGAGTGATGTATTCTCTTCACTTAAGGCCCTTTGGGCTACTGAGCTCGGAGACCAAATGATGGGCCAATTTCAGTGCACAGCACAGCTTGAAGCCAGATACACTCCGTTGCTTTCGCCGTCAAATCAGGCCATCCATTTCTTTGGTCACTTGTGTTCACATTATAGAAGCCGACAGGAAGGATGACGGGAGGGATGGCAGCCTAGGCCTCAGTAATGTTTATGATGACTCTCAGTGTTGACTCAGGGTTATGTGATGAATCCCTTCACTCTCTCAGCCAGGTGATTACACACCACTAGTGTGGTCCTATCTGGGCTTCATAAGCCAGGAGAAGGAACCTTAAGTGAGTGAGGGAGATGCTCTGTTACATGACTACTCTTTCCACTCCACATTCCGACCTTATTCTAATTCTATGACTCTCTATCCTCTCTCCTTGGCAAACAGTTCTAGTTATACTGTAGGTTATAATGCTCCTCATGCGGTTCTCTGGGTTAGCCTATTGTGTTGGAATCTGAGTAGGTTGAATGCCGCTTGTTTAGTTAAGTGTTGTACCACTACCAGCCGTTTTCACTAGACTGTCTCTAGATATCTCTAATCTCATCATGCAAGCCATTGCAATCCCAGTGTAGGCACAGAAGCCTGGTACGATATGAAGCAAGAAGCAGCCCTCCACTACACTGCCAAGATAATTACAGCCATTCTCCCCAGAGTCCCATACACAGAGCTTTTGTCTGACGGGCTTGACACTTACATGACCTAGATTAGAACATTGGTAGTAGAGGATGGTCTTCATGTAGCCTGGAATCCAAACTGGGTATAATTCAGTTACACAAGTGAAACAGCGATATTCAGTTTGGATTTCAGGCTTTTTTTCTGTAGCCTTTATGGAAGTTGCAAAAAAAATGATTGACTGTATTTGAATGGTTCACGTCAACTAGAATGGAGGGCTCTTTTCAAACTATTGTCTGTCTGTTCACAACTGCAGAGACACTGGTCACAGAATTGAGAACCATGCAGCTTCCATGAAGGACAGGGAGCTATCAGCTATGGCATGCAATCTTTCAGAGCATTGTGCCTCCATAAGCAAGCACACATCTACTCACATCCGTCTGCTCAATACAAATCTAAAACAGAAGGCAGGGAATGGTTGCCCCAGAGAGAGAGATAAGAGTTGAGAGATTTGACAGGCAACAGTGCCTGATTCCCCATATCCCCTTTAAGAACCCCAGCTCCATTGGTTTTAAGGGCACACAGAACTGTTCTCATTATACAGCTGCTGTTCACTTTCGTGCTTACATTGTTTAAGGAAACTCAACTAACATTGTTTTAAGAAACTCAGCTGGTAAATGAATGTCCTTGGCTGCCAATGGCTGCTGGGTGGCAACATTGGCTTTAATAACCTCTTAATCATACTTTTAACAATAGCATGGTATTCTTTCACTGTAATAGATACTGTAAATTGGACAGTGCAGTTAGATGAAGAAGAATGTAATCTTTATGCCAATATCAAATATGTCTATGTCCTGGGAAATTTTCTTGTTACTTACAACCTCATGCTAATCGCATTAGCCTACGTTAGCTCAACCGTCTCGTGGAAGGGACACCGATCCCGAAGAACTCTGTTTATCAATGTCCACTAGGTTGTTTTACAAAACAAATCATTAAAATAAAACTGTGAATGAGACCTGGCCCGTACCAACCGGTAGTATTTGGAGAGAATTTCTTCAGCCGCCTTAACATGATGACTAGACTGGGGACGCGTGTGCATCCGCATGCGCCTTCTCACACATGTTGATTTTGTCCATCCACACCAAACGCGATCAGGACGCGCAGGTTGAAATATCAAAACGAACTCTGAACCACCAATATTAATTTGGGGACAGGTCGAAACGCATGAAACATTCATGGTCATTTAGCTAGCTAGCTAGCTGTTGCTAGCTAATTTGTCCTGGAATATAAACATTGGGTTGTTATTTTACCTGAAATGCACAAGGTCCTCTACTCCGACAATTCATCCACAGATAAAAGGGTACACCTAGCAAGTTTCTATTAATCTCTCCTCCTTCTGTCTTCTTCTTTGCACTTTAAATGGTGGTTGGCAACCAACTTTAAAGGGAACTACCACCACCAACTGGACTGGAGTGTGGACCTCAGTTCAGCTTTCAATCACCCACTTGGGTTTATGCTCCTAAAAACCAATGAGGGGATGGGAGAGGTGGGACTTGCAGCGCGTCAAGCATAAAAATAGAACCAAGTTCGATTTTAGCGCCTGGCTACGCAGACGCTTGTTGACGCATGCCAGCAAGTAGTTTGGAGGAAATTATTGACGAACATGTGTGTACGCCGGGGAATTTAAAGCTGCTGACACTCTCTACTGCATTCCCGTTGATGTGGTTCAGTGCATGTTACCTTCTCTGCTTCATGAATTCAACAATCAACTTCTTTTGTCTTGCAGACGTTAAGGGAGAGGTTGTTGTCCTGGCACCACAATGCCAGTTCACTTACCTCCTCCCTATAGGCTGACTCGTTATCAGGACTACAACAGTGGTGTCATCAGCAAACTAGTCCTGTCCTGGCTGTGTTGTGTGTCTGTTTTCTGACGGTGTTATTTAGATGAGTTCTGCATTGCATTCTGAGTCCGTTTATTGACCAAGCAGCAGTGTGAAATCCAGAATAATTGTTTTCACAAGTCCCTTGGCACAATGAGTTCTATTCAGTTTACGCTGTAAGTCCAACAGAGAGAAAAGAAAAATGTCTAAGTTTCAATTTCCTAAAACTAAACTGCCAGTTGTTTATGTTTATGTAAGAGCAGTTGTTTATGTTTTTGTAAGAGCAGTTGTTTATGTTTATGTAAGAGCAGTTGTTTATGTTTATAATATTGTGGTGGCAGAATTTGGGGTAAGACGTTGTAACTTCTCAAGGGATATGTTCTATGTTGGACTGTGATGTTATGCCTTTCATAGACTCCTGGTATGTCTGCACCCTAACACGTTGTGTTCCGGAACTGTTGCTTGTCAAAAATAACTGTTGTGTAACAATATGATTGTATTATCACCTCACAATTATAAGGGACATGGAACCATTTACTAATCAAGTTCTTCCCTGTGAAATCAGACACAGATCTCCCTCGCAGCTGCTTGAATAAAGATTTTTCTATTATACAATTAAATAGTCTCTGCCTTAATCTTTGGATTGAGTTTTCCACAACAATATGAAATGGTGGAATCCATAGCCCTCTTCAATTGATTTGTTGTCAATATCAAGTAGTATTGCATAGCTAGATGCCGTATTGTTGCATACACATCATGACTAGGAGAATCCTAAAAGCCTGGCAAGAACAAGGCTAAATGTCAAGCAATAAAGTGGGGTACACCAACATCCCCTGAGAATCCACTCATCAAGGCAACTCTATCCCCCTCATCTCAAGAGTCCCTTATTACTAGACAAAGCTTGCCAAGAGTCAACAGGTGTTACAATCTAGTTGCCATCTCCCAATGGAAAATAGATGCTCAAGTACTAAGAAACAAACAGCTCCTTTAGTTGACAGGGAAAACTCCTGCATGCAGGGCATATTCGGTAGCATGGTCCCTTCGCAGCAGCACACACCTTTGGCTTGCACTACTACCAGAGCATCTACTGACATACAGTGATGAGAAGGGAAGAGAGGAGGGGAGTGCACTGTGACAGCTTACCAAGACTGCGGCAGGCAGCAGCAGCATGACAGGCATAGCAAAGTCCCACTGCCTTGGCGCCGCTGGTGTTGTTGACAGTACAGAGAGGTGGGAGGACATCACAGCCATCAACAACACGGCTGCCTGCTCAGATACACATACACACACATATACACAGGGTTGCAAAGGGTCGGAAACTTTCCGGTAAATTTACGGAATTTTTACGTATATTTTCCACTGGAATTTAAGCCCGGGAATTTGGGGAATTTTGCTTAAATTCATTAAAAAAGGTAGCTTATAATAGTGAAAAAAATGTTGTGGGATGCACATAAGGCAATTCATGGTCTTGTGGCATATTTTGGTTAAACTATCCCCAATTCAATGGAATTGCAACCCTCTGCATGCACAGTGCATTCTTCCATCACATGTACAGCTGATTCTCAAGATCTTGCACACTAATGAGATGCTATTGAGCCCACACTACTACACTGTCTGAGCCAAGGACTACATGCTTTCTGGTAATTTTTGATTACAATACTGGGTGCGGTGAATATATTTTATATGACAAACATTATTTTTTGTTAACTAGTAAATAGTAGCATACAGCAAAGTGTGTTTAAATAATTTCTAACTTTTTAACAATTTCTGCTAGTTAGTGTTTGCTACCATGTGGGTTTTAGCTTGCTTGAGCCTGCTAACTGAGGAGTGTTAATTCACCTGTTTCCATACATGTTTCATTTTAAAACATTTATCTTACAAAGGAGTTGTTTAATCTAACTGCTTAACTATTTATTAGTACATGGAATTGTATTTGGTAATTTTTTTGTAATTTTTTCTAATCTTTACAAGAATATTCCACGGGCACCAACTGATGTGTGGAGACATTTCACTGCAGCTAAAATAGAAAGAAAAGCTGTGTACGTTTGCAAATACTGTGCCAAATCATATGTGAAGAATGCAACAAAGATGCAGAATCATCTGGCCAAATGCATAAAGTTCCCTCAACGCTAACAAAAAGCAACCTCTGACAAAAGTCCCTCTACTTCTATTCGAAGTGAAAATGATGAATCAGACACCTTATCGATAGCAACAGCTCATGGTCCTTCTGGAATCAGAAGTTTTTTTGACTCAATGGAGGAACGTAGTCAGAGAAATGCTGATGAATGTATGCAACTGGTTCACCTCTGATGCTCACAGGCAATGTGTATTGGAAGAGATTTCTGAATGTTCTTTGCCCAGCATACACCCCTCCAACCAGACATGCTTTATCTACTCATTTGCTGGATGTAGAGTTCAACAGAGTTCAAGTGAAGGTGAAGCAAATCATAGAGAAAGCAGACTGTATTGCAATCATCTCTGATGGGTGGTCGAATGTTCGTGGGCAAGGAATAATTAACTACATCATCTCCACCCCTCAACCAGAATTCTACAAGAGCACAGACACAAGGGACAACAGACACACTGGTCTCTACATTGCAGATGAGCTGAAGGCAGTCATCAATAACCTTGGACCACAGAAGGTATTTGCACTGGTGACAGACAATGCTGCGAACATGAAGGCTGCTTGGTCTAAAGTGGAGGAGTCCTATCCTCACCACACCCATTGGCTGTGCTGCTCATTCATTGAATCTGCTCCTCAAGGACATCATGGCACTGAAAACAATGGATACACTCTACAAGAGAGCCAAGGAAATTATTAAGTATGTGAAGAGTCATCAAGTTATAGCACTACCTCACCAAGCAAAGTGAGAAGAATAAGAGCACCACATTGAAGCTGCCCAGCAACACCCGTTGGGGTGGTGTTGTCATCATGTTTGACAGTCTCCTGGAGGGGAAGGAGTCTCTCTAAGAAATGGCCATATCACAGTCTGTCGATATGGACAGCCCCATCAAGAGGATCCTCCTGGATGATGTATTTTGGGAGAGAGTGGTAAGCAGCCTGAAACTCCTCAAACCTATAGCAGTAGCCATTGCACGGATTGAGGGAGACAATGCCATCCTGTCTGATGTTCAGACCCTGCTTGCAGATGTAAGAGAAGAAATCCGTACTACCCTGCCCACTTCACTGTTGCTCCAAGCAGAGGAAACTGCAGTTCTGAAATACATCAAAAAGCGTGAAGACTTCTGCCTGAAGCCCATACATGCCACAGCGTACATGTTGGACCCCAAGTATGCTGGCAAGAGCATCCTGTCCGGTGCAGAGCTCAACAAAGGCCTATGGTGTCATCCCTACCGTGTCTCGCCACCTTGGCCTGGATGAGGGCAAGGTTCTTGGCAGTCTGGCGAAGTACAATTCCAAGCCAGGGCTTTGGGATGGAGATGCAATATGGCAGTCATGCCAACATATCTCATCAGCCACCTGGTGGAAGGGACTTTGTGGAGCTGAGGCTCTTTCTCCTGTTGCCTCCATCATCCTTCAAATCCCACCAACATCAGCCGCCTCAGAGCGCAACTGGTCCTTGTTTGGGAACACACACACCAAAGCACGCAACAGGCAAAAAATTGGTGTCCATCCGGGCAAATTCGAGGCTTTTTGAGCCTGACAACGAGCCATCCTCAACAAGGTTGGAAAGTGACAGTGAAGATGAGACCTCAGAGTCTGATGTTCAAGTGGTGGATATTGAGGTCCAGCGTGAAGACATGGAAGTTTGAGAGGAAGACAACCAAAGCTTTAGTTTCAAGACTATCATTTTACAGATGTATGTTGAAAACATTTTTGGGAGATGCGATGGATCATTGGGGATCATTCAATATTCCCTTTCTTTTGTTGTTCAGTGAAATCATCGCATGTGAAGAGTCAACTCATTTAATTAAAGTTCAATTCGTAACTAAATTGTTTAGTTTTTTTTCTACTGGAAGGATGTAATCATTTGCAATTATGTCTACTAATGATAAGGTAAAATGTTTTTGTTTCTGTCTCCATATGATATGGTAAATATATCCAATGCAAAAAACATTTACATTTAAATGGTATTAATATTAATTTGCATATATTTCCGTTAATTGACATATATTCCCGTTAATTCTCATGGAAGGTTTCCACCTCTGAATAATCCCCAAAATGTGCAACCCTACACACACACAAGCGCACACACACACACGGCTCTCTCCTTCCCTGTGCAGGCATGCCACTCTTCCCAATTGCTCCATGTTCTTTGTAAATACTTAACAAAACAAAAACAACAAAGCTATGCTTCCTTAGGGACAAAAAGAAAAGTCTAATACTTCCTAGCTTTGATAGCACTTTCAAGCTAAAGCCAATTTAATAGGTTTATTTGTCCTATGTTTCACTAGAGAGGACCACATTTTTAAGACATACTCATACTGCCATCTGTTGGTGATTAGCAATGTGGTTCAGAGCATGTTACCTTCTCTGCTTCCTGAATTCAACTATCAACTCCTTTGTCTTGCAGACGTTGAGAGAGAGGTTGTTGTTGTCACGACGTGGCCCTTTGGGGTCTATATCGTGGCTCCCCCCCTCTCTCACTCTCCCACCACAAGTTTTATGACTTTACGACAGGTCATAAATTCCTGGCAGAGACTCTCTCCCCATGGTCATGCAGAAAGAGAGGGGAAAGAAACATATGGAACAAAGATATTCTCTTTGTTCAACTCCTAATCCCCAAAATTGGAGGATTAAACAATATTTCTATTTTTGAGAATGTGAGAATGGTCCGTGGGTATTTAAAGAACAATCCTGTCGAAGTTGTTTTAATTTGTGACATCAAGAAGGACGGTAGCACAGAATAACTGTAGCTTTGGACATTTCTCCATTATAAGTTTTCTACCTGAATGTTGTGTAAAATATATGATTGAATATGAAACTATTTGTGAGAAGATGTAATGTCATGTTAGCCTTCTAAACGAGATACTTGTTTAGTTATAAAGTTTTAACTAGTCAGTGGCCACACCCCCATGAGCCCAGACATTACGTCGGCGTCATAGCCCGCCCTTTTCTCAGAAGTGTATAAAACTCACTCCTGACGAAATGTACATTAGACCAGTCAGCATGAAGCGGTAGCTAAATGGCTGACAAATGGTTTAAAACTACAAGACCAGAAAACCAGAGTGCGTGTAGTGTTGGCTGCACGGCTGGAAATGGCTAAACTCTGAGACTATCGATCACTACAGAAAAAGAGCAAATCTTAGACGTAAAATTACTAGTCTGCAGCTAGAAATTACATAAACCTAGGACGAGAATATCGACAACCGCCGAAACAACTATTCTAAGAACATGGTACACCTGACATCCATTATGAATACAACCTGAGACTTTCTGTCAATTGACTCTTCCGCAGACAGAACAGCGATTTCAGAGAGACAAGACATACAAGCGTAAATATGTACATTGCAGTTTCTTTCAGAATGAGTGGCCGTTCATGTGCAAAGGATTAGGTTTTCAATTAATATAATTATCAAATGTGTGTAGTGAATCCATTTTGTATTTCCTGCTGTTATCTGGCCCCAATCCCTTTCCATTGTCTACCAAGCCGTCATACCGGTTTAGCCCACTGGGGACTTATCAATGCATTGTGTTAGTAACCAGTATCTACTGTTTGTTTGTAATATATTTCTGTGATTATTTAGTTAGTAAATAAATAATTAAGCCAATTTGTATATCGCTGATTCATGATTTAGGCTAGGGTTTGTGCAGATATCCAAGGGTTTGCGACGTTCAGTAATGAGAACTGATGAGGTAATAATAACAATTCATTAATAAGAAACTGTTTTGATAAGATATGAAAATATCTATGAGATATGAGTTATATTCGGGAAATTGACACTCTATAAACAATTTTTTTCCGTGGTGCCCCGACTTAGTTAATTAAAGTTACATGATTAGTTTAATTGCGTAATTAAATTAAACATCGATAATTGATTTGGTAATATACAGTCTTCACATTTAATGATAGTCACAGACACGACATTGGCCTGGCACCACAATGCCAGTTCACTTACCTCCTCCATATAGGCTGACTCGTTATCAGGCCTACAACCGGGGTGTCATCAACAAACTAGTCCTGTCCTGGCTGTGTTGTGTGTCTGTTTTCTGACGGTGTTATTTAGATGAGTTCTGCATTGCATTCTGAGTCTGTTTATTGACCAAGCAGCAGTGTGAAATCCAGAATAATTGTTTTCACAAGTCCCTTGGCACAATGAGTTCTATTCAGTTCACGCTGCAAGCTCAACAGAGAGAGAAGAGAAACATTTTTAAGTTTCAATTTCCTAAAACTAAACTGCCAGTTGTTTATGTGTATGTAAGAGCAGTTGTTTATGTAAGAGAAGTTGTTTTTGTTTATAATATTGTGGTGGCAGAATTTGGGGTAAGACATTGTAACTTCTCAAGAGATATGTTCTGTGTTGGACTGTGATGTTATGCCTTTCATAGACTCCTGCTATGTCTGCACCCTAACATGTTGTGTTCCGGAACTGTTGCTTGTATAAAATAACTGTTGTGTAACATTATGATTGTATTATTACCTCTCACTACATAAGGGACACGGAACAGTTTATTATTCAAGTTCTTCCCTGTGAAATCAGACACAGATCTCCCTCGCAGCTGCTTGAATAAAGATTTTTCTATTATACAATTAAATAGTCTCTGCCTTAATCTCTGGATCGAGTTTTCCACAACAATATGAAATGGTGGAATCCATAGCCCTCTTCAATTGATTTGTTGTCAATATCAAATAGTATTGCATAGATAGATGCCGTATTGTTGCATACACATCATGACTAGGAGAATCCTAAAAGGCTAAATGTCAAGCAATAAAGTGGGGTACACCAACATCCCCTGAGAATCCACTCGTCAAGGCAACTCTATCCCCCTCATCTCAAGAGTCCCTCATTACTAGACAAAGCTTGCCAAGAGTCAACAGGTGTTATAATCTAGTCACCATCTCACAATGGAAAATAGATGCTCAAGTACTAAGAAACAAACAGCTCCTTTAGTTGACAGGGAAAACTCCTGCATGCAGGGCATATTCGGTAGCATGGTCCCTTCGCAGCAGCACACACCTTTGGCTTGCACTACTACCAGAGCATCTACTGACATACAGTGATGAGAAGGGAAGAGAGGAGGGGAGTGCACTGTGACAGCTTACCAAGACTGCGGCAGGCAGCAGCAGCTTGACAGGCACAGCAAAGTCCCACTGCCTTGGCGCCGCTGGTGTTGTTGACAGTACAGAGAGGTGGGAGGACATCACAGCCATCAACAACATGGCTGCCTGCTCAGCTACACACACATGCACACAAGCACACACACACTGCTCTCTCAGAACAGTGCCTTCCCAATTGCTCCATGTTCTTTGTAAATACTTAACAAAACAAAAACAACAAAGCTACGCTTCCTTAGGGACAAAAAGAAAAGTCTAATACTTCCTAGATTTGATAGCACTTTCAAGCTATAGCCATTTTAATAGGTTTATTTGTCCTATGTTTCACTGGAGAGGAACACATTTTTAAGACATACACATACTGCCATCTGTTGGTGATTAGCAAAAATGTATTTAACGTTTCTGAACATGCAATGCTGTAACTATTTATTCAAAAGCAGTAGAACAAATCTGCTTCCCCCAATCTTTATTTTATTGTTGTAGCCTGTTTGTGGCTGAGGTGAAAGCATGCATGGGGCTTCAAACATACAATACCCTACTACAGTACATAAAAAACATGAAGTTGTTCTGCAGGCTGGAAAAACAAGTCAAGGATGGCCAGTTCCAGGTCCGCATGGTGAGAGGTTCCCTGCATGTTCAATGCACCACAGAGTATACAGACTGTATTTGTTTAATTAATTCAGTCAATCAAAACCTGTAAGAGTAACTTTACTCAGTGACTCAGAATAAAGTGTCTTGCTAATTGAGATATCTTGACAACCCCCCAGTCTGTTAACTGTCCTGCAATGGCCTCAACATTACCCACCATGCCAGGGGATTCATTTTTTTATATATGTTCTTCTGTCGAAATTGCTGTCATACGCAGAGAAACTCATCCACGACATCTTCTCTCTGACTGACTACAGCAATGCGCTGTTTGGGTGGCCTCCCAGCCAAATCACTAGAGGCTCCATTTAACGCAGAGCAGTGCTGCCAGGACCAAGTCAGACCACATCGCCCCGATCCTGGCCCAACTCCACTGGCTACCGGTCAATTACAGGATCGACTCCAAAATCCCCATGCTTGTATGTAAAGCCTTAAATGGAATGAGCCCCACCTACAGAAGCGACCTCATCTCAAACAGCGAGCCACGTCAAACTCTTCGCTCCAGCCTCTCTCTAAAGCGCTAAGTCCCCAAGACACATCTCCGAACTATGGGTGAACAAGACTTCTGCTCCCTTGACCCTTACCTGTGGAATGCTCTCCCTGACCACCTGATAGCCTCAATTACTCTGACCTTTTAAAACAGGCATTAAATCCCACTTCTACAGTCCCAATCAAAAATGTATTTAGCACCTAGCCCACTATTGCCATTTCACCTGCCTTTATTCCAAATGGGTTTTTATTGTATATAATTATTTATTTTTCCTCAGTAGAGCTTTGAGAACTAAAGAAAAGTGCTACACAAATTAACTGTATTTTGTTCTAAATTACTTGTTTTTCACTGCCTCGACCTCCTACAGTAGGTGATATTCAAGTGTTTATGTTGGGCTTTGAATTACTGTCTCATCTCCTTGTTTTCATCATGCTTGACTGAGCCATAATTGCTATTTAAAGTGAGGAGTTGGATCGTTGTTTTGTACACCGTGAATAATGTTGCTCCTTGTGCACTTCAAGGTATGTAGTGCATAATGTTAGTCTTTCCAGGTACTTTGGATCACATGTAGGTTAGGTTAATATTGCATGTGTATGAGCATGAATCATATTAAAGGGATGGGTAAGGGATCTGCACAAACCATCATTCTGTTTCGAACCAAACTCTGCACTGTTCCAAGTAAATGTGTTTTGGTAAAATGTTGAGTGGAAATTGTTAAAAGTAGTCCTTGTGCATGCAGTGGTATGGTTTGTTTAACTTTGCAATCATTGGTTTTTGTTTGACAGTTTCACTTTAAAATGTGTCTGTCACTGTCACCATGGAATTGCCCATTATTAAAATAATTTACACTAACATAATCCATCCTTTTAAAATCACTCATTTCACAATTACATCAACAATATCTCTGTGCCCCAACTTTTCATAACTGCTGTTGAGGGTCATTTCAGAAGCCTCATGAGTAAATTACACTATTCAGAATGACACAATCTCAGAGTAATTACACCAACACTGAATACCAGTACTAAACTTTATTTTAAAGAGTCTAATTGATAGTGTAAAGAAATGATAAAAACAACCAATATTAAATCTAATCTATATGAAATTGTTAAGGTCATAATGATAATTTTGCCATTTGATTTTGAAGATCACTTGAAGTATCAAAAACAAATATTGTAAAATGATTTAATTAAACATTTTAATTTGGCCTTACTGCCATTAGCCCATACGTAAACGCATTGAATAACAGATTCACCACATGGAACAGATAGTGACCCGCCCCCAGCTTAAACTGACAGATTTTTATGGGGATTTTTTATTAATATGCCAATTAAATTTCCGCAGGGGCGCGGACATTGACCTTAGGGGGTTAGATGTGGCAACATGTCTTTCCCTTCAAATGAGGAATCATTAAGAACTTCAAGGGAGACTATTCATGATTCATGCTATCCACAAGTGTAAACTTTATTAGTTTTAAAATGAACAGAATGTAAAAGCCCTTACATCTATACATCATGGTTGGAGTGGAGGAGGTAGAAAAAAGAAAAGAGGGGGGTGGGGGAAGACAAGCACTTCTGTAACAGAACATTCTACTGCTCCTGGTGCCACTGTACGTTATTAAAAAAAAATGTAAAAAAAAATGACACGCCTTGGATTTGGCTTGAGGTCCGTTAGTCAGCAGCCTCGTCCTCCTCGGACTCAGATTCTGGGAGAAAATATGAGATTCAAGTCAACTGCATGAACAGAATACAGTGCTAAGGTGAATAGAGACAAAACCACAGGGACTAGAGGATGTTTTGAAGGTTTTTATACCTACATGAGCTAGTTGAATTAATTGATTTTCAGTGGCGCTGGATAAGATTTCCTGCTAAATTACCTGACTAACGTCAAATGTAAGCCATGCTCACCTTCCTCTGCATTCTTGAGCCACTCCACAAATTTTTTCATCTGTTCCAGGAACACACTCCTTCCTTTGGCAACGTGGGCCTCTGTGTACCACTTAAGAATGGCCTCCTCACTCAAAACATCCGCTGGGAAAAATAAATCAACATGAAAATTACAACTGCATGAAGATGCAGTTATTGCCACTTGACAAAGACAATTGTGCCAAAATACAAAGTGTTGTGGTGAATCTGTTAGGCAACAGAAAAATATTCGCTCATGTCACTCACCTTGCATTCACACATTAACAGCAGAATCTGCTTCTTCAGCAAGTGAAAGCGTACATATGTCTCACCTCTCCCCCTCTTATATTTGGAAGAAGACACACCAATATAAACTGACCTCTGTCCCTACAATATTTTCTGGTGGGTTCAGATCGGCTAGCCGGAATAGGAACATACTTTTAAAGGTAGATAATCCAGATCCCGCTTTGATAAGCGCGGCGGGAAGGTTTTGGTTGCTACTGTCTGAATCCAGGGTCATTCAGAAAGGATCAGAAGATAGGATCATTGCTCAATGGATACAAGTATCCAAGGTCCCTCCCTCAGACATCCTCCTCCAATGAGCTTTGATAGGGATTGAGGAAACAAGGACTGAGGAGGCAGACAACGCTCTTCACTCATCTCCTTTACCTTTGTATAAGTAAGCCCTGCCCAAGCCAGAACAACCCATAAGGCAGGAGCCCTTCTCCTGTTTCTGTAGCATAAGGCAGCTTGATGTACAAGCACACTCCCTGGACAGGAAGCTAGTCTGTTGCAGGGCATTTCCCTCAATCCATCTTCTTAATGCTGAGTGCTAAGCATCGCTTTTACCAAAGATACTGGTAACTAACCAAAGATATCTCATTTGCTTCTTCTACCCGTGCTGTTACCTTTGTAGAGCAGCACCACAATCTTCTGGAAGGAGTTCATGAAGTGGATGTTGTCGTAGCAGTACTCCTGCATCTTCACGAGCAGTAGGATCTCAGAGGCTCCCTGGGATGTGAACGCCTTCAGCAAGGGGCTGTATTGCTGCGGAGAGGTGGAGAAGAAGGGGGTGTTTTTTGAGTCATGAAAACGAGTGGAAAAAAATGACACTCAATCCCATCACAGCGGTGAAAGTGATGGCTCTGTGAAATTTTAATTTTATTTCACCTTTATTTAACCAGGTAGGAAAGTTGAGAACAAGATCTCATTTACAATAGCAACCTGGTCAAGATAAAGCAAAGCAGTTCGACACATACAACAACACAGAGTTACACATGGAGTAAAACAAACATACAGTCAATAATACAGTAGAAAAATAAGTATATATACAATGTGAGCAACTGAGGTGAGATAAGGGAGGTGAAGGCAAAAAAAGGCCATGGTGGCGAAGTAAATACAATATAGCAAGTAAAATACTGGAATGGTTGATTTGCAGTGGAAGAATGTGCAAAGTAGAGATATAAATAATGGGGTGCAAAGGAGCAAAATAAAGAAATAAATACAGTAGGGAAAGAGGTAGTTGTTTGGGCTAAATTATAGATGGGCTATGTACAGGTGCAGTAATCTGTGAGCTGCTCTGACAGCTGGTGCTTAAAGCTAGTGAGGGAGATGAGTGTTTCCAGTTTCAGAGATTTTTGTAGTTCGTTCCAGTCATTGGCAGCAGAGAACTGGAAGGAGGTGGCCAAAGGAAGAATTGGTTTTGGGAGTGACCAGAGATATACCTGCTGGAGCGCGTGCTACAGGTGGGTGCTGCTATGGTGACCAGCAAGCTGAGATAAGGGGGGACTTTACCTAGCAGGGTCTTGTAGATGACCTGGAGCCAGTGGGTTTTGCGACAAGTATGAAGCGAGGGCCAGCCAACGAGAGCGTACAGGTCGCAGTGGTGGGTAGTATATGGGGCTTTGGTGACAAAACGGATGGCACTGTGATAGACTGCATCCAATTTATTGAGTAGCGTATTGGAGGCTATTTTGTAAATGACATCGCCAAAGTCGAGGAATGGTAGGATGGTCAGTTTTACAAGGGTATGTTTGGCAGCATGAGTGAAGGATGCTTTGTTGCGGAAATGGAAGCCAATTCTAGATTTAACTTTGGATTGGAGATGTTTGATGCGAGTCTGGAAGGAGAATTTACAGTCTAACCAGACACCTAGGTATTTGTAGATGTCCACATATTCTAAGTCAGAGCCGTCCAGAGTAGTGATGTTGGACAGGCGGGCAGGTGCAGGCAGCGATCGGTTGAAGAGCATGCATTTAGTTTTACTAGGAGAGTTGTATGGCATTGAAGCTCACCTGGAGGGTTGTTAACACAGGGTCCAAAGAAGGGCCAGAAGTATACAGAATGGTGTCGTCTGCATAGAGGTGGATTAGAGACTCACCAGGAGCAAGAGCGACATCATTGATGTATACAGAGAAGAGAGTCGGTCCAAGAATTGAACCCTGTGGCACCCCCATAGAGACTGCCAGAGGCCGGGACAACAGACCCTCCGATTTGACACACTGAACTCTATCTGAGAAGTAGTTGGTGAACCAGGCGAGGCAATCATTTGAGAAACCAAGGCTGTCGAGTCTGCCGATGAGGATGTGGTGATTGACAGAGTCGAANAGTCGAATGCCTTGGCCAGGTCAATGAATACGGCTGCACAGTATTGTTTCTTATCGATGGCGGTTAATATATCGTTTAGGACCTTGAGCGTGGCTGAGGTGCACCCATGACCAGCTCTGAAACCAGATTGCGTAGCGGAGAAGGTATGGTGGGATTCGAAATGGTCGGTAATCTGTTTGTTGACTTGGCTTTCGAAGACCTTAGAAAGGCAGGGTAGGATAGATATAGGTCTGTAGCAGTTTGGGTCAAGAGTGTCCCCCCCTTTGAAGAGGGGGATGACCGCAGCTGCTTTCCAATCTTTGGGAATCTCAGATGACACGAAAGAGAGGTTGAACAGGCTAGTAATAGGGGTGGCAACAATTTCAGCAGATAATTTTAGAAAGGGTCCAGATTATCTAGCCCGGCTGATTTGTAGGGGTCCAGATTTTGCAGCTCTTTCAGAACATCAGCTGACTGGATTTGGGAGGAGAAATGGGGAAGGGCGAAATCAGTGTAAACCAACCAGCTCACCTTCAAATGCTTGATGGCTTGTTCTGTGACCAGTTCCTCTTTCTTGTTCCACTCCACATAGCTCATAACACTGGTCCACACGATGCCGATCATGGTCTGCTCTGAGATGTTGTTCTTCTTCATCTCCTCCCTGGCTGACGCAATGATCTGGAGGGAAAGGATGACAGGAAAGCAGGTCAGTAAGTAAGGAACTGCTTCTGGTTATTGGGCATTTCATCTGCATCCCATGCTAACAAAATTAGGCATCATAATCAAACATTATCCTTCATCAACACAGACCAAGGCTGTGTTCCAATTTTCTACCCCAAGTGTGCTCAAATGTACTCCTCATGCAAACACCACCCCAATGCTTCTAAATACAGAAGGGAGAATGAGAGCAATTGCACCCTTTAAGGGTTAAGGGTAGGGAACTCAACCAGGTGGAGTGCTTCTCCAGCAATCAGCATAGACCCAGACTTTGGACTCACGTCTTTGAAAGGGTCCCCGCGTTCCATTTGTTCCTGGAGATCCTTCTGAAGCTCCTTACGGGACCCTATGGCCTGCTGGTTCCTGGCAAAGTCCGACAGCTCTTTGAGACCGGCATCTGTGAAGTACTTAGAGAAATGCTCACAGCTCCGCTTGTTGGCAGGGAACAGCTCCTGCAAAACACAAGGTGGAGAAACAGGCTTTACATCACAGAATTAAATAGAACAAATACTATTACATTGTATCTTTATGATTAAGCACTGTCCAACTCTGAAGGCTTCCCCTTGGCTCTTTCTCAATTCATCTTTCCTCGATTCCTTGCATTCCTTGCATACCCCCTCAAAACTCATTGGAAAGATTGTCAAAGGGGATCGACCTTGGATCTTCTCCTTCAGTACAGTTGAGGTGGCGAGGAGATAGACAAATTGAGATACAGCCTTCGTATTCCCAAGAGAGCTGCCCATTCTTAACTTCCCTAATTATTGTTTTTACACTGACCAAAGGAAAACTAGCATGGCTTTGGATTGGACATTACCCACATGATTGGTGGTCTCACTCACCAAAAGTCTATTATCCATGCCAACCTTCCGAAGACTTCCTGCCACAGAGTTGATATCCTTCTCATGGATCCAGGATTTGAAAAGTTTCACAGCAAAGGCTGCAGAGACACCTGGGTAAAAAAATAAGGGGAAACCATATTTTAGGCCTAGTGCCTACCAGGTGAAAAGCCAAATACCACAGGAGACGATTCTACAAGTTTTACAAGTCTGCCCCGTAAAAACAGAAATTAAGCAACTTCAGACACAAGGACTGTTGTAAGAGACAAAACCATAAATATGCCCTTCATAAATTCACATTCACAGTGAATGTACGCAACATTTAATTTAAGTAATAAAGTAACTGGATATGAGCCTGTAAGTATACAGGCTGGTTTTCCAGACAGATTAAATCTAGTCCTAGATTTTTTTAAATAATGATTCATGGAGAATCTCTATTGAAAGTCATTTTTTGTTCAGGCTTAAAGCGATCAGATTAACTCATGGACTCTGTGTCCAGTATGAAGGAAGTTAAGAGGTAGTTTCAAGAGCCAATCAGAGACATAATGGTATCCATGAGTTCATCAGACTCATGGATAACATAAATCTCATACTATCCGTTTAACTTTTGTAGCAGAAGCCTGCCCTATTGAGCTGGCACTGCTGCACACCTTCTTTGACGAGGTTCTCATTGTAGAGGCTGTTGAGGATAGAGGCTGAGATGTTGCCATTGGCCAGCAGGATGCCAGTCAACATGGCCAGCTTGTTGCGCTCAGACTCAGTGAATCCCTTCAGGAATAGCAGCAACTGCACAGGAGAGAAGAACAAGAGGGAAACACAAACACTGAAACTTAGAATGGAATACAATAGAATGCTGGTATAAGAACAGAATGCAATTCTATTCCATTCTATCCTTAGCAAACTTAAATTGCATATTCACCAAAGAAAGGAGTATACGGTGTGGATAGAATGCAGCACTTTGGACTGGATAACATTATTGAACATAAGTTGAAAGAATTGCATATTCTATAATCATGCCAGGATCAATAATGTTATCCATTCTGACATCTATCAAGACTGCATCACAAATAGCACCCTATTCCCTTTACAGTGCACTCATTTTTACCAGCACCCTATTGATGTCCTTTGGGAAACATCAATGAGTTGAATAACTAGTTTACGGTTGAACGATCCAACAGATAAGAGAGCAAGTCACATCTTGAACAATGTTGCTCAAGACGACAATCAACAATGCCTTCACCTTCTTGATCTCCTCTTCAAACCCTTTCTCCAGGTACTTGTAACGCCTGATAAGCTTGTTGAAAACCTAGGTATCGAATGGGAAAATTAAATCAGATCTCTAAAAAAACAGCCTAATGTCAATCAAAACTGTAGCACACTTATCATAATCAACCTTTTCTGTCAGTAAAAAGGGGAAAGGGGTTTGAACCACCACTACTAATATTGCTAGTAAGTCAAGGTATCATCATATTCAGCTCTTTATTGTTAAACCAAAAACAAACACTATTGCACAAGTGTACCTGAGCATATGCTTGCATGGTCTCCAGGTCTTCTTGTGCTGTAAACAGACAGAACTCTGTACGGGTCAAGTCATCTGACAAGGTACCACCTGGGGCTGAACAAGAATAAAAAGGGAAAGTTATTATACAGACTGTCACACACATTCTTTCATTCTATTCTATCACCAGAACTATATTATTTTCCCGGCATTCTATTCTTTCCCATCCTTACACCAACATTCTATCCTTACCCAGCATTCTATTCTATCCTTACCCAGCATTCTATTCTATCCTTACCCAGCATTCTATTCTATCCTTACCCAGCATTCTATTCTATCCTTACCAAGCATTCTATTCTATCCTTACCAAGCATTCCGCCAGCCACCAGGATGTCGAAGAGCGTCTCAGCATAGCGGCGGTAGTCAAGCTTGGCACCAGAGGCATCAAGAAATTTCGCAACCGCGTCCAGATCACTGCCAGTTTGGTTCAAACCTTGTACAATGGTTTCCTGAAACTGAGTAGGGTCAAACACCTTCTTTTCATCTGTTGAAAGATCAATGCATTTATTAGGGACAAACCATAACAGCAATTGACCAGTCATGATATCAATATTCAGTTTACACCCACCTCTCTTCCTAGTTTTAAAACGCTGGCCTGTAAGCGTTGGCTTCTGAATCTTTTGATTACTCATAAAAAGACACCCTGAATGAGACAGAGAAAAGATTATACTATAGCTGAAAGATCAGCTAATGATAGTTGCTTTACTTAGCCAGCAGATCCGATCCGCTTGCTTACAGCTGTACTAGGGTCGAACAGCATTCATGTGTATTTAAGACACGCGGAGCCAGATCAAGACATGGCTTGGGGAAAGTACCTCAATCCATTGATGAGAAATGTGCTGTACTCCGAATTGTCTGTTACATCAAGAAGATTGAACGATTGCTACGTTTTTCAGGAAAACTATCCTTTTTGTAGGTAGCAGAAGCCACAGGAGCCATTTTGGAATCAGCTCATTTGTTGTTCAACGGGATGTGCCATTTCATAATGGCTGCTGTTGTTACTGCTTGCTAAAGGAGGACAAAAATGTCAGTTCACATATAAACAAAGTCATTCAATCTTCTCTGTGTAACAGTTGTGATTATGGGACCAGGGGCAAAAGGCGGTACGCTCCGGTAGAGCGTCCATGCAAAATAAATAGTGGGGGTACGCTGTCCCGGTAAAACGTTAGCCTATAACAATTAATACAACATGTTCAAAAACTATAGGCTATTACACAATTAATTAACATTACTGCATGTCAGCCGCATGAAAATTTGCGAATTGACTGGAAACCAAATTGTGCTGTGGTTTGAGGAGAACACTTACATTTTGTCACAGGGAGATGAGTGGCCGAGACGGTCACGGGCAAGGCGGAGATGAGTGGCCAAGACAGAGGCGTACATGGACAACAGTGGATGCATCAATTCAGGCTACAAGTGTAGGCCTAATGACAATCGCAGAATAACAGATGTCTCTTCCCAGTAATTAAATCGCAGGTGCACTGTTTGCGTTTGGATGCTGAAATAATTTTGTGAGTGGACAAATATCTTGCGGGTAGCCTACAGGAGCATCTTTGTTTGGCAATCAGATGATAACATCATGACTGGTTGTGTTTATGCCACATTAAAAAGGCATAGGTGACGTGTCCATAAGACATGGGGAAGCTTTCCCTAAAGTATATCGAATTAAATTTCCAAAATTATATAGCCTAATTAGCTTACTCCTGTCTATACAGAAATAAATAAAATCCTTCAAAATAGGATACAACAGAAAGCATGATTTGGCCACAGAACATCATTAACTTAAAAAACACGTGGATTGTTTTACATTGGGGGCTCCGGAGTGGCCCAGCAGTCTAAGGCACCACATATCAGTGCTAAAGGCTTAACTACAAACACCATTGTTCGATTCCAGGCTGTATCACAACCAGACATAGGTCCCATAGTCCCATAGGGCCACGCACAATTGGCCCAGCATAATCCGGGTTTGGCCGGTGTAGGCCGTCATTGTAAATAAGAATTTGTTCTTAACTGACTTGCCTAATTAAATAAAGGTTACATTTACATCACAAAGCCTACAGTCGGAAGGGCCTGCAATTTGGGCAGTGCAAGCTGCAATTACCAAACAGATGATTGTTTAAGTGCGACTGTCGGTGAAAAGCAAAGAGACCCAGCCAGGGATATCCCAATATTTAAAAATACAATCACAAAAAAAACTTTGGAAAGCAAATGGCTATAAAGAGATGACAACGAAAAGGTATCAAATTCCTTAACTTAATTGTGCGAACAGTAGCCTATCTTATTTGCACCAGTGGAGAACATTGGACATATCCCTGGCGAGTGTGCATATTCACTGTCTTTGTCATTGGGTCTGTGGCACTTATTGTTTTTGGACAATAATTTCCTCCTCCAGATTAGATGGATCTCATATTGTATTTGTGTCTCCCCTTTTCGTTGGCAAATTACATGGATCAGACAACAGTTGTTATTGATATGTTTGTCAGTGTCAGCCGAGTAGGCTACCTTGTAATTTTTGTAGTATGAAGAAGAAGAAAAAAAGCATGTTTGCACTTGGGTGTCCCACACCGGTAAGAAAGTACATCTACTTCCCCCCTGCATTCGGTGTACATCCATGGATTGAGGTACGTTTTACATGCCATATCTCGCCTGCTCCTGCGGTGTCTTAGACACAGGAATGCTTTCCGACCCTAGCTAACTGAATGCAAGGGGGTCGGCTCTGCTGGCTATGCGTTACCTAGCTAGCTAAAGGCCGGCCGGCTGGCTAACACAGCGGCCTCGGAGACGCAATCCATGCATGGCCAGTTAGCTAGCTAGTTAGTTACTGACGAATTGAACTGCAAATCAACAAATACTGAACATCTGTAACATCTTGCAAGACGAACTAGCAAACTACTGCTGTGTAGAAATACCTAACTACAATGCTAGCATGATTGACAGAGTTAAATAGCTAACGTTAGCTAGCATAATTGCTAAAGTTAGCAAACTTGCGCAGGCGTCAAATAAACTTAATTGATTTAGCTAGCTACTACTATCGTCATCATACCAGACATACAAGTTAAATTACACTACTTACCGAAATCAAAGTTATCCTCAAAAACAGTCGAAGAAACACGAAATACTGCGACACAACTGAACAGGCCAGACCAAAAAACTCAGTGAAAAGTGAAGGGTGTACTACGGCTGCGCAAGCTTGATATGACGTAGACATTATGCCGCGTTCGTACTTCTTCTTCTTCTTTGGTGGGGTTAATCGGCGGTTGGCATCCAACGTTAGGGCGCATTACCGCCACCTACTGCACTGGAGTGTGGGCCAGAGACGGAGAAACTAAATCCTACCTGCCAGCCCCGTTGCTCTTAAAAAAGATAACAAAATATTTGAGACTATATCTAATGACGTTCTACTCAATATACTCTTTAAACGAATTTCCTGTATCCCCTTCTTCCTCATACTAGATCTCATCCTCTCTCTTTCCCTCCAATAATGTCCACACTGTATCAATACATGCTCCACTGTCTCTGTTTCCTGGCAATACTCACATTTTCCTGTTGGATACTTTCCTATCACATGTAAGGTCTTATTCGACTGGCTGTGTCCCACCCTTAATCTTGTAAATATAGCCTCCTCTCTTATGTCCCTTCCTGCCGTTCTCCCCAACTTTCCTCTGTACTTGAAATAAATGCCTGTCCTTAGTATCTCTATTCCACTGCTCCTGCCATTTCTCCACCATCACTGTCCATATCATGCTTTTTGCCTCTGCCTTGCTCATTGAAACTACCATATCAACATCCCAACTACTTAGTGCTTGTTTAGCCAGTACATCAACTGCCTCGTTCCCCTCCAATCCCACATGAGCTGAGGAGCCATGTAAATATTATCTTTATACCCATTTGTTTACTCCTGGCATGGGTTTGTAGCACCTCATAAAGTAGGTATTGTTTGCTACGTGATATAAAGGACTGGAGACTCCTTAGCACTGCACATGAATCAGAGCAAATAACTACTCTTTCTGGCTTAACTTCCTCCACCCACTGCAAGGCCAACAGAATGGCCATCAGCCACATTCATGACATCTGTACATTTCACAAATACCCGCATACGACTCGGAAAACCCACTTGAACGCCCTCCCACTGTTAATATTTCATCCCCAACTCTGAGTTTCCCACTTAGATCTCTCTAAACAAAGAACACAGCAAACATGGCGGAATCTTCAAAACAAATGTTATCCAATCACGTACATAATTTACAGCATGTAAAATTATATATGATAGTAGTCCCCTAATAATTAAATGTATATAGGTAGTTGTGACACCCCTTTTTTTGTCCATGATGGCAAACACAAATTTAACTGAACATAAATTGGCAAAAAAATTATTTAATACTAAAAGCTTTGTTTAAAAAAAACTTGGATCATAAGTACATTCTTGCCGTGTATTATTTGTTTTCTTACAATTTGGAACCAAACGTGACAATTGTCCAATGGTGTGACTGTCCCAGGTAAGGTTGTGGAGCTTTGAATTTAAGTATTTATTATAACATTTATTTCAATGAATACAATTCCCTTCACCTAATCTTTTAGTTATAACACAGAAGTTTATTTAAAATAACAATAGTCCTCAAGTCTATTCATGATATTTCCAAATAGTTTTGATTGATTACATTTTGTCCATAAAAGCCATGTCCACTTGGTGTGACACAATTCTGTGATTCAATAATGAGCCAGCATTTGGGCACCATTGTGGTAGGGACAGTTATCTTGCAATGAGTAAGTACTGAAGACATGGCTGGAGCACATGGCCTGACCAGATTGTAAAAGCTTTATGATAAATATTTATCAAAATGTTGCACTTTTGAGCCATTGCCATAAAAGGGGTCAGTTTCTAAGTTCTTTGGTATGATGCAGTTTGAATGTGTATATATTACAAATAAGAATACTTTTTGACAATTGAAGTATAAAAAGCAATGGAAACATGTTGTGGTGAAATCATATGGAAAGCTTACTGTAAGCCCCAAAATGGACCATACAGCCTGAGATTTCCAATGGTGTGACAGCTTTTTTCCCTTGGTGTGTCACGCCAGAGGAAGTAGCTGTCACTCCAGGGAACATAACCAATTAATAAACTTCTATAATTACCTCTTTAGACTTATTTTTCATCAAATAACACTTATTTGCATGAGACCTATTTGTATCCTGTTGCAATTTTGATAATTTTAAGTGATTCTGAATGCAATATTTATGTTTTCATTATCCCAGGCCTGGTTTCTCACTGTCGGCAGGTGAACATTGCTCTCGTGACCTCTGGGTCTGTCTCTGCCCTCTGGGGAGGATCGAGTTCTTTTACGTGGCCCTGGTGATTTTTTTTATTTTTTTATTTTTATTTAACCTTTATTTAACCAGGTAGGCAAATTGAGAACACGTTCTCATTTACAATTGCGACCTGGCCAAGATAAAGCAAAGCAGTTCGACACATACAACAACACATAGTTACACATGGAGTAAAACAAACATATAGTCAATAATACAGTGAAAAAAAAAAAAAAGTCTATATACAATGTGAGCAAGTGAGGTGAGATAAGGGAGGTGAAGGCAAACAAATATATGTTATAAATAATAAAATATAAAAGGCCATGGAGGCGAAGTGAGTACAACACAGCAAGTAAAATAAAAACTAAAAAAACACTGGAATGGTTGGTTTGCAGTGGAAGAAAGTGCAAAGTAGAGACAGAAATAATGGGGTGCAAAGGAGCAAAATAAATTAATAAATAAATACAGTAGGTAAAGAGGTAGTTGTTTGGGCTTAATTGTAGATGGGTTATGTACAGGTGCAGTAATCTATGAGCTGCTCTGACAGCTGGTGCTTAAAGCTAGTGAGGGAGATAGGTGTTTCCAGTTTCAGAGATTTTTGTAGTTCGTTCCAGTCATTGGCCGAGAACTGGAAGGAGAGGCGTCCAAAGGAAGAATTGGTTTTGGGGGTGACTAGAGAGATATACCTGCTGGAGGCGCTGCTACAGGTAGGTGCTGCTATGGTGACCAGCGAGCTGAGATAAGGGGGACTTTACCTAGCAGGGTCTTGTAGATGACCTGGAACCAGTGGGTTTGCGACGAGTATGAAGCGAGGGCCAGCCAACGAGAGTGTACAGGTCGCAGTGGTGGGTAGTATATGGGGCTTTGGTGACAAAACGGATGGCACTGTGATAGACTGCATCCAATTTATTGAGTAGGGTTTTGGAGGCTATTTGTAAATGACATCACCGAAGTCGAGGATTGGTAGGATGGTCAGTTTTACAAGGGTATGTTTGGCAGCATGAGTAAAGGATGCTTTGTGTGCGAATAGGAAAGCCAATTCTAGATTTGACTTTGTTATTGGAGATGTTTGATGTGAGTCTGGAAGGAGAGTTTACAGTCTAACCAGACACCTAGGTATTTGTAGTTGTCCACATATTCTAAGTCAGAGCCGTCCCAAAGTAGTGATGTTGGACAGGCGGGCAGGAGCAGGCAGCGATCGGTTGAAGAGCATGCATTTGGTTTTACTTGTATTTAAGAGCAGTTGGAGGCCACGGAAGGAGAGTTGTATGGCATTGAAGCTCGCCTGGAGGGTTGTTAACACAGTGTCAAAAGAAGGGCCAGAAGTATACAGAATAGTGTCGTCTGCGTAGAGGTGGATCAGAGAATCACCAGCAGCAAGAGCGACATCATTGATGTAAACAGAGAAGAGAGTCGGTCCAAGAATTGAACCCTGTGGCATCCCCATAGAGACTGCCAGAGGCCCGGACAACAGACCTCCGATTTGACACACTGAACTCGATCAGAGAAGTAGTTGGTGAACCAGGCGAGGCAATCATAGAGAAACCAAGGCTGTCGAGTCTGCCAATGAGGATGTGGTGATTGACAGAGTCAAAAGCCTTGGCCAGGTCAATGAATACGGCTGCACAGTATTGTTTCCTATCGATGGCGGTTACGATATCGTTTATGACCTTGAGCGTGGCTGAGGTGCACCCATGACCAGCTCTGAAACCAGATTGCATAGCGGAGAAGGTGTGGTGGGATTCGAAATGGTCGGTAATCTGTTTGTTGACTTGGCTTTCGAAGACCTTAGAAAGGCAGGGTAGGATAGATATAGGTCTGTAGCAGTTAGGGTCAAGGGTGTCCCCCCTTTGAAGAGGGGGATAACCGCAGCTGCTTTCCAATCTTTGGGGATCTCAGACGACACGAAAGAGAGGTTGAAGAGGCTAGTAATAGGGGTGGCAACAATTTCAGCAGATAGTTTTAGAAAGAAAGGGTCCAGATTATCTAGCCCGGCTGATTTGTAAGGGTCCAGATTTTGCAGCTCATTTAGAACATCAGCTGACTGTATTGGGAGAAAGAGAAATGGGGAAGGCTTGGGCGAGTAGCAGAGGGGAGGGCAGTGCTGTTGTCCGGGGTAGGGGTAGCCAGGTGGAAAGCATGGCCAGCCGTAGAAAAATGCTTATTGAAATTCTCAATTATAGTGGATTTGTCGGTGGTGACAGTGTTTCCTATCTTCAGAGCGGTTGGAAGCTGGAGGAGGTGTTCTTATTCTCCATGGACTTTACGGTGTCCCAGAACTTTTTGAATTTGTGTTGCAGGAAGCAAATTTCTGCTTGAAAAAGCTAGCCTTGGCTGTTCTAACTGCCTGTGTTATATTGGTTTCTGGCTTCCCTGAAAAGTTGCATATCACGGGGCTGTTCGATGCTAATGCAGAACGCCATAGGATGTTTTTCTGTTGGTTAAGGGCAGTCAGGTCAGGAGAGAAACAAGGGCTATATCTGTTCCTGGTTCTAAATTTCTTGAATGGGGCATGCTTATTTCAAGATGGTGAGGAAGGCATTTAAAAAAAATGACCAGGCATCCTCTACTGACGGGATGAGATCAAATCCTTCCAGGATACCCCGGCCAGGTCGATTAGAAAGGCCTGCTCGCTGAAGTGTTTCAGGGAGCGTTTGACAGTGATGAGTGGAGGTCGTTTGACGCTGACCCATTACGGATGCAGGCAATGAGGCAGTGATCGCTGAGATCTTGGTTGAAAACAGCAGAGGTGTATTTGGAGGGCAAGTTTGTTAGGATGATATCTATGAGGGTACCCGTGTTTACGGAATTGGGGTGGTACCTGTAGGTTCATTGATAATTTGTGTGAGATTGAGGGCATCAAGCTTAGATTTTAGGGTGGCTGGGGTGTTGAGCATGTCAAATTTAGGTCGCCTAGCAGCACGAGCTCTGAAGATAATGGGGGGCAATCACACATATAGTGTCCAGAGCACAGCTGGGGGCAGAGGGTGGTCTATAGCAGGCGGCAACGGTGAGAGACTTGTTTTTAGAGAGGTGGATTTTTAAAGTAGAAGTTCAAATTGTTTGGGAACAGACCTGGATAGTATAACAGAACTCTGCAGGCAGTCTTTGCAGTAGATTGCAACACCGCCCCCTTTGGCCGTGTCTATCTTGTCTGAAAATCTTGTATTGGGGATGAAAATGTCTGAATTTTTGGTGGTCTTTTCTAAAGCCAGGATTCAGACACGGCTAAAACAATCCGGGTTGGCAGAGTGTGCTAAAGCAGTGAACAAAACAAAACTTAGGGAGGAGGCTTCTAATGTTAACATGCATGGAAGCCAAGGCTATTACGGTTACAGAAGTCATCAAAAGAGAGCGCCTGGGAATAGGAGTGGAGCCAGGTACTGCAGGGCCTGGATTCACCTCTACATCACCAGAGGAACAGAGGAGGAGTAGGATAAGGGTACGGCTAAAAGCTATGAGATTTGGTCGCCTAGAGGACTAGAGCAGAGAGTAAAAGGAAGTTTCTGGGGCGATAAAATAGTTTAAAGAATAATGTACAGACAAAAGGTTATGGTAGGATGTGAATACAGTGGAGGTAAACCTAGGTATTGAGTGATGATGAGAGAGATATTGTCTCTAGAAACATCATTGAAACCAGGTGATGTCATCGCATATGTGGGTGGTGGAACTGAGAGGTTGGATATGGTATAGAGAGCAGGGCTAGAATCTCTACAGTGAAATAAGCCAATAAACACTAACCAGAACAGCAATGGACAAGGCATATTTACATTAAGGAGAGGCATGCTAATCGAGTGATCAATAAGGGTCCAGTGAGTAGAGGTTGGTTGGGGTCGTGGCGATCCAGACAGCTGGCCGGGTATATGGCTATCGGTAGCAGCATAGGATGGAGGTCTGTTTGTAGATACCTCGTGCGTTTCCGTCGGTAGGTTAGTGGGGTTCCGTGTAGTGGGGTTCCGTGTGGTAGAGGGGATCAATCCAAATTGGCAAAATAGATATAGTGACCCAAGGAAAAAATGGTGATGGTGCAGGCACATATTGGGGGCTGTGGTACTCCTATTCCTGGTTCTCACTCCCTGCATTAGACCATCCCTCCCCTTGGTCCCTCTCTGTCTGTCCTACCAGTTTCACTCCTCTAATTGACATACGTGATCCATCTTGAGAGGGCCAAATCAGCTGTGCCTCTTTTGGAGACTGTTCCCCCCTGCTCTAACTGTTTGATTATGCCATATTCTTGTCCCAAAGATTAAGCAGTGCAGTGAAAATGTGAATGGCTCATTAAATCAGTTAAGGTTCCATTTATTGCTCAAATGTTACTTTGATAACTGTGTCAATTCTAGTGCTAAGATATGCCAACAATTGTTGACCTTCGAGGACATGCATTTATCAGACCCAAAACCCATACAGAGTGACCCTTCGTGGCACTGGCATATAATTCGAATGTCTGCCCCATCAACTTCCGATGGTAGTTTCTGTGCCTACCATGGTGACCATGGGTAACGGGGAATCAGTGTTTGATTCTGGAGAGGGAGCCTGAGATATGCCTACCACATCCAAGGAAGGCAGCAGGTACGCAAATGATCCACTTCCGATTTGGGAAGTCCTTGTAATTGGAATGAGTACACTTCAAATTCTTTAATGAGGATCCATTACTGATGTTTAGAAACATTTTTATAGTGGTCAGAAACTTCTGAAAGTGTCATTAATTATATCTTAACAATAAAATGTGACTGCCTATTGTGTGTATTGTCCGTTGTGGTGACAATAAGTTATCTTGGATAAAATGTTAAATTAATTGTTTAGCAAGTAAGATAATTGCTTTTTACATAGGCTTAGTGAAATAACTGTGTATCTTACCTTAAATGTAATTGCGAGACACTTGGTTAGCATATTCAATCTCTCCCTATCCCAGTCTGCTGTCCACACATGCTTCAAGATTGTTCCTGTACCCAAGAAAGCAAAGGTAACTGAACAGAATGACTATTGCCCCATAGCACTCACTTCTGTCATCATGAAGTGCTCTGAGAGACTAGTCAAGGATCATATCACCTCTACCTTACCTGACACCCTAGACCCACTTCAATTTGCTTACATCCCCAATAGATCCACAGACGATGCAATCGCCATCGCACTTTACACCCTATCCCATCTGGACAAGAGGAATACCTACAGTGGGGCAAAAAAGTATTTAGTCAGCCACCAATTGTGCAAGTTCTCCCACTTAAAAAGATGAGAGAGGCCTGTAATTTTCATCATAGGTACACTTCAACTATGACAGACAAAATTAGAAAAAAAATCCAGAAAATCACATTGTAGGATTTTTTATGAATTTATTTGCAAATTATGGTGGAAAATAAGTATTTGGTCACCTACAAACAAGCAAGATTTCTGCTTCTCACAGACCTGTAACTTCTTCTTTAAGAGGCTCCTCTGTCCTCCACTCGTTACCTGATTAATGGCACCTGTTTGAACTTGTTATCAGAATAAAAGACACCTGTCCACAACCTCAAACAGTCACACTCCAAACTCCACTATGGCCAAGACCAAAGAGCTGTCAAAGGACACCAGAAACAAAATTGTAGACCTGCACCAGGCTGGGAAGACTGAATCTGCAATAGGTAAGCAGCTTGGTTTGAAGAAATCAACTGTGGGAGCAATTATTAGGAAATGGAAGACATACAAGACCACTGATAATCTCCCTCGATCTGGGGCTCCACGCAAGATCTCACCCCGTGGGGTCAAAAATGATCACAAGAACGGTGAGCAAAAATCTCAGAACCACACGGGGGACCTAGTGAATGACCTGCCGAGAGCTGCAGTGCCAGACGTGTCCCCTGCTTAAGCCAGTACATGTCCAGGCCCGTCTGAAGTTTGTTAGAGAGCATTTGGATGATCAGAAGAAGATTGGGAGAATGTCATATGGTCAGATGAAACCAAAATAGAACTTTTTGGTAAAAACTCAACTCGTCGTGTTTGGAGGACAAAGAATGCTGAGTTGCATCCAAAGAACACCATACCTACTGTGAAGTATGGGGTGAAACATCATGCTTTGGGGCTGTTTTTCTGCAAAGGGACCAGGACGACTGATCTGTGTAAAGGACAGAATGAATGGGGCCATGTATCGTGAGATTTTGAGTGAAAACCTCCTTCCATCAGCAAGGGCATTGAAGATGAACGTGGCTGGGTCTTTCAGCATGACAATGATCCCAAACACACCGCCCGGGCAACGAAGGAGTGGCTTCGTAAGAAGCATTTCAAGGTCCTGGAGTGGCCTAGCCAGTCTCCAGATCTCAACCCCATAGAAAATCTTTGGAGGGAGTTGAAAGTCCGTGTTGACCAGCAACAGCCCCAAAACATCACTGCTCTAGAGGAGATCTGCATGGAGGAATGGGCCAAAATACCAGCAACAGTGTGTGAAAACCTTGTGAAGACTTACAGAAAACGTTTGACCTCTGTCATTGCCAACAAAGGTATAATAACAAAGTATTGAGATAAACTTTTGTTATTGACCAAATACTTATTTTCCACCATAATTTGCAAATAAATTCATAAAAAATCCTACAATGTGATTTTCTGGAAAAAAAATTCTCATTTTGTCTGTCATAGTTGAAGTGTACCTATGATGAAAATTACAGGCCTCTCTCATCTTTTTAAGTGGGAGAACTTGCACAATTGGTGGCTGACTAAATACTTTTTTACCCCACTGTATGTAAGAATGCTGTTCATTCACTACAGCTCAGCATTCAACACCATAGTACCCTCCAAGCTCATGATTAAGCAACTGGGTCCTGGACTTCCTGACGCCCCCCCACCCCATCCCCCCAGGTGGTGAAGGTAGGAAACAACACTTCCACTTCGTTGATCCTCAACACTGGGGACCCACAAGGATGCGTGCTCAGCCCCCTCCTGTACTCCCTGTTCACCCATGACTGCGTGGCCACGCATACCTCCAACTCCATCATCAAGTTTGCAGTAGGCCTGATTACCAACAATGACGAGATAACCTACAGGGAGGAGTTGAGGTGCCTGGGAGTGTGGTGCCAGGAAAATAGCCTCTCACCCAACGTCAACAAAACAAAGGAGCTGATCGTTGATCGTGGAAACAGCAGAGGGGCACCCCCCTGTCCACATTGACGGGACCACAGTGGAAAAGGTGGAAAGCTTCAAGTTCCTCGGCGTACACATCACTTAAAAACTGAAATGGTCCACCCAAACAGACAGTGTGGTGAAGAAGACGACACAGCACCTCTTCAACCTCAGGAGGCTGAAGAAATTTGGCTTGGCAACTTAAACCTTCACAAACCTTTACAGATGCACAATTAAGAGCATCCTGTCGGTTTGTATTACAACCTGGTACGGCAACTGCACTGCCCACAACCGCAGGGTTCTCCAGAGGCTGGTGCAGTCTGCCCAACGCATCACCGGGGCAAACTACCTGCCCTCCAGGACACCTACAACACCCGATGTCACAGGAAGGCCAAATAGATCAGCAAGGACAACAACCACCCGGGCCACTGCTTGTTCAGAAGGCGAGGTCAGTACAGGTGCATCAAAGCTGGGACCGAGAGACTGAAAACAGCTTCTATCTCAAGGCCATCAGACTGTTAAATAGCCATCACTAGGACATTAGAGGCTGCTGCCCTATATACATAGACTTGAAATCACTGGCCACTTTAATAATGTTTACATATTTTGCATTACTCATCTCATATGTATACAGTTTTTTCTATCATATTCTACTGTATCTTAGTCTATGCCACTCACATTGCTCGTCCAAATATGTATATACTCTTAATTCTGTTTCTTTACTTTAGATTTGTGTGTATTGTGTGTATTGTTGTGAAATATGTTAGATATTACTTGTTAGATATTACTGCACTGTTGGAGCTAGAAACACAAGCATTTCACTACACCCACAATAACATCTGCTAAACACGTGCATATGACAAATAACATTTGATTTGATTTAATTAAACAAGGAAATAATATGTTTTTCATTTTAAATCCAAGAATATGATTACTGATTTAAAGACAGAAGTAACTAAATAATGAAAAAAAAGATTTGTCTTGTCTATTTGGGAATCATTGAAACCTTTACATTACCATTAAGTGTAATGTCACACCAGAGGACAAATTCAAGGCACTAATGCATTAAATGGTTAATTCAATTGGATATAAACTCAAAATTGAAGCTGGCCATGTAACATTTTGAGTTGTTTAGACAGTTTATTGTAACTCAATTTTTTTTTACCTACATTTTAGAGGAAATAATTGTTCTACTTTTGTTTTGGCCGTATGGCAACTACCCATATAGGAAACAGATCAAATCAAATCAAATCAAATCAAGTTTATTTTATATAGCCCTTCGTACATCAGCTAATATCTCGAAGTGCTGTACAGACACCCAGCCTAAAACCCTCCAAAACAGCCAAGCAGATGCAGGTGGATGTAGAAGCAACGGTGGCTAGCGAAAAACTCCCTAGAAAGGCCCCAAAACCTAGGAAGAACCCTAAGAGAGGAACCAGGCTATGAGGGGGTGGCCAGTCCTCTTCTGCTGTCTGGCGTGGAGATATAAACAGAAACTATGCCAAGATGTTGGCAAAAATTGTTGCATAAGTGACAAGGCCATGCGTCAAACTAAAATAATCAAGAATAATTTCAGTTGGCTTTCATAGCCGATCATCAGAGTTGAAAATAGCAGTGTCCCGGGACACGGTGGCGGTTCCATAAACCGCAGCCAGAACAGAATGAAACTGGCTAATAGCAGCAAGGCCAGGTGGACTGGGACAGCAAAGGAGCCATCACGCGACCGGCAGCCCCGCACGCACGGTCCCAGGGCTCAAGGTCCTCCGAGAGAGAGAAAGAGAGCAGAGAACGAGAGAATTAGAGAGAGCAACCGATTCTTCAACACATGTTCATAAATGACAAGCATGGTCAATAATAATCAGGAATAAATGTCAGTTGACTTTTCATAGCCGCCATCATTAAAGAATTGAAAACAGCAGGTCTGGCGACAGTAGGGGTTCCCATAACCGCAGGCAGAACAGTTAACTGGCAATCAGCCACAGCAGCGGCCAGGCGGACTGGGGACAGCAAGGCAGTCATCATGCCCCGGTATCTGACGTCACTGCGTCCTAGGGCTCCGGTCCCCTAGAAGAAGAAAGAAAGAGAGAAAGAGAGAATTAGAGAGAGCCAAGATTTTCAAAAATGTTCATAACATGACAAGCATGGTCCAAAATAATAACTCAGCGAATAAAAAGGTCAGTTGGCTTCCTTCATAGCCGAGTCATTAGAGATTGCAACAGGTACCGGGGTTTCCATAACCGCAGACAGAACAGTTGAAACTGGAACAGCAGCAAGGCCAGGTGGACTGGGGACAGCAAGGAGTCATCATGCCCGGTTTGCCGTGACGTATGGTCCTAGGGCTCAGGTTCTCCGAGAGAGAGAAAGAAAGAGAGAACGAGAGAATTAGAGAGAGCATACTTAAATTCACACAGGACACTGGATAAGATAGGAGAGGTACTCCAGGTATAACCAACTGACCCTAGCCCCCCGACACATAAACTACTGCAGCATAAATACTGGAGGCTGAGACAGGAGGGGTCAGGAGACACTGTGGCCCCAGATCAGAGGGATAGCGGGTCTGACACCTTTTAATGGTTGAATATTACCGTGTTTTTGTTGTGTTTTGCCCCGTAATCATGGCCAGTTTGAAAGCCTTTGTTTACACCTCTAGAAGAGGAACTGATATAAAACACCTAGTATTCATTAATATACTGTAATATGCAAATGCATACAGACAACCTGCTAGCTCTAATCCCTTTTAATTACAGTAAAATACGGTATAAATAATTTTCTTACAGTTTAATAGTTACTTTTACTGTACTGTGTTTCATTGCTCTAGCATCAAGTTACCGTGAATATCTCAGTAGCATTGTATTGCCACTAAATAGAGATGGTCAGAGATACTGTATGTCATAAGATATATTGCTGTATTTACAAAAACATGTAAGATCAATGTGTCCTTAACTACAGCAACATGTTCAGTAATGGTTACAGAAACGTTTTACTTGCTATGACTGTGCTATGTGTTTTTTTAATCAACCTTGGTTGAATGTAAATTGCAAATAACAATACAATTTACGAATAACAATTATGAAGATGGCGCCAGAAGAAATGGCAGCCGCTTTACGGGTGACTAACCAATTTACATTTACATTTAAGTCATTTAGCTGACGCTCTTATCCAGAGCGACTTACAAATTGGAAAGTTCATACATATTCATCCTGGTCCCCCCGTGGGGAATGAACCCACAACCCTGGCGTTGCAAGCGCCATGCTCTACCAACTGAGCCACACGGGACCAATTGTGCAATTCTGTGTTTTTTTGGCATTATTTGTAACTTATTTTGTACATAATGTTTCTGCCACCGTATCTTACGGCAAAAAAACAGCTTCTGGATATCAGGACAGCGATCACTCATCTCGGATGAGACAAAGATTTTTTCTTCAACAAGCAGGACGCACAGGATGTATTTCAGACACCCTACAAGGCCGAAATCCCTGTCATTGGCAAGAGAAAGAGACGCAGGTATAGAGGACACAGGGCGGGGTGCCTTGTAAGGATTCGCCAACGGCGAGTGAGAAATCTGCCCTTACCATCAATATTACTTGCCAACGTACAATCACTGGACAATAAATTAGACGAAGTACGATCATGAATATCCTACCAACGGGACATCAAAAACTGTAACATCTTATGTTCCCCCGAATCGTGGCTGAATGACGACATGTAAAACATTCAGCTAGCGAGATATACGCTGCACCGGCTAGACAGAACAGCACAAGACGAGGGGGGGGGGCAGTCTCTGTATATTTGTAAACAACAGCTGGTGCATGAAATCTAAGGAAGTCTCTAGATTTTGCTCTCCTGAAGTAGAGTATCTCATTGTAAACTGTAGACCACACTATTTGCCAAGAGAGTTTTCATTTAAAAAAGGTTTGGCTGTTTATTTACCACCACAGACTGGCACTAAGACCCCACTGAGTCAGCTGTATAAGGAAATAAGCAAACAAGAAACCGCTCACCCAGAGGCTGTGCTCCTAGTGACCGGGGACTTTAATGTAGGAAAACTTAAATCAGTTTAAACTCATTTCTATCAGCATGTTTCAATGCGCAACCTCGCCCTCCATTTGGCAAATCTGACCATAATTCTATCCTCCTGATTCCTGCTTACAAGCTCAAATTAAAGCAGGAAGCACCAGTGACTCGGTCTATAAAAACGTGGTCAGATGAAGCAGATGCTAAACTACAGGTCTGTTTTGCTAGCACAGACTGGAATATGTGCCGGGATTCTTCCGATGGCATTGAGGAGTACACCACATCAGTCACTGGCTTTATCAATAATTGCATCGAGGAAGTCATCCCCACAGTGACTGCACATACAGTTGAAGTTGGAAGTTTACATACACTTAGGTTGGAGTCATTAAAGCTCGTTTTTCAACCACTCCACAAATTTCTTGTGAACAAACTATAGTTTTGGCAAGTCGATTAGGACATCTACTTTGTGCATGACACAAGTAATGTTTTCAACAATTGTTTACAGACAGATTATTTCACTTATAATTCACTGTATCACAATTCCAGTGGGTCAGAAGTTTACATACACTATGTTTTATTTTTATTTTTGTTATTTTTTGTATATTTTTATTTTTTTAGTTATTTTTTTTAATTATTATTTTTTTTATTTATTTTTTATTTTTTCAACACTATGTTGACTGTGCCTTTAAACAGCTTGGAAAATTCCAGAAAATGATGTAATGGCTTTAGAAGCTTCTGATAGGCTAATTGACATCATTTGAGTCAATTGTAGGTGTACCTGTGAATGTATTTCAAGGCCTACCTTCAAACTCAGTGCCTCTTTGCTTGACATCATGGGGAAATCAAAAGAAATCAGCCAAGACCTCAGAAAATAAATTGGAGACCTCCACAAGTCTGGTTCAGCCTTGTGAGCAATTTCCAAATGCCGGAAGGTACCACGTTCATCTGTACAAAGAATAGTACGCAAGTATAAACACCATGGGACCACGCAACCATCATACCGCTCAGGAAGGAGACGTGTTCTGTCTCCTCGAGATTAACGTACTTTGGTGTGAAAAGTGCAAATCCATCCCAGAACAGAAAAGGACCTTGTGAAGATGCTGGAGGAAACAGGTACAAAAGTATCTATATCCACAGTAAAATGAGTCCTGTATTGACATAACCTAAAAGGCCGCTCAGCAAGGAGGAAGCCACTACAAAACCGCCATAAAAAAGCCAGACTACGGTTTGCAACTGCACATGGGGAAGAAGATCGTTCTTTTTGGAGAAATGTTCTCTGGTCTGATGAAACAAAAATAGAACTGTTTGGCCATAATGACCGTAGTTATGTTTGGAGGAAAAAGGGGAACACTTGCAAGCTGAAGAACACCATCCCAACCGTGAAGCAAGGGGGTGGCAGCATCATGTTGTGGGGGTGCTTTGCTGCAGGAGGAACTGGTGCACTTCACAAAATAGATGGCATAATGAGGAAGTAAAATTATGTGGATATATTGAAACAAAATCTCAAGACATCAGTCAGGAAGTTAAAGCTTGGTCACAAATAGGTCTTCCAAATGGACAATGACCCCAAGCATACTACCAAAGTTGTGGCAAAATGGCTTAAGGACAACAAAGTCAAGGTATTGGAGTGGCCATCACAAAGCCCTGACCTCAATCCTATAGAAAATTTGTGGGCAGAACTGAAAAAGTGTGTGCGAGCAAGGAGGCCTACAAACCTGACTCAGTTACACCAGCTCTGTCAGGAGGAATGGGCCAAAATTCACCCAACTTATTGTGGGAAGCTTGTGGAAGGCTACCCGAAANCTACAAACCTGACTCAGTTACACCAGCTCTGTCAGGAGGAATGGGCCAAAATTCACCCAACTTATTGTGGGAAGCTTGTGGAAGGCTACCCGAAAACAATTGACCCAAGTTAAACAATTTAAAGGCAATGCTACCAAATATTGATTGAGTGTATGTAAACTTCTGACCCACTGGGAATGTTATGAAAGAAATAAAAGATTAAAGAAATCCTTCTCTCTACTATTATTCTGAAATTTCACATTCTTAAAATAAAGTGGTGATCCTAACTGACCTGAGACAGGACAGGGAATTTTTACAAGGATTAAATGTCAGGAATTGTGAAAAACTGAGTTTAAATGTATTTGGCTAAGGTGTATGTAAACATCTGACTTCAACTGTAGATATAAGAGGGATGATTTACTATTGCGGACCTTTTTGATAAGTCAATCTTTCCCATCAGTAGGGTGAAACAGAATACCGGAAGCCGATCTAAGATGGTACCAAGTTCCACTTGGTGGCGCCAGAGGATTCTGTAACTGAAATCTCAAAATACCTGAGGGTCACATCAGTATGTATATTAACATCACTGATGTGATTATATTATGCAGGTGTTTAGGTCTAAAAGTATTGGAACTCTGTGCAGACCACCAAACTCAACTTTACACTCAAGCAGGTGCTGCTTTAGTAAGCAAAACTGTGATGAATCAAACAAATGATTGCAATTGGGTTCATAGTTCATATTTGAACGTTGTGAGCTCTGATTTCTTATTCACTGTCAATTACATGTAGCTACGTAACATGAGGTAATGCTTTGTCTGTTCTGTTCTTTGTTAGCCCTTCCCAGAGGGCTGGTTCTCTTCTCAGCAGGATACTAGGCCACACCTTCCTTTCCCAGCATCCAGAGGACTACAGGATGGTGGGAACTTGGACCGGGACAGCCCATAATTGTGGGCTATTTCTATCTGTGCTGTGCACAATCTGTCGAGGGCTGCTCCTCAGGGGCCTCTTGCCGGCAGCCTCCTTAAGCCGCGGAATTTAACCCAGAACAACTCTCCAGATGTGATGGAAAACATCTGGGTAGCTGCCTGGTCGGGTCGTCTTACATACAGGCCCTTCCGGTCCACCCCTTACTATCAGTGTACCAGGAGAGCTGAAAGAGAGAGGGTGGGACAAAGGGCCTCTCTCTCAGCTCACCTGATACACTACTGATGAATAGCATCTCAGACTGTCATTTGATCTAATGGATGAAGTGGTAGTAGGGTTTACAAAGTGGACGGGGCATTAAGTACTGTATGGTAGGTCTACTGTGGACGGTCAGATGTGAAAAGACAATAACAGGAGCTCTAGAGAGTTCATTAAGATTATTACTTGTGTTGTGATGGATATACTGTAATGTACAGCTAAAATGTTTGTGTGTATGCATCAATGGTTAGCGGTCGATGCCTGGTAATGCTGATGACTGGAAAACATCTGTCTTGAGAGATCATAAACTGAACTGATGAACATGCACAGTACATATGGGCACTTCCAGTTAGTGTGATGTGGAGACTCAGATTTGTCAGTGGAATTGCCCATACGCTTCCACTCTTTCAAAACCAACACAATCACAAAGTCAAAGTATTTATTGCTTTTTTTTTATTTAAAAAAATTACTTGTAAATGTGTTACATTGAATACTATTGAAACACTTGCATGTTCTTTCTGTCTTACATTAGGCACACGACAAGAATGCATACATCATTTTGCGTTTCTATTTTCATATTTTACTTCAAATATAAACAGAAGCGCGAGAGTTATTAACCTTGTAGCAAACTGCATTGAAATCTCAAACTGTACAGAACTGAGAAGCAACAAACATCATTCGATTTAGCACAACATCCTCCCCGTGCAAGGAAAAAAACATTCCTCAAAGTCCACCTGTGGTTTTTCTGTGAAATTACTAATAATTAAAATACCCCAGCAGGATCTATAGGAATGTGATCTAGAGCAGTTTGGCTGAGCTACAACCTCCACCACCAGAGAACCCAATTGTTTAACTTTGAAGTCAACAGTCCAAACTCCCACGAAACCTCCTGATAAAGAATATCATATTACAATAGACTTCCTAATTTCAAAGATCAGGGACATTGGCTTGTGTGTGTATAAAGTATAGTCTGTGCACAGGTAGAGTAGACAGTAAAGCGGTGATTGCTAGATTTCTGAAAACTTCAAGAATGTACTATATGGTCATATGCACTCAAAAAACAGCTGGGGCCAGTCCCAAGATAAACACTGCATTTATTATTAGCCAGAATGGGGCTACAAAAAATTTAACTGCCTACATTGTGATGGCAAAAACAGCATAGATATTTCTGCATCACAGCAATAAGAGAACTAGCATAAGGACACTATAATTTACCCCTACATACTCTATCCATGCTGGGTCTACATCTTAGCTTATGTATAGCTGATGTGTATGATAGTCAGTGAGTGAGTGTTTCTCTCAACAGCATGTGCTTGAGAAAACGTCTATCAGAGTGTAGAACTTAATCTTGTGTTCCGTCTGTCGACATGCTGCGTCCTTTTACTGATTTACTCAGGCCAAAGGGAGGAGGAATGCTAGAGATGGTGTAGCCTAGCCTAGGCAGCCTTCCAGGCAAATAGCTAATTTCCCTTACATTTCACACAAGAGGGCCATTGAAAACTAAAAAGACTGACCAGCCTTAAATCTGGGAATCTAGGATAGTCATCTGGGCCCAGTTTTTCACAAGTTATCTACGGTATTTGGATTTCGCCTATCGGCTAAGTAGAAACACATAGAATGAATAGAACGGATGAATGATTGAATTGGGACTTCCATTCTATTCATTCAATTTCAATGCATTTCATCCTTTCCATAGGCAAAATCCAGATAAATAACTTTAAAAAAACTGTGCATAGGGTAGGCTTGGGAACCCTGGGGTTCATCTCATTTCCTGTGGTGGTTGGAAACTTCCTGACAATTCTAACAACTTCCTGTCCATCTGACCAATCACAAGCTTTCATAAGGGGCATAGGGGAGGTCCTTGTGCACCAAACCACTGAATTATTGTCTGAGTAATGACATTTATAAGGATATGGATCTACACTGTTCAATTACACATTGAAAAAGATAACAGTTTAGAACAATTATTTGTACATACATGTATATTGAGTAAAGCTTAGAGAAGACATGTACTTTGAGGACAACTGAAAAGTGAGGAAATGAATATTGACAAATAACAAAAAGTAGCGTAAATTGCACAGTCATTGGGGGTGGGGCTGGAGTTTAGGTCTGATGGTGAACTGTCATGACAACCCTATCAGTGAGGTTGTGTCGTCTCTATGGCGATGATGGCACAGACACCTCCAGTAGGCGGTTGTTCTTGCGCTTGCAGGAAGCACTGGTGCCGTTCTTAGGCCCCCCCTGGATGAACTTGACACATACCTTGTCCTGCTTGAACTGAACGAGGAACCTGCCAGGGAGACAAAGAGGAAGGAGGATTAGAAACGTCCTCTGACATCACTTCCTGGGATTTAACTAGCCTGATCCTAGATATTTTTGTGAAAACATGATAAATGACTGTAGCAGTTGCCAAGACATCACAAACACATATGGGACCAAGACTTGACGAAGAGAAACAACAACAGCACTGCAATGTAAAGTCAACACGGCGACGTCTCTCTTACTCGTCTGAGATATCAATGTTGATTTGGTCCTTGTCTGCAGTGGTGGTCCCTGTGCGGTGGAGTTTGGTGATGATCTCAATAAGATGCTCACTGCTTAGCAGGAAGTCACCTTTGGCAGCTGATGGAGAGCCCTATGGGTTAAACATACAGAGAAGAGTGTTAGTAATTTCAAAGTCAATATGCCTACCCAATCTTTCCATGATTAGCATCTTACTGTTACATTAAAAGTTATAAAACAGAACTTTACTATTACAACTAGATACACAGCAGGCAAAACTAGTTGAAATGACATTAGAATCAGTTTGCAACCAGTTGATATGCAGCAAGCAAAGCAGGTTCATTTCAACCAGCTTTGCCAGCTGAATAGTTAGCTAGATGGATGTCCATGTGTAAGTGCATCACAGTGCAGATGGAGTAATGCTCCCTGCCTCCATCACCTCTTTGAGCTTGAGGGCGAAGAAGCCGTCACTCTGAGTGCTGACCGACACGCTGGTGAGGTCTGGCAGCGGCACGCTGGCCTTCACCTGGCCTGTCTTCTGGTCAGCTAAGACAAAGTTGCTTTTGGTCAGCAAGAAGAGCCTTGGTGACCCCTGTAACAACGAGAGGCTAGGTTTAAAACCCTAAGAATTTGGTAACACTTTATTTTACGGTACAGAAATTATTATTTACCTAGAAAGTGCATGGTAAAATCATAATAACAAAGTAATAACTTATAGACTTATAAACACCTTTATCGTAAAAATTGCATTTATTCTTGGTGATAGTGGTATAAAACAATAGGTAGGCTGTATCTGTAAAACATACGTTTTCCACTGTACAGTATAGTTACAGACATCCTCTTATAATATAGAATTGACTGACGAGTTTGGGCCACAGTCCTGTTCAGGCCTGTCAGACTGTTGACCCCCTAAGGCTTCAGTTAAAGGTGACGTAGAGATGGCAAAATCAATGTTTATTGGTCACATATAGGGCTGTAGCGGTCACAAAATTGTCAGCCGGTGATTGTTAAGCAAATAACTGGTCGGTCTCACGGTAATTTATCATTAATTAACAAACACATTTAGCATCTCCTGGCTTCCACACATGCAAGCCATTTTAAAAAGTCTAATACATCCATATAATATAGCCTACACCATCACAATAAATCCGTTATTTATTTTAGGTCTAAAGAAGCATTATTTGAAGAAAATGTATATTTTAGTAGAAAATAATTGCATACTCTGAGTGGTCCTTATGTTAGGTCCTGATGTGGCTATGCCAAATGGCTAGGGCTACATTAGTTCATTTAGTAGACAAGATTTACTTATAATTCCATGGTATTATTTTATAGTATGAAGACTACAATTGAACAAAGCTGAATAAAATAAATATTTCCCCCAAACGATTTGAGGGAGTCCGCACTATTCTGTTTTGAGCGGTTAACAAAGAAATAGGTACTCCTTATGCTTAATTTAGAGTTATTGATGTAACTTTAGTTGTTCTACAAACTTCGGGCTTTATGTTTTGATTTTCAATACATTGCAAGGCTGTATCACAACCGGCCGTGATTAGGAGTCCCATAGGAGCGCCAAGTCTAGGACCAAAAGGCTCCTTAATACCTTCTACCTCCAAGCCATAAGACTGCTGAACAATTCATAAAATGGCCACCGGATTATTACATTGACCCCCTCCTCCCATTTGTTTTGTACACCGCTGCTACTCGCTGTTTATTATCTATGCATAGTCACTTCACTCCTACCTACATGTACAAATTACCTCTAACCTGTACCCCCGCACACTGACTCGGTACAGGTACCCCCTGTATATAGCCTCGTTATTGTTATGTTATTGTGTTCATTTTTATTCTTATTTTTTACTTTAGTCTACTTGGTAAATATTTTCTTAACTCTTTTTGAACTGCACTGTTGGTTAAGTTCTTGTAAGTAAGCATTTTACGGTAATGTCTACACTTGTTGTATTCAGCGCATGTGACAAATAAAGTTTGATTTGATTAACAAAAGAACAAGAAAATAAACCCTTACACTCGTGGGAATTGGCCTATATGCATAGGTCTAAATTGAAATGTTTGTTACTGAAGAAATATGGAAATCATATGCATAACCATGGTAGAAAATGAAAGGGAACAGTTAAGAGATGGGAAAATATTTAAAGGTGACAACAGTTCATCTGTCAAGACTGAATCCTAACATTACACGTCTGATTTTATGTTCATTTTACATTTACTGTACTCAATGCACTTGTTGATAATGAAAATACATTCAGTAACATAAGAATATTCTTGAAAAATGATGTGCAACATAAGACAACAATGAATGGTTTAAGTGAGAGAACTAACTGGTGTTTCCAAGTGGCCACACAACTCTACAAAGTGTGCACAGTTCCAAAGTAATTTCAATGCACTTGTATGACTCAAAGAAGAGTCTTCAACTATAGGTTGCACTTCTGAGCTCTCCTAGCTGTGCTGTTGAGGAACTAGAGCAAGCACACTTGTAGTTTTCTATTTGTCACGCACGGCATTCAAGTTCAGAACGGCTGTCAGTCGAAATCCATACAGAGCTGTGAAGAAGAAACCCTGAGCTCTGACACGTATAGAATCTTACTGCAGTCAATGCATTCCAATTTATGCACTCACCAGTTTCCAAATCTGTCATTTTCAACCCGTATATGGGCATGAGTGTAAGGGCTACGACACAACAGAATGAGCAATATCAGAAAGAGCAATGAGTCCAGAATAAAAATATACACTCAGTGGCCAGTTTATTATGTACAGCCATCTATTATTGGGCCGGACCCCACTTTGCCTCCAGAACAGACAGAATTCCTTGGGGCATGGATTCTACATGGTGTGGCATTCAAACGTTACTCAATTGGTATCAAGGGAGCTAGTGTGTGCCAGGAAAACAATCCCCACACCATTACACCACCAGCCTGTACCATTTACACCAGGCAGGATGGGGCCATGGACTCATGCTGCTTACGCAAAATCCTGGTTCTGCCATCAGCTTGACGGAACTGGGATTCGTCGGACCAGGTGATGTTTTTCTACTCCTTAATTGTCCAATGTTGGTGATGGCGTGCTCACTGGAGCCGCTTCTTGTTTTTAGCTGATAGGAGTGGAACCCGGTGTGGTCGTCTGCTACAATAGCCCATCCTTGACATGTACTGATGAGTTATGAATCCCGAGATGCCGTTCTGCGCCGTTATTTGGCTGTTAACTTGCATGATTCTTGCCATTCTCCTTCAACCTCTCATTAATGAGCTGTTTTCGCCCACAGGACGGCCGCTGACTGAACATTTTTGGTTTGTCGCACCATTCTCTGTAAACCCGAGACACTGTCGTGCGTGAAATGCCAAGGATGCCAGCAGTTTCGGAGATACTGGAACTGACGTGCCTGGCACCGACGATCATACCACGCTCAAAGTCGCTTAGGTCACTCATTTTGCCCACGTTCAATCAAACAGTAATTTAATGCCTTGATGTCTGTCTGCCTGCTTCATATAACAAGCCACGGCCACATGACTCACTGTCTGTAGGAGCAAGCCATTTTCATTAACGGGGTGGAGAACCTAATAAACATGCCACTGAGTGTAGTGTGTATATGAGCATTGTGTATAGACAGTATTTGAATAGCAAATGTACTGTTTGTACAGCAGTAGTCATGGCTAGAATACAGTATATACACATGCAGTGCCCTCGTAAAGCATTCATACCCCTTGACTTATTCTACATTGTATTACAGCCGTAATTCAAAATGGATTAAACATATTTTTTCTCTAACCCATCTCCACACAATACCTCATATTAATTGCAATGTGAAAACATGTTTTTAGAAATGTTTGCACATTAAAAAAAAAAAAAATACAGAAAAATCTAATTTACATACGTGTTCACGCAAGCTAATACTTTGTAGAAGCCCCTTTAACAGCGGTTACAGCTCTGAGTCTTCATTTCTAAGAGCTTTCCACACCTGGATTGTGCAACATTTGCCCATTATACTTTTAAATTCTTAAAGCTCTGTCAAATTGGTTGTTGATCATTGCTAGACAACCATTTTCAGGTCCTGCCATAGATTTAGATTTGATTTAAGTAACTCGGCCAATCAGAAACATTCACTGATGGTAAGCAACTCCAGTGTAGATTTGGCCTTGTGTTTAAGGTTATTGTCCTGCTGAAAGGGGATTTCATTTCCTAGTGGCTGGTGGAAAGCAGATAACCAGGTTTGACTCTGGGATTTTGACTGTGCTTAGCTCCATTCACTTTATTTTTCATCTCGAAAAACTCCCCAGTCCTTAACGATTACAAGCATACCCATAACATGATGCAGCCACCACTATACTTGAAAATATAGAGTGGTACTCAGTAATGTGTTGTTTTGGATTTGCCCCAAACATAACACTTCATATTGCCACATGTAACCTCAGCAAAAAAAGAAATGTCCTCTCACTGCGTTTATTTTCAGCGAACTTAACATGTACAAATATTTGTATGAACATAACAAGATTCAACAACTGAGACATAAACTGAACAAGTTCCACAGACATGTGACTAACAGAAATGGAATAATGTGCCCCTGAACAAAGGGGGGGTGGTCAAAATCAAAAGTAACAGTCAGTATCTGGTGTGCAACCAGCTGCATTAAATACTGCAGTGCATCTCCACCTCATGGACTGCACCAAGTTTGACAGTTCTTGCTGTGAGATGTTACCCCACTCTTCCATCAAGGCACCTGCAAGTTCCTGGACATTTCTGGGGGGAATGGCCCTAGCCCTCACCCTCCGATCCAACAGGTCCCAAATGTGCTCAATGGGATTGAGATCCGGGCTCTTCGCTGACCTTGGCAGAACACTGACATTCCTGTCTTGCAGGAAATCATGCACAGAACGAGCAGTATGGCTCGTGGCATTGTCATGCTGGAGGGTCATGTAAGGCTGAGCCTGCAGGAAGGGTACCACATGATGTCTTCCCTGTAACGGACGGCGTTGAGATTGCCTGCAATGACAACAAGCTCAGTCCGATGATGTTGTGACACACCGCCCCAGACCATGACGGACCCTCCACCTCCAAAATTGATCCCTCTCCAGAGTACAGGCCTCGGTGTAACGCTCATTCCTTCAACGATAAACACGAATCCGACCATCACCCCTGGTGAGACAAAACCACGACTCGTCAGTGAAGAGCACTTTTTGCCAATCCTGTCTGGTCCAGCGACGGTGGGTTTGTGCTCATAGGCGAAGTTGTTGCCGGTGATGTCTGGTGAGGACCTGCCTTACAACAGGCCTACAAGCCCTCAGTCCAGCCTCTCTCAGCCTATTGCTGACAGTCTGAGCACTGATGGAGAGATTATGCGTTTCTGGTGTAACTCGGGCAGTTGTTGTTGCCATCCTGTACCTGTCCCTCAGATGTGATGTTCGGATGTACCAATCCTGTGCAGATGTTGTTACACGTGGTCTGCCACTGCAAGGACGATCAGCTGTCTGTTCTGTCTACTTGTAGCGCTGTCTTAGGCGTCTCAGTACCGACATTGCAATTTATTGCCCTGGCCACATCTGCAGTCCTCATGCCTCCTTGCAGCATGCCTAAGGCACGTTCACGCAGATGAGCAGGGACCCTGGGCATCTTTCTTTTGGTGTTTTTCAGAGTCAGTAGAACGGCCTCTTTAGTGTCCTCCGTTTCCATAACTGTGACCTTAATTGCCTACCGTCTGTAAGCTGTTAGTGTCTTAACGACCGTTCCACAGGTGCATGTTCATTAATAGTTTATGGTTAATTGAACAAGAATGGGAAACTGTGTTTAAACCCTTTACAATGAGGATCTGTGAAGTAATTTGGATTTTTACTAATTATCTTTGAAAGACATTGTCCTGAAAAAAGGAGGTTTCTTTTTTTGCTGAGTTTATTTGCAGTATTACTTTAGTGTATTTCCTTGTTGCAAACAGGATGCATGTTTTAGAATATTTTTATTCCGTACAGGCTTCCTTCCTTTCACTCTGCTAGTATTGTGTAGTAACTTCAATGTTGTTGAGCCATCCTCTGTTTTCGCCTATCACAGCCATTAAACTCTAACTGTTTTAAAGTCATCATTGGCCTCATGGTGAAATCCCTGAGCGGTTTCCTTCCTCTCCGGCCACTGAGTTAGGAAGGACGCCTGTATCTTTGTAGCGACTGGGGGTATTGATACACCATCCAAAACTGTAATTAATAACTTCACCATGCTCAAAAGGATATTCAATTATTTATTTAATTTAACCATCTACCAATAGGTGCCTTTGTGAGGCAATGGAAAACCTCCCTGGTCTTTGTGGTTGAATCTGTGGTTGAAATGCACTGCTTGACTGAGGGACTTTACAGGTAATTGCATGTGTGGGGTACAGAAATTAGGTAGTCATTCAAAAATCATGCAACTTGTGTGACCCGTTAAGCACATTTTTTACCCCTGAACTTGTTCAGGCTTGCCATAAAAAAGGGGTTGAATACTTATTGACGCAAGAGATTACAGCTTTTCAATTCTAATATAAATAAAAAATATCATTCCACTGACATGAGGTATTGTGTGTAGGCCAGTGAGAAAAAAATATACATTTTGTCCATTTTAAATTCAGAATAACACAACAAAATGTGGAAAAAGTCAAGTAGTGCGAATACTTTCTGAAGGCTCTGTATAAAGTGGGTAAAACAGTATGTACACATTTAGGGAAAGGGGGATACCTAGTCAGTTGTCCAACAATGTATTCAACTGATTATTAAAGTGACCAGTGTTCAATGACTATGTACATAGGGCAACAGTATTGAATTTGTCGATCTGATTTTGCAGCGGTAAGGTACTTTGAGAAAGGTACTTGCCTTGCCGTTGGCCCGGTTTATCTTGTTCACCACGTCAGCCAGTAGCACCTTCTCCTCCACGGCACTGTTCAGCTTCTGGTACTTAGGGTTCTTATGGATCTCTAGATAGTCTCCTTTGAAAGGCTGGCTCACACTGAAATAATAATAATGCATGCATTTTATATAGCACTTTCCATGGACCGAAGGACGCAACAGAGAGGAACCCGCAACAATGCATAGACTATACTCAGAGGATTTCTTTTGCCAGATTCATTGCTTGGAACATTAGCTTACAACATAAGCGTTACATCAAACATTATGTAATGTATTAATAAAAAATGACGATATGATATACCTGCTAGGGTACAGAGCCTTTTTGTCCTTGAAGATCTCACTGGCCTCCAGTTTCTCCTCGTACACAGCCTTCTTCTCCTCTGTGAACTGTCCCCGGTGCTTCTTGCACTGATCATTCAAAATACACATAAATCACTGGGAAGTTTGTTATATTGATGTCCCCCGTACTGTAAACTATAAAGCCAGAGTGCAACACTGGTTATACATCCGTACAACCAGCTTACAACCAGGTTGTAATCTGGTTATAATGGCATCATATTGACCAGATTTGCACGGTGGGTAGTGTCATATACTACTTGACTCTTGTGATGACCACTTGAAAGAACTGCCAAAGATAATAACTAACTGACCCTCCAGAGGTGGAAGATCCTCCTGAGCTCAGTGTGAGCTCCCTCCAGGAAGCTGTAAGGCTGGGCCGACCAGGTGTTGTCTATGGGTGACATGGAGGGCACAGTAGTCTTCAGACCCAGGAAGTACTTCTGCATCTGAAGGGAGACCGGCATATATTCAATACCTTCCATTCAGACTTGGATTACTGTTAAAATTCAGGAACATATAGAACCGGTTTCCCAGGCAAAGATTAAGCCCTGTCCGGGAAATATGTTCAATGGAGATTCTCAATTTAAATGGCTTTTTAATGCAGGACTAGGCTTAATCTGTGTCTGGGAAACCGTCCCCTTAGTGATTCAAACAAACACTGTCCATCAGTGCTTAAAAGGGATGGACAGCTCCTTCATGCTAGCCTGGTCAGATCTGATTGTGTCGTCTTACCAACTCGGACCAGCTTACATTCATGCTCCCACTTACAATTCTCTGGATGATAAAGCAGTAGATCTTCTTTCCAGCGTTGGCCCTAAAGAACTTCCTGTACTCCCGGCGAACCTATAACCAAGGAGACAACTGATCATCACCATAGTGATCTGATTTGAGGCATGACATCACAACAACACTGATTGACATGACACTAGAACAGGGCTCTCCAACACTATTCCTGGAGAGATGTCCTCCTGTAGGTTCACTCCAACCCTAGTTTTAATTAAACCAATGAATCTTATCAAGGGTTGTAGAAGAAATCTACAGTAAGGAAGCTCTCCAGGAACAGGGTTGGAGAACCCTGCACTAGAACAACAGGCAGATGTGGTTCGTTAAACAATGAACCCAACGTACAAAGTCATAAAATATTATATGTAAACTGTTGAGCACTCAAGTCAACTTTAATCATAATGGGATTTTCTCCCAAATGTTTTTGCTGAAAATGAGATGTTACATAATAAATTGATGAGGTCAATTTAAATCACACTGATTGGAGTCAGTTAATTGTTAACAGGTTCTGACAGCTGTTCTGTGATGTGCAAAGGTGACGTGCACATTGTGCAGTCAATTAATGAGAGGATTGGGGTCAATCAGACTACAATAATACTGGTGAAAAGGACGAGATAATGGAGTAGATATAGCATCAGACAAAGAGGAAGAAGGAGAAGAAGGAGCGGCTGGGCAGGGCAAAGAAGGAGCGGCTGGGCAGGGCAAGGAGTGGCTGGCGGGTAGGAGGGAGTGGCTGGCGGGTAGGAGGGAGTGGCTGGCGGGTAGGAGGGAGTGGCTGGCGGTAGGAGGGAGTGGCTGGGCGGGTAGGAGGGAGTGGCTGGCGGGTAGGAGGGAGTGGCTGGCGGGTAGGAGGGAGTGGCTGGAGGGTAGGAGGGAGTGGCTGGAGGGAGTGGCTGGAGGGTAGGAGGGAGTGGCTGGAGGGTAGGTATACCTGGAGTCCCCGCCAGTAGGCCCAAATGACGGCGACGGCGTGCTTACGCCTGGCCTCCTCCTTCAGGCACCTTAGCTCCCTGCGTGCCTGTCAGGAAGAAGGAAAGAAAGAGGGAAGAAAATAGTTAAAATATGGGAATAATAAGAGACTGATATGGAGGAGGGGATACTGCCTTGTGTGGGGACACACATCACACGTCTAGTTAACAAGAGCCTGAAGATAATTTAACCCACTATGGGAAGAATGCAATTATCATGAAATAGACATTTAATAATATTGTAGTCTATGTACTGTACATCTATTTTGGCAATAACTTTTTTGATTGAAACAGATGGCTGTGTTGGGCATGAGCAAAGTACAAAGTTCACAAGTCAGTCAGCAGGTTTCTCTAAGGTTCTATACACTGCACTGCACACTGAAAAAAATGAATCACTGTAAGCCTCAAGGAATCAGCAAGCAAAGAGTCACAGCATGCAAAAGGTGAGGCTTGGGCCTCAGGGAGGGATAGAAACACCACACCCCCAAACATCCTGACCTTTGATAACAAAGGAGGAGAAATCAATGCCAGGATAGCTGAGTGTGTTGGTGGTTTGGGGTATGGCAGGCACAGGGTCTACTCAAGGTTCCAGGCACTGTGCGAGTGTGTGTGTGATGCACGCGCCCCCCCCCGATTTGAGTCTGGATCAGCTATAATCCATCAGGCTGCATAGCAAAGAGGCTTAAGTGACTGTATCTTTACCACACCCCTCCCCCATCCACCCTTAGTGCCCAGGCCTGTCCATTATCTACCAGAGCCAAGGGTCACCAGAACTCCAGCCATCTATTTCTATATATTTTCCATTAAACCATTCAAGGTTACCTAACAGCACCTAGTTGGGCTGAGAGAGCTAGAATGGGGGCTTAGGGGTCTTGTTCCGTTTCAGTAGGTTAGGTGACTTTCCCCCCATTTCAATTCTGTTTTGGCATGCGATGGGACATTGGATGAGGGGTTGTATGGCACCTTTTCATGCAATATAGATAGGATGGGTGGTGGTAATGGGGAGGATAGCTAGAGACCTTTTGGGGTCTGCTCAGACCAATGTTTAGCTAATGCAGGGGTCTGGCATCGGTCTGGGTTTATTTGATGGGGAAATGACAGGTGAGCGGCGGGATATGGATAGATATTGTCAACGACAGGCTGCTTCCCAAATACCTTGGTCCCCTGCCAGCCAGCCCAAATGACAGACACAGCGTGCTTTTCTCGCGCCTCCTTCTTTAGACACCGCAGTTCTCGCCGAGCCTGGGGAAGTGGTGGGGTTTATGGTTTGTGTTTTGGAAAGAATATACCCGTTGGGATGGGTGTTGGTAGCAATAAGAAGCAGACAGAAATGTGTAGCAGTAGCAGAAAGATTAAGGCAATGGAGGATAACATTAACTACTCTTTGGAGCTTATGACTGAGTGATAGGAGTTAGCACCATTAGTACAAAAGTCCAGGTTTCCCTGAAGTAGACAGAAGTTAATTGTATCTAATATCAATTATATTGATTAAAACTTTGTGACTACTGTGAACAGCTCACATACAGTGGGGAGAACAAGTATTTGATACACTGCCGATTTTGCAGGTTTTCCTACTTACAAAGCATGTAGAGGTCTGTAATTTTTATCATAGGTACACTTCAACTATGAGAGACGGAATCTAAAACAAAAATCCAGAAAATCACATTGTATGATTTTTAAGTAATTGATTTGTTACTGGGTAACCCTTTCAACAACCTCCAAAATGACACCTATTAAAGGGAAAATAAAACATGAGTTACAAACAATGGTAGACGAGGGGCGACATTAGTGGACCATGGGACAACAGAGGGATGAGGAGGAGCCATTTAATTGGTCAGTTTCAAGGGGAGGGGCGGGACATGGGGGATGACGGACAGCTGGGATGGCAAAACACGATGGCAGCAGGCTTAAATACCTTGGTCCCTTGCCAGTATGCCCATATGACAGACACGGCATGCTTATTCCGTGCCTCCGTCTTTAGGCGCCGCAGCTCCATCCGGGCCTGGGGGTGGCCAGGAGGGTGGAAGGATGAGGGAGCAGGGAGGGAAAAGAGTGAGATGAGGGAAGAATTAGAGTGAGGGGTAAAGAGAGTGAAAGAGTGATAAAAAGCAGCGGTCGTAAGATCAGCCAGCAGAAGACGACTAGAGGGGGAAAAAGCTGTGGAACTGCTCTAGTTTAGCTGGGAGACCTGAGCATAGCCATGTCTTAACATACTGTATTTCCCTACCTGGCTCTGTCACAGACAAACCTTGTAAAAGCAAAAAGTCAGTGGATGCCCATAATAAGTAATCCATCAATTTTCTTCCCAATATCTTCATTCGACACGTCTTTACATTGTCTAATTATTATGTTGCCATTAGGTAGTTTTTGAGCTAGTACCTGAGTCCCGTGCCAGTATGCTGCAATGGTAGTCACTGCCTCCTTGCATCTCTTCTCGTATTTCAGCTGTCGCAAGATCTTGCGGGCCTGGAGAAAAACAATTTGTTTAAAAACATACCTTTACTGCAGTGTTATCAAAGAAAAATATGCATTCTTATAGTGTTTGACTGGCATGCTGACATAGACATACCTTCCACCCTCTGGTGAAGGACTGCATCACTAGTGTAGCGCTCTTGATCTTCTCATATTTCTTTTGTTGCTGAAACAGGACAAGGCAAAAAACACTGAGCTCAATAGACAAGTAAACTCGAACTACAGTAATCTAAAATCTATAGCTAGCATATTAAGTTGTGGGAATTTGGGAACTTAATTTGACCACCCTGTTGCATGAAATTTCCTGAATAGTAGGAAATGTAAACTTGTAGTGTATTCAAGTTTTAAAAAGGCTTCTAAAGTATGTAATTTCCACTTAAAAATGCAGACTTGATTTGCCATAAGTAGAAATGTATCAACCCATACAAAAATGTCCATTAATTATAATCCACACAATATTTCACATTTCCTGTTATTGCAGGATTATTTTCCTGCTGTGAGAAACTGGTTAAATTAAGAACCTACACCTGTACAACAGCTCCAGAAATGAATAGGAGAGGAATCATGATTCTCTCCCTGCCTTTCCCCTCCTGATTCTGAGAATCATCCAAACTAGAATTTCTGGAAAACCTGGGGACTTTGGGAAAGTTTCCAGAATTTATCAACCCTACTCTTGAGACTGAATAAAGGCTGGTATGAAGTTGTGTGTGCCTGCATGTCCATAGTTGAGCAAAGCTAACTCACTGCATATCTGCGGTACCAGGCTGCTACCACCACCTGGCTTTTCTTCAGCAGGAGGAAATGAGTACGACACTTCCACCCACGGTAGATCTTCTGGATCAGGGTGGCCAGGTCCTCCAGACACGCCCTTCTCCTCTCCTCCAGGGTGAACAGCTGGGGACACAGGAAGAGGGTGGGCATCAAGAGGATGATAGGAACATCTACATGTACTATGATACTAGGGACGCCAGCATAGTCTGTACAACTTAGGAATGAGCGGACATGTTCAATGAGACAGGATGCCATTTTGGAACAATATTGTGTGGTAGCACAAGATCTTGAGATTGATAAGGGGCTTCTATATGTGCCCAAACATTTCCTCCACCTCAAAGACAGATCTAGGGGATGGGAGTTCAGTGACCTAGACTAGAACCCACTATACCACCAGCCTGACTGAACATTCACTGTACAGCTGAGAGATGGAGATACCTAGCTAATCTGGTAAGAAGGTACAGTAGATCAAAGATAAGGACAAACCTCTTTGAGATCAGGGTTTGTTTAGGCTGTCTCCTGGACTGACTAAAGAGTATGTTGTTCCACCCACCACTGCAGTTTTTAAAGCCCATGATGCTATGGAGACTAGGCCTAAATGTTCCTTTTTTTCCCCACATGCTCCTATCTGAGCCGCTGTATAATGGATAAGTGAAGCCATGTGTTCTCAGAATGTTCCATAATGTTTGTTAAGCGTCGTAATTAGTAGAGGGGCACGACTTCCTTCTTCTAGAAGCCTTTTAACGCAGGTCAAACATGAGAGCATCAGCCAACTGGATTCTGGCATTAGTCTAACTGTATATGAATACATCCGTCTCCTCACATTTATGATCTATGGCTACATCTTCTGTACTAATAAAACTGGACAAATGCCAGTTACAGAGCATGCTGCTCTTTCCAACGTTAAGGGTTACCACCAAGGATGTGACTTATGTTATAAAAAAAATATATATATATTTTTTTAATCACGTAGTACCATTAATACTATCAAACACAGTAACAGGGTCCAGATCAACTGGGTGTGCCTCTGCAATATCATGTTATATCATGTCATGCTACCGTTCTGGGGTTCCTGATGAAGATTTTGGAGCGTCCGTATGCAAACTCCTCAGCTGGAACAGAACAGTCTGTCAGCAGCACCTCCACTCCATCCCTACAAGGAGACAGAGGTACAACTCTTAACTATTCTGTTACGACCCTTCTCTTAACATGGGGATAGTTATGATGAAGCGGAAAGGACAAAAGATAGGGGACTAAAGGGAGAGACAGACCGAGGGAGAGGAAGAGACAGACGGTAGATGGATTGGATAAGGCAGAGAGAACACAGGCGGCAAGAATGCCATTCTAAGACGATAACAGTCCATATCTGAAGTAACATGTGGGAGGAAAACATGTAACCTCATGAACCACTTACACACCATATAAGGAGTATAGTAAGCACACAAACTAGACACCAAATATGCTGTCGTGTATAATTCACATCAGATAGGAATCGATGTAATACATTTTAGGGATAGGTATTTGAAATTATTTCACTATTCAAATGATATGGGCTCCCGAGTGATTGGGGCTCACAAGTGGCGCAGTGGTCGAAGGCACTGCATCTCAGTGCAAGAGGCGTCACTATAGTACCTGGTTCGAATCCAGGCTGTATCACATCCGGCCGTGATTGGGAGTCCCATATGGCGGCGCACAATTGGCCCAGCGTCGTCCGGGTTTGGCCGTCATTTTAAATAAGAATGTTCTTAACTGACTTGCCTAGTTAAATAAAGGTTAAATAAAATGTAAAAAATATGACATAAGATATCCGGATAGTAACAAAAAAAATAAAGCAAAATATTTTGCTTTGACTCTCGACCAATCAGAATGATGCAAATGCATATGGCAGGGCCGGACATGCTACCTTTCACCAGTAGTTTGGCTAAAATCAAAAGCGAAATTAAAGGCTGATTTTCGCCATGATAGAACTGATTCTGAAAAGGGTTTCTGGTGAGTGTTTTGCATTGATCTGTGCCATGTATTGTGGAGATGCTATTTTAAGTAAATACCGTTGTCAGGGCAGTCTGCAGGGCTGAATGAGCAGCGGTAGCTCAATGCACTATTATAAAAACTACATTCAAAAGTTAAATTAATCATTAATCATTAATTAATCATTTAAAATGTCACGGTATATCCTTGTAGGTAAAAATGTCACAAGGATAATTTAATTTAGACAAAGCTTTTTCATTGTTAAAATAGGCCTCAAATTTTATCCCCCCGCAATAAAATGTGCGCTCAGGTAACCGAATACTAAAGTCTGTTCGATTAACCTTGCCCATCCCTAATACCTTTACAGTGAATGCAACATGACTTAGAGCGTTATTGGCACACAGCAGAGATATGGGGCAACTGCCTCAACATGCCCTGGACAAAGTAAAGGAAATTACTGAGCTGTTAGATGGTCTGATGCCCCAGCGCAACCAGATCTAGCCAACCCAAAACGGCTTGTTGACATCATTGTATCATGGTGGGATATGAATGGGCAATTCATCCATGGATGACTATACTGCTGTTGCTACATTGTTATCCAGTTAGAACACTGCTAAACACGGGAAAGGAAACTGTAAAAGGCCTTCGTGAAAACTGCTGATATAAAAAAGGCTTTATAAATACATTAGATTGATTTGATTGAGAAAGAGGTAGATATTTTTACTCTATGATCATCACATGGTAAATAAAATATTCCCAACAGGCAGATAATAACTACAGTATTTCTGTAAAGGCAGAGCTGAGGTCCTACCTGGCAGGTCCTCTCCAGTGAGGCCAGGTCTGCTTGCAGAGCATCTTGTATCGCTCCAGACAGGGCTCGTAGGGCTGGCGGAATGCGTAGCCTGCCCTCCTCACACGCACATTCTCCATCAGACCCAGGTAACGCACCTGGTGACACACCAGTGAGTCGGTGAAGATGTGGGCTGCCTTCTTATCGTTGGGCTTGATGCACCTGAGGAGAACAGACAGTCAGACACTATGGCATGGACATGCAACGGTAGTCAGTGGACCTGATCAGAGTTAACACAGATCTCAGAATACTGCCCCAAGGATCTTATAGAGTTAGTTGATTTTTTTCTGATCACAATACTGTTCCTTTTGAATACATGATCCTCAGAGTGAACAGTAATTTACCTGATGTAGGTGGGGTTCTAGGTTTACTGTACCTGATGTAGTTGGGGTTCTTGCTCTGCAGGTTTCTCATGAGTCCCCCTACAGAGGCCTTGAACTGGAAGCCTGCAGTGGGGGGTCTCTTCAGGTTGACCTTAGCAGGGTTTCCCTCAGGAAACAGCTGTCTCATCAGGCTGTGGGTGGCCTTGTACATGGCCTGAGACAGGTCTCTGTACAGCAGGTCATTGTTCTTGTCTACAAAGCCCTCCACACGGTACAGCACCTAGACCACAAGACAATTATGAAAACACCAAGACAGTGATGAAAATACTCAGACACGAAGCACAGGAAAATATCTGTTATTGCCCCATAAAAAGAACGACAACCCAGAGGGAGGAGTAGTAGTACTTTACTGTCAATCCTAAACGCATCCTGAGGAAATACTTGCCATGGATTGAATCCGATTAATACAAATGCAACACTGTTTGTGGGGGATGTTGACCAAATGGGGATTATAAGTCTATTTACCCAGAGTGTCTTTAAAGCAGGATATATTCTGGGCTATTCTGGTCCATCATGTGTCAAGGAAAACCTCTGCATTACTGATCTTTTTTTTTTAATTTATTTTTTTACAATCACTGAATGTGATATATTCCAGGTAATGCTCTTAACCCAATCTGCACGCTCCTCTCCACTCTGCTCGTCTGACTATAATCAGTATTGATCCTACCTTTTCTCCTCGCCAGTGATTACCAGAGTGTCATATCTAGGTTATACATGTCTATGATGCAGTGATGGGGTTAATTTATCCATTTAAATTCAGTCAAGTCAGGAAATAAACCTAAAATTGGACTTGGAAATTTCAGTTTACTTCCTGAATTAAAATGGAATTGACCCCAACCCTGGGTCCCACACAGTCTCCCAGTATATGTAAAGTGTGTTTCTCATCCCTACTTTCCCAGCGTAGTGTTGGATGCGGAAGCAGCTGTGAGGCAAGCTGTGGTCTGTCAGGAACTTGGAGTTCTTGCTGAGGCGACTCTCAAAGTGCTGGTGCTCAGCACAGATGGTGTTGAGCTTGTCTAGGAAGGTGTCATCAGTCACTGTGCCTGGCCTGAGACATTCCTCATCCAACATGGCCAGGATACCATTCTGGTTCTGCAACAGAGGAGGAGAGAGTGGGATTATTATAACACATTCCTCTTAACATATTATTCTGAGAATACATTCTTTAAAATAAATTCTAAATGTACGATACAGTATTATAATTGTTCTAAACAGAGTCAACTGATTACAGACCAAAGTTAACCCATATTTGAGGTAATCATGTCTGGTCATTAGTGATAAACCATGTGTATATCATGGAAAATTGTTTCAAGGTAATTATTCATGTATATTGTGAAATTGCTTTGTTTTGCTTTACAAGAATCAGATGACATTGAGGGAGACCGACTTACATTCTCAATGAGGTCACAGATAACGGCGTTGTTGAAATACTCAATGTTGGTCCATTCAATGCCCTGTCACAAACAGAGAACAAGAGGTTACAAACAGGTTACTATTTTCTCTTTTTCCCCACTAACTTTCACTTATGTCTTGGGCTTTCCAACAAAGCAATGTCCTGTAGTGTAATCCTGACCTCACCTAGACTTACTTATACAGACCTGAGTGGCTTAAGAGATAAACCCACTGACCTTCAAGACTCTCAGACAGGCAGCTAACCAATGGGCCATAGAGTACCACAGTACGAGTCATAATACCCATATAACCTAGCAATCAAACAGGGAAATGGTTCCAATCGTTTATCCACCATTCATTTTTCCCCATAGGGGATTTTAGAAACCCTTAAAATAAGGGCTGTGTTCTGTGTAGGCTTACCCTAGCGTGATGTTCTGATAACTGTGTAAATCTCTCTAGGACAAGATTACTTTTATCAATATATTTGCTTGTATTTACCCCCCCAAAATGAAATACTAATTAGCTGCTAATGTGGCTATCATAAAGAACTACAAATTCCATGATTCTGGACGAGAGGGACAATTCAAGGCAAAGGTAAGAATCTCTGGATTAACTACATATTGTTAGCTAAAAGTATTAATGAATTAATTTGTTACATTTCTTTAAGTGGACAATTCTGTGAACTGTCTTGTGTAAGTTTTAAATTGACAATACCTGTTAGCAAAGGCTAGAGATTACATGCAGGAGCTTGCAGGGATGTGTAGTCTTGCATGTCTAATGGTAGAAAAACGAATGGAACCATTTCCCTGTTTGACCGCTAGGTTTTAGGGCTATTATGACACCTCAACTGTGGGGCTCTATTTAGTCAACAACTTACAGAACAGAGAATCAAAATGCGTCATACCGTAAAAAAAAAAAACGCTTTTCTTTCAAAAACATGGACATTTCTAAGTGACCCCAAACTTTTGTACATTAAAATAACAAATTGATCAGAAATATAGTGCAGACATTGTTAATGTTGTAAATTACTATTGTAGCTGGAATATCTACATAGGCGTACAGAGGCCCATTATCAGCAACCAAATAGTACCCGCAAAACACCAGTCTCAACGTGAACAGTGAAGAGGCAACTCCAGGATGCTGGCCTTCTAGAGTTGCAAAGAAAAGCCATATCTCTGTCCAGTGTGTGTTCTTTTGCCCATCTTAATCTTTTCTTTTTATTGGCCAGTCTGAGATATGGCTTTTTCTTTGCAACTCTGCCTAGAAGGCCAGCATCCCGGAGTTTCCTCTTCACTGTTGACGTTGAGACTGGTGTTTTGCGGGTACTATTTAATGAAGCTGCCAGTTGAGGACTTGTGAGGCGTCTGTTTCTCAAACTAGACACTCTAATGTACTTGTCCTCTTGCTCAGTTGTACACCGGGGCCTCCCACTCCTTTTTCTATTCTGGTTAGAGCCAGTTTGCGCTGTTCTGTGAAGGGAGTAGTACAAAGCATTGTACGAGATCTTTTCTCGTACATGGAATAGAACAAGAATAGACTGACGAGTTTCAGAAGAAAGTTATTTGTTTCTGGACAATTTGAGCCTGTAATCGAACCCCCAAATGCTGATGCTCCAGATACTCAACTAGTCTAAAGATGTCCAGTTTTATTGCTTCTTTAATCAGAACAGCAGTTTTCAGCTGTGCTAACATAATTGCAAAAGGGTTTTCTAATGATCAATTAGCCTTTTAAAATGATAAACTTGGGTTAGCTAACACAACGTGGCGTTGGAACACAGGAGTGATGGGTTGCTGATAATGGGCCTCTGTACGCCTATGTAGATATTCCAGGAATATCAGGAAAACCAGGACATTTTTAAGTGACCCCAAACTTTTGAACGGTAGTGTATATATAGAAAACTTGATTGCTGACAAGCAAAACATTTTGGGACTATATCAACAATGGATTACTGAAACAAATACCAAAAGATAGTTTTGGGTGGAATTTTCTTTTAAGCAGTTCACTATGTCTGATAGTATCTAAATCATTTGTCTGGCCTGACTGACCAAAGCCATTCAGTCAGATCTGCTGTTGCTGGTTTAATGGGTTGACACAGCTGTAGCTTGGGGTTTAAACAGTAAGAGTCCTTAAAATATATTTTCTATTCAATGTATATACATTTATATACACCTCAATAAGAGCACAAGACTCAAGAGCACAGCATGTTTCTGAAAGAACGTGCCTGTTTGAACATAAAAAATGGTGCCGAACCACAGGGTCAGGGCTGGTAACTGGTGGTTCTGGCAGACTTGGTCTATGTGACAGACAGGGAGACCAGGTTTGGGGGCGGGGCTGGGTTAGCCATGTGGGGATGCGGATTCTGCATCCTGCATCCGGATTCTGCATCCCTCCTGTCTCCCACAGTGTAGTATTTTCCCATGCACTGATGTGGAGCGAGGCCAGGCAATGGAATATCATGGAGGGGAGGTCAAGGGAGCAGCACTCACATACTTAGAGCTCTGAAAGCAAACAGAGGCCTGAGCCCCAGGGGAAGAAGTCTGTTTACCCCTGCTGGAGTGAAGGATCACTTCAGTCCCCAAACCCACAGAGGAGAGGAGAGGGAGAGAGATATGGAAAGAGTGGTGAAGAAAGCAGGAGAGAAGGTTGAGGGAGAGAAAGGACTAGAACGATAAATGAGGTGGACAATAGAACATGGAGGAAGTGCAATGGGGTACAGATGCAGAGAGGAAAGAAAAGAGTGAAAGAGCAAGAGGTACATGAAGTGAACGGGAGCGACTGGACAAAACAGAGTGATATAGGCATGGTCAACATCACAGCCCAGACGTACTAGAACACTGGTTGACAGGCCTGGCTCAAACTACAAATGGACCTGTTAGCGTGTAGAAGTGAAGTGTCAGGGGGGCAGAGGGTGCTATGGTTGTGGGTGAACGGTGCGAGGTGGATGGCTTTATGGGGCAACTCCCTCCTCTGTGGATGCCAGTAGATTAGTGTCTAATGAACACGACCCAAACTAAAAAAGGGAGGGACCACCTGTACTACGTGGTCCAATAAGTAACACTCATTTTTATTCTGTTTCTACATGTTTTGATACAGTGTGCTCTACAGCCCTGTTGTTCCCAGAAAGGGAAACGTTCCTTACCTCTCTGACGTACTCCTCCTGCTCTTCACGTAGCGTCAGTTCGATGAAGATCTGCTGAAGCTTCTCGTTGCAGTAGTTGATGATGAACTGTTCAAAGCTGTTGTCCTGTAGAGGAGAACACCCATAGATACCATTTAGTCTCATATTCAGTCATTAGGCCACATTTTAGCCTGTCCAGATGCAAACAGCAGGGTACCACATGGCACCACATTCAGTACTCTCTCGTCTGCCTGCCACTGTGAAATGCCCCCATCTGTTTCTGTGTTGTCATGCAGCCATTCAATAAGCTTTCGGGTCACTTCCGGGGTCCTTCTTCCCCTTTGTTGGATCACACTAGGGTAATGCCAAAACAGACCCGGGCTGGCTCCATAATTGCTCGAGCTCCATTCCTTCACCGCAATGTCACGCCAACAAAGAAAATGTCTCTTTCCAAACAAACCCGAGAGAATCTATTTTCTCTCTCTAAACTACTGTGGGAACTGATCTACTATAAAACTGAGGCAATGCTAGCTACAAATCTAGGCAACCAACCAAGCAGAACGTGTCTAGAACTTTCTATTCCTTGGTGACATTTCTCATTGCTTTACAACCACTCTTGAACAAACAAAGGACAGTGTCTTTGGACAATAAGACAAATAGCTGCCTGATCATAAAATCCTACCTGTGTTTCTTATCATGAATACATGTAAACTAACCTCGGTAAAGCTTCAGTGTTAATCATAAACTTGTTTCAAAAGGTGTTGAACAGTGAGTATTGAAAGACAGTTTGTTAACCATTTCAAAGCCCAAATTATGAAAATTATCCCCTTTCCCTATTAATTTAGATGACCAGTTCCTTTTTCATTGCAATCAACCCTACTTGGCAAACAGCATCAGCGTTGGTTGGGTTAGGAAACAATATCACTCCATTTGCTTAGGTTACAGTGGGTTAGAACAGCATCAATATGGGGCGAAGGGTGTACTGGACACTTTTGGTCAGGAAAAGCAGGCCTCACATGGCAACAGAAGGAGAGTGTTCATACATAACCTGGTCTCAGATCTGTTTGTGCAGCCTTGCCAAACACTTGGCATGACGAGGACCATAGGAGTTGACAGGACAGCACAAACAGGTCTGGGACCAAGCTACTTCATACACTCTTCAGAAAAGCTCTGCTATTGAATGTCCTCTCCTTCACTTAAGATGCACCAGTACTCCTTCATATCCCACCACAAAAAAACACAATGGAAGTCCTGTTATAGATGAGGATCTGAATTAAGACGAGAAGATAGATCGCAGCATGCACACTGCACACTCTCGGCAGGTGTACTTACTCCATCCTGTCGGCCCAGACACAACAACATTCAGTAGAGAGGAATGGAATGACTTCACAATGAGTGGGGAACAGTCAGGCACATTAGGAACATGAACTCGAGATCAACTTAAAGACACACTGGACTACGGAAGTTTAGTTGCTAGTTGTTTATGTCAAATTAATAATCTCATGAAACCACACAAGTTCTTTGTTTTAGGCAAACAATATGCTTTTGCTCATGGGTGAGGGGTCGTGTGAGGTATCTCTGTCCATTTAGGCCAGGGACCCATTTGCCAAACTGAGCCATTACTCTTACCTCAAATATTTCAAAACCATAGATGTCCAGGACTCCCATCACCTTGTGGCGTGTTTTGGCCTGAGCCTGAGAGGAGAAATAGAAAGAGAAAGTATAAGATACATATAAAATGAGTCCTGTCTTACTGACACTCATTTAATCTACTTTGGTAGGGCTTATATCTTTACAGTCAATGGCTTATAGAATAATAGTTGACAAATCTGGCTCATATAATGAGACCAGACCTACCTTGATGCTTTCATTGATCCTTGTGACCAGCCAGCTGAACAGACGGCTGTAGAGGTTTTTGGCCAGGGCATCACGGGCATAGTAGGCCTAGCAAATCACAAATAAGGGCTTAGTATACAGTGCCTTCGAGAAGCATTCAGCCCCCTTGATTTTTCCCACATTTTGTTACGTTAGCCTCATTATAAAATGGTTAAATAAATACAGAATCCTCAATCTACAAACAATACTCCATCATGACAAAGCAAAAACAGGTTTAGAAATTTTTGCAAATGTATTACAAATAAAAAACTGAAATACCTTATTTACATAAGTATTCAGACCCTTTGCTATGAGACTTGAAATTGAGCTCAGGTGCATCTGGTTTCCATTTTTTATTTTATTTATTTCACCTTTATTTAACCAGGTAGGCTAGTTGAGAACAAGTTCTCATTTGCAACTGCGACCTGGCCAAGATAAAGCATAGCAGTGTGAACAGACAACACAGAGTTACACATGGAGTAAACAATAAACAAGTCAATAACATGGTAGAAAAAAAAGAGAATCTATATACAATGTGTGCAAAAGGCATGAGGTAGGCAATAAATCGAATAATTACAATTTAGCAGATTAACACTGGAGTGATAAATCATCAGATGATCATGTGCAAGAAGAGATACTTGGTGTGCAAAAGAGCAGAAAAGTAAATAAATAAAAGCAGTATGGGGGGTGAGGTAGGTAAATTGGGTGGTAGTTTACAGATGGACTAATGTACAGCTGCAGCGATCGGTTAGCTGCTCGGATAGCAGATTTTTAAAGTTGTTGAGGGAGATAAAAGTCTCCAACTTTCAGAGATTTTTGCAATTCGTTCCCGTCGCAGGCAGCAGAAACTGGAAGGAAAGCGTCCAAATAAGGTTTTGGCTTTAGGGATGATTCATGAGATACACCTGCTGGAGCGCGTGTTGCAGGTGGGTGTAGCCATCGTGACCAGTGAACTGAGATAAGGCGGCACTTTACCTAGCATAGCCCTTGTAGATGACCTGGAGCCAGTGGGTCTGACGACGAACATGTAGCGAGGGCCAGCCGACTAGGGCATACAGGTCGCAGTGGTGGGTCGTATAAGGTGCTTTGTAACAAAACGAATGGCACTGTGATAAACTGCATCCAGTTTGCTGAGTAGAGTATTGGAAGCTATTTTGTAGATGACATCGCCGAAGTCGAGGATCGGTAGGATAGTCAGTTTTACTAGGGTAAGTTTGGCGGCGTGAGTGAAGGAGGCTTTGTTGCGGAATAGAAAGCCGATTCTTGCTTTGATTTTGGATTGGAGATGTTTGATATGAGTCTGGAAGGAGAGTTTGCAGTCTAGCCAGACACCTAGGTACTTATAGATGTCCACATATTCTAGGTCGGAACCGTCCAGGGTGGTGATGCTAGTCGGGCGTGCGGGTGCAGGCAGCGAACGGTTGAAAAGGCATGCATTTGGTTTTACTAGCGTTTAAGAGCAGTTGGAGGCCACGGAAGGAGTGTTGTATGCATTGAAGCTCGTTTGGAGGTTAGATAGTACAGTGTCCAAGGAAGGGCCGGAAGTATATAGAATGGTGTCGTCTGCGTAGAGGTGGATCAGGGAATCGCCCGCAGCAAGAGCAACATCATTGATGTATACAGAGAAAAGAGTCGGCCCGAGAATTGAACCCTGTGGTACCCCCATAGAGACTGCCAGAGGACCGGACAACATGCCCTCCGATTTGACACACTGAACTCTGTCTGCAAAGTAGTGTTGAACCAGGCAAGGCATCATTAGAAAACCGGAGCACTGAGTCTGCCGATAAGAATATGGTGATTGACAGAGTCGAAAGCCTTGGCCAGGTCGATGAAGACGGCTGCACAGTAATGTCTTTTATCGATGGCGGTTATGATATCGTTTAGTACCTTGAGCGTGGCTGAGGTGCACCCGTGACCGGCTCGGAAACCGGATTGCACAGCAGGAGAAGGTACGGTGGGATTCGAGATGGTCAGTGATCTGTTTGTTGACTTGGCTTTCGAAGACCTTAGATAGGCAGGGCAGGATGGATATAGGTCTGTAACAGTTTGGGTCCAGGGTGTCTCCCCCTTTGAAGAGGGGGATGACCGCGGCAGCTTTCCAATCCTTGGGATCTCAGATGATACGAAGGAGAGGGTTGAACAGGCTGGTGATAGGGGGTGCGACAATGGCGGCGGACAGTTTCAGAAATAGGGGGTCCAGATTGTCAAGCCCAGCTGATTTGTATGGGTCCAGTTTTCCAGCTCTTTCAGAACATCTGCTATCTGGATTTGGGTAAAGGAGAAGCTGGGGAGGCTTGGGCGAGTAGCAGCGGAGGGGGCGGGGCTGTTGGCCAAGGTTGGAGTCGCCAGGAGGAAGGCATGGCCAGCCATTGAGAAATGCTGTTGAAGTCTTCGATTATCACGGATTTATCGGTGGGTGACCGTGTTACCTAGCCTCAGTGCAGTGGGCAGCTGGGAGGAGGTGCTCTTGTTCTCCATGGACTTTACAGTATCCCAGAACTTTTTTGAGTTAGAGCTACAGGATGCAAATTTCTGCTTGAAAAAGCTGGCCTTTGCTTTCCTGACTGACTGCGTGTATTGGTTCCTGACTTCCCTGAACAGTTGCATATCGCATTGATCATCCTTGAGATGTTTCTACAACTTTATTGGAGTCCACCTGTGGTAAATTCAATTGATTGACCTTGATATGGAAAGGCACACACCTGTCGGTCTATGTAAGGTCCTACAGTTGACAGTGCATGTCAGAGCAAAAACCAAGCCATGAGGCGGAAGGAATTGTCCGTAGAGCTCCGAGACAAGATTATGTTGAGGCACAGGGTACCAAAAAATTTCTGCAGCATTGAAGGTCCAAGAACACAGTGGCCTCTATCATTCTTAAATAGAAGAAATGTGGAACCCCCATGACTCTTCCTAGAGCTGACAGCCTGGCCATACTGAGCAATCGGTGTGGCAGGGCCTTTGTCAGGGAGGAGTCCAAGAACTCGATGGTCACTGACAGCGCTCCAGAGTTCTTCTGTGGAGATGGGAGAACCTTCCAGAAGGACAACCATCTCTGTAGGACTCCACCAAAAAGGCCTTTATGGTAGAGTTGCCAGACGGAAGACACTCCTCAGTAAAAAGGCACATGGCAGCTCGCTTGGAGTTTGCCAAAAGGCACCTAAAGACTCTCAGACCATGAGAAACAAGATTCTCCGGTCTAATGAAAACAAGATTAAACTCTTTGACCTAAATGCCAAGCATCACGTCTGGAAGAAACCTGGCACCATGCCTACGGTGAAGCATGGCGGCGGCAGCATCATGCTGTCGGGTTGTTTTTCTGTGGCAGGGACTGGGAGACAAGTCAAGATCGAGGGAAATATGAACAGAGCAAAGTACAGAGAGATCCTTGATGAAAGTCCCATTCTGAGTTCCTGAGCAGGTTATGGTTCACCTTCCAACAGGACAACAACACTAAGCACACAGCCAAGACAATGCAGGAGTGGCTTCGGGAAATGTCTATGAATGTCCTTGAGTGGCCCAGCCAGAGCTCGGACTTGAAACCAATCGAACATCTCTGGAGAGACCTGAAAATAGCTGTGCAGCAACACTCCCCATCCAACCTGACAGAGCTTGTGAGGATCTGTAGTGAAGAATGGGAGAGAAACAACAAATGCAGGTGTGCCAAGCTTGTAGCGTCCTACCCAAGGAGACTTGAGGCTGTAATCGCCGCCAAAAGTGCTTCAACAAATGGTCTGAATAGTTAAATGTGATATTTCCATTTCCTATTTTTAATACATTAGCAAAAATGTAAGTAGTACTGTTAAAATGGTTTTTGCTTCGTCATTATGGGGTATTGTGTGTAGATTGATGCAAAAACAATTTAATACATTTTAAAATAAGGCTGTAACGTAACAAAATGTGGAAGTGAATACTTTCAGAATGCACTGCATATACATTGAACAAAAATATAAATGCAACATGCAACAATTAAAGATTGTAGGACAAGCAAGACATAGCATACAGACAGAGCAACATAGGACAAGCAAGACGTAGCAGACAGACAGAGCAACATAGAACAAAAAGCAGCAAGACACAATTCATAATAGCAACAAAGTGTTTCCACACCTCACAAGCTACAGACAACAGACAACATGGAAAGCGCCAATACACAGCTAGGGATTATGTTCACAAATCTGATTGACCTTTAGCCATGTCTTCATGCATTTTGTGAAAGTGTGATATGTGGTGCAGTTATGTGTGTCTGATGGCAGTGTATTCCAGACATGGGAAGCTTTCACAGAGAAAGCTGATTTACTAAAGGTGCTTTTCCTTAAGGGAACTATACAGTCACCTCATAGCAGACCTTGTGGATCTGCTGCCATATGTTTGGGTTTTCTGTTTAACAAAAATACTGAGTGGAGGGGGAGCCAGGGCATTTAGGATCTTGAATACAAGACATGCGTCGGTGTATTGCACAAGATTTTCCCAACTCAGGAGCTCATGCTTTCTGAGGATGTAACAGTGATGATGGCTATTGCGCTTCCTATCAAGCACTTTGAGAGCCTGTTATTGGACAGACTGAATAGGTTTAAATGTTGTACAGCAAGCTTGGGCCCAACTAGTCAAGCAGTATGTTAAGTGGGGGAGTATCATAGATTTGAAGTACAGTTTTGCTACCTCTGTAGTCAAACAATTTCGTATAAATCCGAAATTAGCTAGGTTGAATTTGGTTATATGAATTACCTTTTTCACATGCTTTTTAAAAGAGAGGTTGGAATCAAGTATGATGCCAACGTACTTAAAATCAGATACCACCTGAAGCTTCTCCCCTGACACATGGACATCTGTTGCCCTCTTTGTGAAAAACATGCAAACGTGTTTGTATCTCAATGTGAAAAAAACAGAGTCACTGAGCCACTTTGTAACCTGGACCATTCCAGTAGTGAGTTCTTGTGCAGCTTGTTGTTTGCGCTTTGCATGCACATATATCACTATATTATCTGCATACATTTGAACTTCAGATCCAGTACAGACAGAAGGCAGATCATTAATGTACAAGCTGAACAGGAGGGGCCCCAGTATTGACCCTTGGGGCACGCCCACATCATAGCTAAGAGTGGGCGACAGCTCATTGCTCACTCTGACACACTGAGTTCTGCCTTCAAGGTATGGTTTCATCCATCAAGGCATCGGGGGAAAAGTTGAACTTAAACTGTTAAAGGAGGCTTATGGTAGATTAACATTAAATTATCTGGAAACAGCTCTGGTGGACATTCCTGCAGTCAGCGTGCCAATTACACGCTCCCTCAAAACTTGACATCTGTGGCATTGTGTTGTGACAAAACTTCCCATTTTGTTCAGTAGATTTTAGTGCTCTCATGCAGAAAGAAATATAGCTGTAGTAAATATCTCTGGTAAATGCTTGTAGTAGTGTGGCATTCAACTGGGACAGGGATAGATCAGTTTTTATGGATGTGAAGTGACAGTCAAGCTGTAATTCCAGCTGTAGAATGTTTCTCATTCCAACCATCCACAAGGGAACAAAATTATACATTGAGCTGTCTGAGGAGGTGTGTCCTAGCGTGGGCCGAATAGCATCCCTATAGTTATGGAGGCTCATCCTCTGGCATACAGCCACACTGGAGTAGAGAAAGGCTGTCATTCATCATGTAAACACACACACGCAAACACACACCGGAAGAGGTGAACTTGCAGTGACAGAGCGCTGTGGCATGGACAGGACCAGGCATAACCTCCGTAACAAACAAACACTTCTAGGAGGTGATGCTTAGACTGGTGATGTGCTATGGATGAGCTGGTGATCCTTTAGTTCGATAGTTCCTCCAAGGGCTCGAACCAATGTGCTCTGATTTATTGTCTCAGCCTGGCCTTTATATACCCTTCTGTTTACGCCATCTGGCCGGATGTTTGTGAAGATAAGAGAAAGCACACAGTACCACCAGGGGAGGGTGTCCCGGTCTCAAGGAGTCAGATCTGTAGCCTGGTCCCAGATCTGTTAGTGCTGTCTTGTCAATTCCTATGGTCATTTTCACAGCAATTTAGGAGATGGCAACACAGCACAAACAGATCTGGGACCAGGCTACCAGAAAACTGCCAAGGATGTATAAAATCACACTTCAGGAGGAGTGAAGCTCATCCCTTCATACTAACCTTCTTAAGCTGCTTTTCTGGAGAACAGAGAGAGGACTAGAGAGAGGACTAGCCCCTGACATTCTTCTTCTCATCACCAACTGAATGTTGCCTGAACTCAAACCTCCAGCATAAGGAGAGGAAACTAGCTTCTATTCCTATATGTTTATCCTAAACATGAATGTGCCTGACTGCCTGAACTCACTAACCTCCAAAACCTGGCCTACTTCTGCAATTTCCAGGGGAGAATTCACCAAATCCTCATCCATAATGGACATGTTTCCATGTACAGTAGATGGGGATAGGAAGTAAGCTAGCCAGAGAATTAAGTCAAAGGGAAATAATCCTCTCATCCACCCACAACTGCAGTGTGAAAACATCCCCTGGGACTTAGTCTGTCAGTGCTATCATGAAAGTAAGTGTGTTGCTATACACTGATGACAGGTGGTCTTGTTTGGCTCAGTTGGTGAGGGCATGGCGCTAGCAAAGTCAAGGTTGTGGGTTCAAGTCCCACAGAGAACAAATATACATACTAAAATCAATGCAGTGTCATATGGGGTAGAGTCTAGTATTAGAACCAACACTGGGTGTGGATACAATGGCAACATGTGGGATTACATTGTATGAATGTAAACGTTAAGTTGTTTATTGATTTCGTCTACATATGTTTTTTTGTATGTTGGCAAAAAAAGATGCCAAAAATATATATATTACTAAAATAAATACATAAAATCAATGCACTCCCACTCACTGTACTGTGTGGTGATAAAAGTGGCATACATTAATAAAGCGATAATGCCCGAGAAGCCAGTGTTAGGAGAATATATTGGCACGGGTGTTGTTAGGCCCGACATAGAAAATGTGCTCTCTCATCAGATGAGCTAGCCAACACAGCTAACACAATCACTTCAAACTGATGTTGGAAAGACTGCAAACTAGCTGCACTTTGTTTTGTTTTACGTTTATTCAATTGATATTTCTTTGTATATAAATCCATAAAAATTAGGCCAGCTGTTTCATAATTTCGACTGGCTAAGAAACGCTGCCTGCCTGTCTGTCTCCTCCTGACCCCTACACGTTCATTACTATGGGACAGTGGGAGATAAAATTTGAATATTGAAACAATGTTGCTAATGTCAGAGAGACAGACGGCAAGGTTTATACAAATCTCAGCTGTTGAAAACAAAATTTTAGACTAAAAGAAATGTGAGATAATGTCTAGATGCTTTTTATAGAGGAGATAAAGTTTATAACTTCCCTGCCTGGGCTGATGAGACAGTGGATTGCACAGTCAGATGGAACAGAGTAATTAAGCATTTTAACGTCATAGCTTTAGCCGGTGGTAACTTGTGGAATAGACACCGGCTGGAAAGCGCTGTTAACCAATGAGCAATCAGGATTAGACCCATACATTATATACACACTCATGTTTAAATAGATAGAACTAAAGAAGTGTGATGCTATACAGTGCTGATCTTCTCACCTGGGCCACGTTGAGTGTGGTAGACACCTTCTCCATCTTGGCTTCCACGGTGCGGTAGCTGAAAGCCCTCTCCAGCACAGACTGCTCAATCCCCAACAGCTCACACATCTCCTTCAGGTCTGGAAAATAGAACAGAGGAAACACACACACACTCACTGACAGAACAACTGACACAAACGCTCAATCATAGAGCTTTGTATACAGGCCGAAGGCAAAGAATAGCTGTATAGCAAACAAAATAGGCAATGACTAGATGAAACGCTTCAATAAAGGAAATCTATCCCCTGTGAATAAGGAATCCATATCAATGTTAAGCTTTACCAACAATGCCACTTGATGCCAGTATCACGGTTCCAGTGGGTAGCCATAAGGGCATTAGCTAAACCCTTTCCTTAGAGAGATAAGGTGATCTACTCTGAGATCTCAGACGATCTCCTTTAGGAACAGTGTTGTCTCCTGGCCAGGATACCCCAAAGCAGTCGGATGGAGTAATGTTTAAGAGGAGTTAGTGCATTAGCCTTAATGTATTTAGGTATTTAAAGGTCAATTGTCTCACTCAATTGTCTTATGTAAGAATAGTGTTGTTGACAAATGTCTTTGTGTATAGTGACAGCTGTCAAATGGTCACAAGGGGAAATCCATGAATAACCTAATGTAGAAGTGTGGAGTTCATGATTCACACCACAGGCCATGTGGACTTCATGATTCACACCACAGGCCATGTGGACTTCATGATTCACACCACAGGCCATGTGGACTTCATGGATTCACACCACAGGCCATGTGGAACTTTCATGATTCACACCAACAGGCATGTGGACTTCATGATTTCACACCAAGGTCATGTGGACTTCATGATTTCACACCACAGGTCGTGGACTTCATGATTCACACCACAGGCCATGTGGACTTCATGATTCACACCACAGGCCATGTGGACTTCATGATTCACACCACAAGCCATGTGGACTTCTTCCACTTAAGTGTATCCTGTAGATTAGAAAGGAGTTTTGTTTGCAAAGAAAGAATGCAAAGTTGTGCCACGGCTGGGTTATTCAGACATGCAAAATATTACATTTGCTTAATAGGGGAGAGCTGTTAGCAGTTACATAAGTAGGCGTACTGTACTTACCATCAGAAAACATTGCATACTATAGACAACTGTAGTTAAGGAGTGAATGTTATTCATAAGGGTTACAAGGAGAAAATAGGACCTCACCCAATTTAAAATGGATGGCCCTCCATATTTCACCTACACCCTCCATGAATGCTTGAAGGATAAAAACAAGTGACCATCCCCTATATCCAAGATAATAATTAATGTCTACCATTTACCCTTACTTCTCAGACAGACCAGAGCGCTAGACATGCAGTTTCAGAAACCATTCTTCGTCCTGTAAGCATTACAGGAATTTTGATAGTGCACAGAGCTGCGGGCCAGAAGGTTGTGGGATCTCGTTTATAGTCAAAGTTTTGCATTAATCTATCATCGCATTTGCAGGTCCCAGAAAAAATGGCCTTATGAACATTCATGCAGTTTTACAGCCTTTTAAATATTAGAAGGATATTTTGTTACAACACACAAATTACCGAAATTACAGGGTAGGAATGGACAGAGATAGGCCTGTGTGTTCATCGTATCATATTTCTCCAATGTCAAATCAGTGTGTCTTGTTTGTAACAAAACTGTCCCTGTTTGCAAATAATTAAATCTGAGATATCATTAAGAATCTTTTGGTACTTTCAAAAGTTAGGCCTACATTTCCACCCCAGACAGAATAGGCCTACCAATGGAGAAAAATGGCAGCTTTAACTGCTCGCTATTCTTCTTACATGGCTCAACCCAACGAGAGAAGGTCACAAGTGTTTCTCTAAAAGCTGTTTGGATTTAAACATCTTCTATTGTACAGAAAGTGAATAGCTTAATCAATTGATTTTAACAAAATTAGATGCAGAGTCTATTTTTTGAATCCTTGGCAATAGAAGGTTGTAGCTCAGCCTCTGAATGTTTAAGGAACAAAACAATAATATTCCCATATGCATCAGTCACGTCTTTCCCGTGTATTTTACAGCTCGTTTATAGCATGAAGCATCGCGGAACAAAGCACTGTTAAATATCACATTATATAAATCAGATGGGCTTTATTTTCTTCAAAATATTAAGCTAACAATGGGTAGGCCTGCTCTTTTTGCCATTTTCCTTAATTCAAAGGTAGGCGTATGGCATACCCTCATATCCCTTCAATTCGAGTCTTGGTTTTAACTGAACAGCCCTTCACTGACACGGAAGTAGGCTAATTAAAGAGTGCATTGTGGGTGGAGGAATTGACCAACAAATGTATGGAGCCTATAACCTAATTTCATCTGTGAAACAGATAGGCCTACCTCTTACTTTTAAGACAGGAAGAAATACACTCCCTCACAAAGCCCTCTTGTTAAAAGTAAATTAAAATTAAGACTTTAAATGCTTACTCAAATTTGACTACTTTCAGCGCCCATGAGGTGTCCCTTTCTATTGATTGTTTCAAGGCTAATGCTTCAAGTTTCAGCTTATTGTGAGGTCAATAACTGATAAAAACAGTTGAAGTCGGAGGTTTACATACACTTAGGTTGGAGTCATTAAAACTCGTTGTTCAATCACTCCACAAATTTCTGGTTAACAAACTATAGTATTGGCAAATCGGTTAGGACATCTACTTTGTGCATGACACAAGTCATTTTTACAACAATTGTTTACAGACAGATTATTTCACTGTATCACAATTCCAGTGGGTCTGAAGTTTACATACACTAAGTTGACTGTGCCTTTAAACAGCTTGGAAAATTCCAGAAAATTATGTCATGGCTTTTGAAGCTTCTGTTAGGCTAATTGACATAATTTGAGTCAATTGGAGGTGTACCTGTGGATGTATTTCAAGGCCTACCTTCAAACTCAGTGCCTCTTTGCTTGACATCATGGGAAAATCAAAAGAAATGGTTCAGCCTTGGGAGCAATTTTCAAATGCCTGAAGGTACCACGTTCATCTGTACAAACAATAGTACGCAAGTACAAACACCATGGGACCACGCAGCCATCATACCGCTCAGGAAGGAGACGTATTCTGTCTCCTAGAGATGAACGTACTTGGGTGCGAAAACTGCAAATCAATCCCAGAACAACAGCAAAGGACCTTGTGAAGATGCTGGAGGAAACGGGTACAAAAGTATCTATATCCACAGTAAAATGAGTCCTATACCGACATAAGCTGAAAGGCCGCTCAGCAAGGAAGAAGCCACTGCTCCAAAACCGCCATAAAAAAGCCAGACAACGGTTTGCATCTGCACATGGGGACAAAGATCGTACATTTTGGATATATGTCCTCTGGTCTGATGAAACAAAAATAGAACTGTTTGGCCATAATGACATCCTTATGTTTAGAGGAAAAGGGGGGAGGCTTGCAAGCCAAAGAACAGCATCCCAACCGTGAAGCACGGGGGTGGCAGCATCATGTTGTGGGGGAGCTTTGCTGCAGGAGGGACTGGTGCGCTTCACAAAATAGATAGTATCATGAGGAAGTAAAATTATGTGGATATATTGATCCAACATCTCAAGACATCTATAAGGAAGTTAAAGCTTGGTCGCAAACGGGTCTTCCAAATGGACAATGACCCCAAGTATACTTCCAGAGTTGTGGCAAAATGGCTTAAGGACGACAACGTCAAGGTATTGGAGTGGCCATCACAAAGCCCTGACCTCAATCCTATAGAAGATGTGGGTAGTTCTGAAAAAGCATTTGCGAACAAGGAGGCCTACAATCCTGACTCAGTTACACCAGCTCTGTCAGGAGGAATGGGCCAAAATTCACCCAATTTATTGTGGGAAGCTTGTGGAAGGCTACCTGAAACATTTGACCCAAGTTAAACAATTTAAAGGCAATGCTACCAAATACTAATTGACTGTATGTAATCTTCTCACCCTCAGGGAATGTGATGGAAATAAAAGCTGAAATAAATCACTCTATTATTCTGACATTTCACATTCTTAAAATAAAGTGGTGATCCTAACTGACCTAAGACAGGGCATTTTTTACTAGGATTAAATGTCAGGAATTGTGAAAAACTGAGTTTAAATGTATTTTGCTAAGATATACGTAAACTTCCGACTTCAACTGTACATCATGAGCAAGGAACATTGTTTTTAATAAAATCAATCATAGTATTAGCAAGGTATCAAAGTTGTCCTCCGGTCTTCCTTCTCATCTTCGCACTCTCCTTTTTAAACTGAAAACATAGGCAAAAAAATAAAAAATACGGACGAACCCTTTGACTTCCCTCCTGAACTGCCACTGTAGGCCTACACAGCACAGCCATTGGTTAGGCAGCACAAAACATTTTTGATCAGCAAGAACAGAGCAGGCCTGGGATCAGGGTTGGAATATCAATTGCAGTATGTAATGCAGCCTAGTTGTATTTACACCATCCCATTATCTATCTTAGAAATAAATATTTGCGCTGTGCTTCTCCGAGCATGCAGTTCGTAGCCTATAGTTTATGGATCATTTGATTGAGACTTGATATTGGGTGCCCAGCAGAGAGTCAGATGAGGGCGGTGTCATGCACACAGCCATATATAGCCTAATTAGCAACTCATTCTAAAACACTGAGAAATATTGAAATTTCATTGATTACCAATTACATGTCCCTTCCCTGGACTAGATTTAAAAAAAATACTAAACCCTCCCCTTGACTGAAATTGAAAAAGCATGACCCTCCCCCATTAACCATTCTTTAAATTTCGATCCATCCTTAAGCCGGGTGGACACTACATGACTTTCAAATCCTAACATCGCTGAGCCTCTCACATTAAACAACCATCTTTCCTGTAGGTTGTTTTGTCTTGACAACGCAGTGGTGCGCACACTAAATGATCTGGCACAGACAAGGGTCACACTACAAGATTCTTCACTTGGTTGTGAGGATTGTTGGATACCACGCTGTCTGGCTCAAAGCAGCCTCAAACATTTTCAGTCCGACATTCATGCTTGACAGTGTTGAAATGTCTAGCCAACATTTTGAATTGAATAATATTGCGTGTGTACTTCAGAGCTGTAACGATTTGACATTTTCGCTTTGGTTAAAGTCAAGTACAGATGCAGTCATCGCTCCTTCTCGAGAGTCTACACATTCTGGGTGACGCAAAACATCAATCATTTCACTGGCTTCTTCTCTGGCGAGCTCTCATTGGCTATTGCTGATCACTTGTCATTGCACATCTCACACTACAAGAGCATTGCAGATTTTTTGCTGATAAAATCAAACCTGGTTGAAAATATCGGGACATCTGGGGCTATTCAAAGACGAGATTGGTAGCCCTCAGATTGCGTCTATGAGCCAGTCACATTAAACGAGCGTCGGTGACGGCCACGTGCCCCGAGTAGGCAAGGGGATTTTGGTTTAGATCTCAAAAACTTGTCTGGGACAGCTAAAATCGGGCCAAAAATCATGTAGTGTACACCTGGCTTTAGTAAACCATGAAATTAAACATTAACCCGTAGAGGGCAGTGCAACAACACATAGGCTACTGCTGATGGAACTTACTGGTATGGTTAGTTGTGGAGGGGATAACCATTAGTCAGTGGTTATAATATAACTGATACGTTACAGTATGCTTATTTTATAGCGTCTATTTTGTACGTCCTTCAATTGACCAGACAATGCAAAAACAAAAAAATATTTTCTACAACCACAATACATTATATTTACATTTTCAAGATGTAAGGGAAATCCACATTCTTTGCTATCCAAAGGGGGCACAAAAGTTTTTTTAAAAGTGAGATGTGTACGCATGTGTACTGTAACAGGACATTGTGTCCCACCGTAAAGCTGTTGGTTGTCCAGTCAGACCATTGTCTCACCATTCTTGTCCTTGACCCTGCTTTCGTCGAAGCCGTTGACCCTGGACTCTGGTTTGAACTCAATGTTCCCCAGTTTGAGGACGGCTGCTACCAGCTCTAGGACCAACTGCACCTCATCCTCCATAAAGCCCACAATCTGCATTGCATTCTGGGAGAGAACATAGAGAGAAACAGCCCATCAGACACTTAGCCAAGGCGAGGTGCAGAAGAACTAATCTTGATCAGTTAATGAGTAGTTATTTGGGATGCAAGGTGATTTGAAGATCAGTGATTCTCCTCAGTCTGACTTTTATGTTGACTACATGTACATTGAACACACACTAATAACAAGGACAACAGGAAGAAGAGTGAGTATCTGGACTGGAGAGGGAAGAGCGAGACAACTAGTGACAGAGGGCAAAGTGATGTGGACTGTGGTTGGGGAAATATTTTAAATGATTAAATGTGTGTTACTGTGATTTGACACCGTTGTGAACAAGGGTGAGAGAAGACTGTAGCAGGCTGCCTTTGGCTCCAACAGCATCATATCCAGTGGAGAGGCCTATTTTGGTATAGCACTGAACTCAATCGTGTTGAGTTGGACTACAGCTGAGACGTGGCCTGCTCCCTTATTGAGAAAAGTACTCATCCCAAATGGCACCCTATACCCTACAATACTTTTGTCCAGGGCCCATAGGGTGCATTGTATAGGCAATAGGGTTGTATTTCAGACGCAACCACTGCCACAGAGTCCAAGGGCAGCAAGATAGTGGTTTGGGATAAAGGGAAGGCAGGCACCTCATAACATAACATCCTCTGTGTGTTGTCAACAGTAAGTGAGTCAAGAGGAAGAGGGGCTGAGCGACTGCACATGGTGACCATGTTCTGCAGCGACAGCCTCACATGTCAGTGTGGGAGGATGCAGCTGCTGTTTCTCCCTCAGGTTTCCCACAGCAGCACAGAAACGGGCAGCCAGACTGTCACTGTGTATTCTAAAGCATTTAGCTATTGTTTACTGTTGTGAAGGCCTGCACTGCAGGTGAAATTCCCCTTTGAGTACTAAAAAGTGGATATAGATAGAAGTTACATAACAGGGGGAGGCGCTGTAGAGGCGGCTAGCCCATAATCAACCCTGGGCTGGTAAGGAGCAGGTTAGCATGGACGAGTTACCTTAATCCAATCAACCTGCTCTGGAGATAATGAGCTCAGACCAGCCCTTTGCCACACACACAGCCCTTTGCCACACAACCCTTTGCCACACACCTCAGCTAAACCAAAAATTACAATGACAGACAGGAATTAGTGTGAGTGAGTGTGATAGAGTGTCCCACCCTGACGGTCCTAAAGCTTGCTGCGTCGTCTAGTCCATTGACGGTGGCTGAATCCAGACTCAGGTAGTTGTACTTACTGAAGTCTCTGTCCAACTTCAGCTTCGCTGTGGGCCAGAGAGACAAACACACATGGCTTTAGCATGGCCTATTCAGTCAATGCTGGTGTGCAGGTGCTATATACGCACAAAAACATTTCAGAGTAGCAGTTTCAATGGGCACCTTTAAAGGCCTGAATCAGGTATCAAAGAAAGCCATTCCACTGCATGGTGTATTGGATTACAGGTTACATTAACTGCTGCTAAATCAAGTCATTTGATATTTGTCCACCATGAGATATTGTTCTCCTTCAACAATACTGCCAAACAGTGGCTGAGCTCCAGCTGAGAACACATAAGCCATACTGGTTTCACAGTCTTTGTTCTCTGTACTTAATCACAGGTTCATGTTTAAGTAATGGTCACGTAACCAAGACATTATTCCGTTCGATAACTCGTGACATTATATTTAGCGCCGTTTCTAAGTGTCATTACATATCTTAAACATTCATGACCGTTTCTGAGATGTTATGATACATGTAATGAAGCTTCATAACATGTTAATGACGTCATACAGGTGTTATAAGCACTGGTGTCAAATGAAGTGTTACCGATAACTGTGTGTATAACTTACTCAGGGTGTCACCTGAAGCTCCAGAAAGAAGCTGGTAGAAGATGTGGAAGTTTCTCTCTCCTCTTGGCTGCTTGCAAACCCTGGACTTCTCCAACAAATCTACGGGACAACAAAAATACAGGGGATTAAAAAGACACGACTGTTATAAAGAGAAATAACACAACTTATTTGATGAGCTTTCTACACGTGCAGGACATATAAAATATTCCATTCAATGAGCTAAGAACACAACTGATATTTTACGTCTACACATGGTCAGTGTCAGACCACATCTATAGTGCACGGATCAAATCAAATCAAGTGTATTTTATATAGCCCTTCGTACATCAGCTAATATCTCGAAGTGCTGTACAGAAACCCAGCCTAAAACCCCAAACAGCAAGCAATGCAGGTGTAGAAGCACGGTGGCTAGGAAAAACTCCCTGATGGATGTATCTCCCTGTTATAGCCAAATATTAGTGTTTCCAAGGTGACCGAACCATGGTCATGTTGGCGTTTCATTGTTCATTGTATAGAAGTGGAGCCTCCTAGCCAGCCGGCACAAGAAGACTCCGAGGAGGAAACCATATGAAGAGATCAAGTCAGCTGCTCCTCCATGGCTAATGACCAACTACAACAACACCTATATTGAAAGGATATATGGGATGTATACTTATGATACTAAGGAGTTCAACTAAGGAATGGCATCCTCGATTAATTACACATGAACACACTTTTGTATTTATTCAGTTAATGCTGTGGTCAGAGTTAGAGCCCAAGGTCTTTCAAGTTGATCAGAAAACTAAGAACTTGGTTTTGAGTTTGGTAATGGACAGGCATAGAAAAGCCATGTTTGCTTGACAAGCCAAGGTATGTTGAAGATAGGGCTATATTCCGCCCTGGGACCTGAGTAGGATGCCTGTTGGCATTCAGCTACGAATCAGCTAAGTCCTGATTCATCTTCTCAGCAGGGGCATTAACTGCTTGAAGAGTCAGGAACCACTTCATAATGAATTTACACCCTCTCTGACACAGGAGGTCAATAGAACGTACGTGTGTGTGTATATATATGAGTGAGCCCCGGGCGTCAACAGCTATAAGGTAGGTGGTCACGAATCGGTGCCAGCTATTGCTAGCCACGCTTCAACGCCACATGGTAGTCACTAAGTGTGTGTGTGTTAAATACTAAGTGGTTCTCTCTGGGTTGTCTGTCAGCTCATCAATAACGTAGCATCTTTTACAGAGCGACAGACGAGCCGAGCTGAGCGATGCGTTGCCTCTGAACTGTAATCAAAAAGGGGACAGAACATGGATCCTTTCTTCCTCTCTGCCAAACCTTGATATATATTTTCTAACACTGAGTACATACAAGACTATGAAGTCTTGCAATGAGACTATTCTCTGCCCCCCCCCCCCCCCGTCATAAAAAATGTTAGTCTTAATTTGTGGCTCCCCTTGGCTTGTACCCTACGAGATTCACATGTAACTGCCTGCAATCATCCTATTGACCAGACCAAACTCACAACAGTGAGTTCCAACAACAGAAAATAAGACACAGGAACACGAAATGTGGCTCAAGAATGTTCTGAACATCCAGGGTCTGCCCCACAGGGGGCTCTTTTCTCTGTTGTGACCTTTCCTCTTTTGTACACTGGAAGAGTTCAGCCCTGTTATTGCTTTTCACTACTAAGGCCGCTTCGCTATGGTTTTCCATGCCTGCTGTAAAGCATTTGTCAAATTTAGAATGGTATTATGAACAAATATTTAAGGAGAAATGTCAGACATGCTATATACTGCAAATTAAGAATGGAAGTCCTGTCTTGCTGTTTTGACTAGGGTATAACAAGCACCAAACGACTGGCCATTTGGGCATTGGAAACCCTCTTCCTGGCACGTTACCACTATTCAAGTCTACTTTGTTATCGCAATAGTGTAAATGTTAGGGTACCAAACTAATTCCCCAATGACATAAAGTTAAAAACATAAAACAAGATTCTCAGTCCAAAGTTCAGCACATACAGTTTGACACATTATCCCATACAAAACTAGCGTGCATGGATGTAGTGTCCTAAACCCTTCTCCACTGTGGCCTAACCCTAGCTGCTCCACTATACTGTGACCATGTCCTAGAGCAGGGGTCCTCAAACCTCTCCTGGGGACCCATAATCGTTCCATGTATTTGATCTAGTCATCAGCTAACATTTTATTTAAATTGTCAACAAATTATCAGGCCTTTGACTAAGTGAATCATGCAAGTTAGTTCAGGGCTACAACAAAATTGTGAAATGTCTGTGGATCCCAAGGAGAGGTTTGAGAACAACTTCCCTAGATGTGTTCCTGCTCTATATCCACAGTTAAAGAAGACCTTCAGGTCATGGAGCAAGCTGGAGATGGTGTGAGTGCCATAACGAGCTGTCAGCTGACTGTGCTGCAGCAGCAACAAAGACCCAGAGGAATTTATAGCTTGTGACTTCTGAGAGAAGCCCTCAGGCAGTCAAGGCCTTTCCCCTTCCATCCATCCCAGTCTGTCCTTCTCGTCACTCCATCCTAATAAACATCTCCTTGTAATGGACGGTCTTCATTAGCTACTCCATAATCAAATTTCAATCACATTTATTTATAAAGCCTTTCTTACATCAGCTGATGTCACAAAGTGCTGTACAAAAACCCAGCCTAAAACCCCAAACAGCAAGCAATGCAGGTGTAGAAGCACGGTGGCTAGGAAAAACTCCCATGAAAGGCCAGAACCTGGGAAGAAACCTAGAGAGGAACCAGGCTTTGAGGGGTGGCCAGTCCTCTTCTGGCTGTGCTGGGTTGAGATTATAACAGAACATGGCCAAGATGTTCAAATGTTCATAGATGACCAGCAGGGTCAGATAATAATAATCACAGTGGTTGTAGAGGGTGCAACAGGTCAGCACCTCAGGAGTAAATGTCAGTTGGCTTTTCATAGCCGATCATTCAGAGTATCTCTACCACTCCTGCTGTCTCTAGAGAGTTGAAAACAGCAGGTCTGGGACAAGGTAGCACGTCCGGTGAACAGGTCAGGGTTCCATAGCCGCAGGCAGAACAGTTGAAACGGGAGCAGCAGCAAGACCAGGTGGACTGGGGAGAGCAAGGAGTCATCAGGCCAGGTAGTCCATAAGACAGAGAGGACAGTGGAGTATGTGTGACAGATCAACCACTCTGTTTCCTGTGACCTCATGGCTGAATCTCTTCACGCCAGACAAAACATGAACATGAGACAGGACGAAACAATAACAGAGGTTTGGATGGGCAAGATAGAGCGACAAGACGAGGCACTGCAGTCAGAAACTAGTCTTACATGATTTAATGTGTATGTTTGGCAACTGTTTAGGTTGTTTTAGTTTGCTTCCTCACCCTCTAGTTCCTGAGTGTCAATGACCCTCCATTGACTGGAAACAATGTAATATCTTTGATCGCCATCTCTCTTTGGTGAGCCGACCAACCGGGCGTGCAGGGACAGCATGTGGAATGTGACACGCTATGATCGACCCCCACTCCCCATCGCTTCCCTTCTTTCAGGCCCTCCCCTCTCTCTATATCTCCCAGTCCCGCTCTATCTCTCCCTGGATCTGGCCCTGTGGTGTATGGTGTGTGAGAAACCATTACCAGGGTGGGATGACTTACTGGGGGATGTAATTGAGCCAACTGTGTCAGTGGGATATAACAGTGAGAGGGCTACTCTATCACTACCACGCTCACATCAGTGACATGACAGAGCTAGAGGGATGGAGGAGAGCTTAGCATGTGGCAATTATATTGCAGCATAACGTGTGTGTGTACTTTATAATACTCACAGTTGCTAATAACTCCACCCAGAGGGTCTCCTTTGAAGTCAAACTCAATGTCCATGTATTTTCCCTGCAGAGAAGAAGAGAGAACACAGTGGTTAGAAGTGCCTGACAACCACTATATAGGGAATAAGTGCCATTTGGGACACACCCTTGTCTCTGATTTCCCTCTATGACCTTTTTTCCTTTTAGCAATGAAGTGGTTTTCTAGGCAGCCAAAACAAGATAAAAAAGGACCAATGGGATGAGTCGGGCACAGGGCCCACCCCTTGATGACAGAGCATTAAGGTCTTTAATACAATGGCAACTTCACTTTGGAGCACTGACATTACCACAATGCCCTGGTGTGGCTTTAAAGTTATTCTCACTATGCATTTCAAGATATGTAACTATCAAAATACAGAAATCATCCCTGTATGATGCATTTTACATGATGCAAAATGCATCATACAGGGATGATTTCTGTATTTTGAAAGTTACATATCTTGAAAACTTGATTGCTGACAAGCATAACATTTTGGGACTATGTCAACAATAGACTAATGAAACAAATACCAAAATATCGTTTTTGGGGTGGAGTTTTCCTTTAAGTGATATTCTTCAGGAATCAATGGGTAAATATTAACAACTGAAATGCCCATTGAACAGATTCCCAGATCCCAGGCAGTAGGTAAGAGGCAGCTCTCATACACACAGGCAGGGATCACTGAAATGAGCTTTACGTTACCTGAGGGAATAGAAAGGAGAAAGGAGTTTCTCTTTAAATTCATTTTGAAGAAGTCGTTTTGTCTCCAGGCACTAGACCTGTTCATAAAGTCAGCTGCCAAATCACACATTGGTTTGCTGTGACGTAATGGACCGTAAGTGGAGGAAATGCCTTTGTTTCTTCTCCCATTTGAAAGGTAAGTAAAACAAACCATCTCGCTCACTTTCTCCCTCTGTTCTGTTTCAGGTTTGGAATAGAAGTTATAAATGACAGTGGGCCCAGTGTCTTCATGGCCGTTTAGATTTTTCTTCCTTTTATTTATAGCTGACAGTTCTTCAAAAAGCTGTAGCTTAAACTGGCAATGGACGCTGCCAGATTCAACAACATCACCAGTCTCTCTGCAGGGGGAAGAAACAGGGCAAACATTCGGTCCTCGTTTTGAGGAGAGGAATTTGGACAAAATGGCATTCAGTGGAACACTCAGGAGGTGCTCATCCAGCAGTTTATATCAAGGTTACCTAAATATAAACAGATCAGGCATAATCTCAAATGATTCCCCTGCTATGATATCCTAAACCTGAGCACAGGCTAGGGCCAGATAGATAGGTAGACCATGGGGTTGGTGAGTGAGTGGCACAACCTTATGGATGCCACAGAGGCTGTATAGTTTGGTACATGGAGCACTTGTACTCCAGACTAAACTGACTCATGGGACATTTAAGTTAAGATAACAAAATGACACATGACATAAGTAGGGGCTGTGCATTTTGTACTGATGACCAGATTCCTAACCACAGCCCTAGACATTAGGTCATCATTATGAATAAAAATGTGTTCTTAACTGACCTGCCTGGTTAAGTAAAGGTTAGATAAATAGGCATTAGTTGAGGACTGGTTAGCCCCTGAGGCAGTCTGGGGTATGGGTCAGTCAGTCAATGCGTTTCCAGTCTTGGGGAAGCCTGCAGTAATGTGATGACATCAGAAACATTGGAATCTGGAACAGGCAGCTGCTGGCTGCCAATGGGCCCCTGTGGAATACACAGCCAGCCAGCAAGGAAGCGTGAGAAAGAAAGAAATACCGTGCAAAAACGTGCTGCAGTCCAAAACAGGACATCTCATTTTATATCTACAGCGTCTGGAAATTAAATGTTTTCCTAGATTAGTCTGCCAGCCAAAAACCTTGCAAGAGCAAGATGGTGATTGCATCATCAACCTGCTGATGTTAGTTCCATCATTCAAAGCATCAGTCAAAGTTTCCTAATGTTAGCACCAAAATTCTCACTGTGCATAAGTCATTTTAGGGAAGGCGAGGTAGAGTAGTAGGCCTCCAATTATGTTAGTTCCACAGGGGCAGTTGGCCTATGGCAGCTGAGGAGCAGCTTGATAGGTCAAAGGTCACTAACAGTTACTGTAAACCTAACCCTCCCATTGGTTGACGATATTGTATCGTTGATACAGTCTCCACACCAGCTGAGGCCTGAGACACAAGCTGTTTTGCATGATGTGCTGTAATCTTTAACTGTACCAGCAGCACCATCCTGGCGCCTGGGCCAGGTGGGAGTGGATATCTTTAATGCTTTAAGAGCCATCTCCCTGTAGGAAAACATGACGCCAAGGAGTTGCGCTTCTGGAGACAAGATATGTTTTCCAAAGGTAACTTGGCAGGGGCCATCGGCAGACATCTGGATATAGTTGCCAAAGAAAATTACCCTGACGTGGGTGTCACCTCTACCTTGTGCCGCTGCTATGCTGTAACTGTAATGGTTTAGTGTTATGTCAGGTTCTGCAGAGAGAGACAAATGCAGGCTATACTGAGAGAAGAAAAGGAGGGAAGGACAAGGGGAGAAAGTGATATGAGAGACATGGGAGGGAAAAAAAGAGAAAGGTTGAGGGTTTGTTTGTCTGTCTTAATCTAGAGTAAACAATGAACATTGGACGAGACCATCAGACACAGAATCTCAGAGGATGGCGCCGGAGAGAATGGCAGCAGTTTTAAAGGATCCTGACCAATTGTGCTACTTTGAGTTTTTTGTTGTTGTGCTGATCTTAACTTTTTTTGTACATGTTTCCGCCATCGTTTCATATGATCGAAAAGCGCTTCTGGACATCAGTGCTATCACTAACCTCCATTTGGAAGAGGAATTCTACTTCAATGAGTCGGAAGCGAAAGACATATTGATTATCGTGGACCAGGCCCAAATCCCCAATACTCTGAGGAGACGCCGGATTGTGAGATACCTGACAAGACTACATCGAAGAGTGGTAAATTGCCTCTACCCTCCGTTCTATTGGCAAACATGCAATCACTGGAGAATAAACTGGATGTGCTCCGTTCGAAACCATCCCATCAACGTGATCTGAAGAACTGTAATATCCTATGTTTCTCAGAGTTGTGGCTGAATAAGGACCTGGTAAATATAAATCTAGCTGGTTTTTCTATACATGGCAGGACAGAACGGCTGCGTCTAGAAAGCTCAGAAGAGTGGGGGTGTGTGTCTCTTCGTTAACAACAGCTGGTGCGCGATCTCCAATATTAAGAAAGTCTCGAGGTTCTGCTCACCTGTGCTAGAATACCTCATGATAAGCTGTAGACCACACCATCTACTAAGAGACTTTTCATCTATATACTTGGCTGTCTATTTACCACCACAAACCGATGCTGGCCACATTAAACGCGCTATATAAGGCTATAAGCAAACAAAAAACTGCTCACCCAGAGGTGACTTTAATAAAGGAAAACTGAAACCTGTTTTACCTCATTTATACCAGCATGTCACCTATGCAACTAGAGGTAAAATAGAACTCTAGATCACCTATATTCCAAAGCTCTCCCTCACCCTCCCTTTGGCAAATCTGACCATAGCTCGATTCTCCTTATTCAAGCTTACAAACAAAAAGTTAAACAGAAAGTACCAGTGACCTGCTCAATAAGGAGGTGGTCCGATGAAGCGGATGCAAAGCTACAGGACTGTTTCACTAGCACAGACTGGAATATGTTCCGGGATTCAGCCGATGGCACTGAGGAGTTTACCACATCAGTCATCGGCTTCATTAATAAGTGCATCAACGATGTTGTCCCTACAGTAACGCACGTACATATCCCAACCAGAAGCCATGGATAACAGGCAACATCCGCACTGAGCTAAAGGCTAGAGCTGCCATTTTCAATGAGCGGGACACTAATCCGGAGGCTTATAAGATATCCCGCAACACCCTCCGACGAACCATCAAACAGGCAAAGCATCAATACAGTACTAAGATCAAATCCTACTACACCGGCTCTGATTACAAAGGGAAATCCAGCCGCGAGCTGTCCAGTGACGCAAGTCTTCCAGATGAGCTAAATACCTTCTATGCGTGCTTCGAGGCAAGCAAACATCTTCACTGACATTTTCAACCTTTCCCTGACCCAGTCTATAATACCGACATGTTTCAAGCAGACCACCATAGTCCATGTGCCCAAGAACACCAAGGTAACCTGTAGCAATGAAATGTTAGACACACTCCAATTCACATACCGCCCCAACAGATCCAAAGACGACACAATCTCTATTGCAATCCACAAGGCCCTTTCCCACCTGGAAAACAGGAACACCTATGTGAGGGTAGGCGCCAAGCTGACCCTCAACATGGGGCCCCTCAGGAATGCTTGCTTAGTCCCCTCCTGTACTCCCTGTTCACCCACGACTGCGAGGTCACTCACGACTCCAACGCCTTCATTAAGTTAGCAGACGACATGACGGTGGTAGGCGGTATCACTGATGACGATGAGACAGCGTACAGGCATTTCGCTACAATAACATCTGCTAACCATGTGTATGTGACCAATAACATTTTATTTGATTTAGTCAGAGACCTGGCAGTGTGGTGCCAGGACAACAATCTCTCCCTCAACGTCAGCAAGACAAAAAGGAGCCAATCATGGACTACAGGAAACGTAGTGCCAAGCAAGCCCCCATGCACATCGACGGGGCTGTTGTGGAACAGGTCAAGAGCTTCAAGTCCCTCGGTGTCTACATCAATAAGGAACTATCATGGTCCACTCTAGGGCTGGGCGATATGGCAAAAATCTCTTATCACGAAATAGGTCATTTCATATCCCGATAACGATACATATCACGATGTAGGACATTTTATGTAAATTCAATGAATAAATAGTTTATATAAAATGACCACATGTAAAGGACTAGTTCTTATTACATTTTGAATTATACTCACGAATAAAAAGGTAGTCATTTGATTATTTCTCCTTTTATTTAGATCCTTTGTGCACATTTTCAATTAAGCATGTAACAAAATATAAAATATTAATGTATAAAATCTAAAAAAAGGTAAATAGAAAACACTTCAAGGCCTAAAAAATTATATAAATCTATATATTTTTTATATGTATATATTTCCTCAGCAAAAAAAGAAACGGCCCTTTTTCAGGACCCTGTCTTTCAAAGATGATTCGTAAAAATCCAAATAACTCTATAGATCTTCATTGTAAAGGGTTTAAACACCGTTTCCCATGCTTGTTCAATGAACCATAAACAATTAATGAACATGCACCTGTGGAACGGTCATTAAGACACTAACAGCTTATAGACAGTAGGCAATTAAGGTCACAGTTATGAATACTTAGGACACTAAAGAGGCCTTTCTATTGACTCTGGAAAAACACCAAAAGAAAGTTGCCCAGGGTCCCTGCTCATCTGCATGCTGCAAGGAGGCATGAGGACTGCAGATGTGGCCAGGGCAATAAATTGCAATGTCCGTACTGTGAGACAGGATGGACAGCTGTTCATCCTCGCAGTGGCAGACCGCGTGTAACATCTGCACAGGATCGGTACATCCGAACATCACACCTGCAGGACAGGGACAGGATGGCAACAAAAACTGCCCGAGTTACACCAGGAACGCTCAATCCCTCCATCAGTGCTCAGACTGTCCGCAATATGCTGAGGCTGGACTGAGGGCTTTTAGGCCTGTTTGTAAGGCAGTTCCTCAACAGACATCACTGGCAACAACGTCGCCTACGGGCACAAACCCACCGTCGCTGGACCAGACAGGATTGGCAAAAAGTGCTCTTCACTGACGAGTCGTGGTTTTGTCTCACCAGGGGTGATGGGCAGATTCGCGTTTATCGTCGAAGGAATGAGCGTTACACCGAGGCCTGTACTCTGGAGCGGGATCGATTTGGAGGTGGAGGGTCCGTCATGGTCTGGGGCGGTGTGTCACAGCATCATCGGACTGAGCTTGTTGTCATTGCAGGCAATCTCAACGCTGTCCGTTACAGGGAAGACATCATGTGGTACCCTTCCTGCAAGCTCATCCTGACATGACCCTCCAGCATGACAATGCCACCAGCCATACTGCTCGTTCTGTGCGTGACTTCCTGCAAGACAGGAATGGCAGTGTTCTGCCATGGCCAGCGAATCTCAATCCCATTGAGCACGTCTGGGACCTGTTGGATTGGAGGGTGAGGGCTAGGGCCATTCCCCCCAGAAATGTCCGGGAACTTGCAGGTGCCTTGGTGGAAGAATAGGGTAACATCTCACAGCAAGAACTGGCAAATCTGACGCAGTCCATGAGGAGGATATGCACTGCAGTGCTTAATGCAGCTGGTGGCCACACCAGATACTGACTGTTACTTTTGATTTTGACTCCCCCTTTGTTCAGGGACACATTATTCCATTTCTGTTAGTCACATGTCTGTGGAACTTGTTCAGTTTATGTCTCAGTTGTTGAATCTTGTTATATTCATACAAATATTTACACATGTTAAGTTTGCTGAAAATAAACACAGTTGACAGTGAGAGGACGTTTCTTTTTTTGCTGAGTTTATTTATATATATTTATTTTAGGGGGGGGCTTTCCTGTTTTTCATGTAATTTTGGCATTAATACGTGTCACCTATCAATTTACTTTTGGTACCTTGGGTCGAGTGTTAGCACCAACTATAAATTGGGGCCATGTCTTTGCAGATGTAAGTTGTAACAGCAGCTGTTATCTCCTTCCATCTTCATGATTCGTTGTCATATGGTGTGCCACAGGCAAAAGCCTCTTGCAACGTCTGAGTTGGGGGTTTGCTTTGAGCACTCAACTGTACTTTCTTGGGTCTCATCCGTAGACCCTCTCCGTACCGTTTCACATGATTCTTGCGTAGTTGGTAAAAGAGGTTAGTGGTGTTTGAGCGTGTTGTCGGGACAAACCGGCGGCATATTTTGCAGAGGACGGTTTTCTGGTCTGTTTCAGACTTTTCATACGCAAACCACATCCATGCGACCGAAATAGCCCCTCTTAGGTACGAGCTCCGTGTCTCCGTGTCTCCGTGCTCTGTGTCACGTTCACTCTCCTCCATGTTTGTTTGTGTTACAACATTGCCGTAAAGAGAGTGATTTGCGACAACTAAATAAACAACAGAGCATAATATGAAACGATAGACGTTTTTCTGTCTTCACACGATATATATCGTCATATCGCCCAGCCCTAGTCAACACAGCACGGCAAGCAGTACAGAAGCAGCAAGCCTGGAACCAACAGGACCCTGAACAGCTTCTACCCCCAAGCAAAAAGAATGCTAAATGGTAAGTCAATCAAAACCTACCCGGAATATCTGCATTGACCCTTTTTGCACAATTCTCTTGTGACTCAACACATATGCTGCTGTTACTGTTTATCTATGCCGTTGCCTCGTCACTTTATCCCTACCTATATGTACATGTATTTTTTAAATATTTTATTTAACTAGGCAAGTCAGTTAAGAACAAATTCTTATTTACAAATGACGGCCTACCCTGGCCAAACTCTAACCCGGATGACGCTAGGCCAATTGTGCACCGCCTTATGGAACTACCTGTCCCGGCCGGTTGTGATACAGCCTGGAATCAAACCACGGTCTGTAGTGACCCCTCTAGCACAGCGATGCAGTGCCTTAGACCGCATAATGTATCTACCTCAATTATCTCGTACCCCTGTCCATTAACGCGGTACTGGTACTCTGTGTATACAGCAAAGTTATCGTTACTGTGTATTTATTCCTTGTGTTATAATAGATTTTTTTTACTCTCTCTCTTTTATCTCTGCATTGTTGTGAAGGGCCCGTAAGTAACCATTTCACTGTTTCACTGTAAAATTTGATTTGAGGACACCGCCAGACCCCAATCCTCATTGGAGTAGACCATCAGACACGGATTCTTATTGGCGGAGACCAGACACTGATTCCTATTAGAGGAGACCATCAAAGCACCGCCAAACTTCCCTGTTTGTGTCAGGACAACAAAGAGAAAAAAAGGAATACTTACAAATCGGGATGAGTTGTCATTTCTCACAGTTTTAGCATTCCCGAAAGCTGAAAAGAAGAACACATATCGGTTAGATAGAGGACCAAATCAGTAGATAACAAATATTGATCGTATAACTTAAAATTAGGGAAAGTAATGAAGCAACCTCACCATTTTCTCTGCTAAATCATATGCACTAAATCTTTGCATACGGATGGCTTGATATTTCAGTTTAGTATACCAGTTTCTAGAAAGTGTCACACCAGCAAAAGCCAATCCTATCCTAGTCCTCATTTATCGGTCAATCATGCAACACTTCATTCAGTCCAATTATGTTATTGGTGGTCTTACTGCTCAACATAGTCTCGCTACATTTAAGTCAGTGGTTCAGTGTGTAAACTGTGCACTACGCATAACACACAATTACCAGAGACCATCAATTATAAGCCTGAAGTATTTTAGTTAATAATAATAAATATTATATTCCATTTAGCAGACGCTTTTATCCAAAGCGACTTAGTCATGCATGCATACATTTTAAGTATGGGTGGTCCCCAGAACGGAACCCACTATCCTGGTGTAGTAAGCACTGTGCTCAACCAACTGAGCTACGAGTCACATTTCTTAAAACAATGACCATTTACCAAATTTAAAAAATAAATAAAAATAAACAAAGCATACACTTGCATATTCAGCACACTATTTTAACTAGGCTGATATTTGTGGGAGCACCAACTACAGTAAAACTGCATTATTCGTGTTCTCTACTGCTCTCCAAAACCAGTTTAACCACATTTCACACTAAACAGCATTAATTTGTCATTCAACACACCACCATGTAAAAATCAGGTACCTTGGAAGCCTGAGGGATAGACTAGAGCCTTGTGTAGCAGGATATCTGCTTTGCCTCCCTCTCTCCTTCCCCCCCCCCCTCACTCTCCCGTCACGGGCCATTACAGCCTGAAGCAGTTAAACTCTCACAGATGTGTTCTGGGCCTGGCTCTATAGCGTAGCAGCTCAGTACTGGGCATCAGTAGCCTGGCTTCCTCCTTCATGGGCATTTCCTGTCTTCAGACTCCAAATTAAAAACACTGCTGTCTTTGTGCCAGCACCCAAGTATGGAGAGGGTTTTTCCCTTCCTGATGTATTGGACTGGGGATCAGTGAATATTTGAAAGGAGGTAGGAAAATTCTAGAAAATGTATCATAGTGTGTTGTAGTGAAGGGCAGGGACAAAGAGTGGACAGATGATGCATGTTAGGTAAACTGTAATAAACATCTACAAATTGTAAACTTTGGATCACAGATATTCAAAATGGTGTATAGGGGCCAGTTAGAAATGAACAGTAAACTCAACGTTGTAATTGTTGACAAAAGCTCTATGGGTTGACAGACATGTGAGAAAGAGACATACAGGGGGAGAGAGAAATAAGTCTTAAAGTGGGTGTGTCCCTCTGATGCCTTGGCCTTGCTGGCTCTGAACCTAAAGCATGGGAAAGAGAAAAAGGGTGGGGTTGCTAAAATTAGTACGGTTAGGACACTCACCCTCCAGCACGGGATTTGACTGCAGCAGCTGCTCCTTCACCTTGTTCACCTCCTGGCCCTTCCCACACACCGCCGCCACATATGACATCACCAGCTTACTGGCCTCTGGATGTTCAGAGAGAGATAGACAGGGTTCTTTTATCAAAAATCATTCTACATCTAGACATGGCTGAACTGAGGCACACCCCAAAATCCCCCTTACACCAGCCCTAACCAGTCTCTCCCTCCACACCCCAAAATCCCCCTTACATCATCCTCCAGAGGCCCTACAGGGATGGGGTCTGGGCCTCTCTCTGGAGAAAACATGATTCACACGGTCCAGAACTACCACCACCCACCACCTTGTTTACTTACATGGTGTTCATTATACCATTGATTATTACAGCAATAATCACCATTAATTATCCTGATCCCACTAGACACTGGGCACATTATATAGGAGAACTTGTTGGTACCCAGACCAGCTCTTTAAAAATGGCCTGTATGTATGAATAATCGGTTTGGATAATCATTGGTTTTTCCCAGAATCAATTCCCATGTCAAGATTTAGCCTTTAGCCTAGGCCAGCTTGTGATTCAAGTCCATGGGATTTATACGTGTATGTGCATTGATATGATTATGAAATGTTCCTGAATCATCCTCTGTCTGGTCTTGATAGAAATCATCATGATGAAGTTACATGGTTTGTAGTATTAGTGTTATGAAGTCCAGTCATGGTTTGTAGTATTAGCGTAAAGTTCTGTCCAGACTCCAGAACAGCCCTAGTCAATAAGATGACTGTCTAGCTGTGACCCAAAAACTGTTTGAGACCTGTCAATCAAATAGAGGAAGAGGATGCGGTGGACAACAGTGGTTCTCTCGGCCCACAAATGAACCTGGCTTGTGGCGCTGGTGGATTACTGACACTAAGAGTATAGATCTGATGAAGGAAGTAAGTATTGAGAGGAGAGCCAAAAAGCAGAGAAGAAAATCTTATTAAGAGGGCCTAAATGACAACCGCAGAGAATCAGCACAAACGTTTTATTAAAGGATCATAGAACCTACAGCAAATCTAGAGGATCATATCAGTAAGAAACCTTACAGTGACTAAGCCAAAAATCACCGATATCATGTTCGGTAATCTCAAAGGTTTCTGATCTGTAACAGCAGTATTTATAACCACCATGACCTTTGAAGACTCAATGCCAAAATAATATCATTCAGCCATATCTCAGGAATCAGAAGCATGCATTGTCACCTGTATATTGTCCGATAACAGCGTTTGTCGTCACAGCTCTCTATTCAATGCTACTCCAAAGACTAGACCTAGTATAACTAAACATGTTGATACACTCCCTAGGTCAGAGGTATCCTATGATACTAAGATAGTGACTAATTGTGATTCAACCACTTATTTACCATCTCACCCCATCAGATATTTCATACAAAGATAATGGTTACATGTTCCCCAAACGTGATGAAAGATTCAGGTGGCTTGAAAGGGAACTAGGCTACTTGTTATTTGGAGTATTGGCAGAGATTTTCATTTGAGGTAAGGGAGTTTAGATATGCGGAAGTATTACATGGCAGACCCTGTATGGTCAGAAATGAATCCACTGGTGGTGCAGTCCTACAAGGCAGTACGATACATATAGATACACACATACACAAATTATGTGGGCACCCCTGGAATCAGCTATTTCAGCCACACCCGTTGCTGACAGGTGTATAAAATCGAGCACACCGTCATGCAATCTCCATAAACAAACATTGGCAGTAGAATGGCCTTACTGAAGAGCTGTGACTTTCAACAGGGCACCGTCATAGGATGCCCCCTTACCAACAAGTCAGTTCGTCAAAGTTCTGCACTACTAGAGTTGCCCCGATCAACTGTAAGTGCTGTTATTGTGAAGTGGAAACATCAAGGCGCAACATCGGCTCAGCCGCAAATTGGTAGGCCACACAAGCTCACAGAACAAGACTGCCGAGTGCTGAAGCGAGTAAAAATCATCTGTTCTCGGTTGCAACACTCATTATCGAGTTCCAAACTGCCTCTGGATGCAACGTCAGCACAAGAAAAGTTTGTCGGGAGCTTCATTAAGCTGGTTTCCATGGCTGAGCAGCCGCACTAGCCTAAGATCACCATGCGCAATGCCAAGCGTCAGCTGGAGTGGTGTAAGGCTTGCCGCCATTGGACTCTGTAGCAGTGGAAACACGTTCTCTGGAGTGATGAATCACACTCCACCATCTGGAAGTCCGATGGATGAATCTGGGTTTGGCGGATTCCAGGAGAAAGCTACTTTCCCCAATGCATAGTGCCAACCGTAAAGTTTGGTGGAGGAATAGTTTTCTGGGGCTGTTTTTCATGGTTCGGGCTAAGCCCCTTAGTTCAAGTGAGAGGAAATCTTCATGCTACAGCATACATTGACATTCTAGATGATTCTGTGCTTCCAACTGAGGCAACAGTTAGTGGAAGGCCCAGTTTCAGCATGACAATGCCCCCATGCACAAAGCGAGGTCCATACAGAAATGGTTTGTCGAGATCAGTGTGGAAGAACTTGACTGGCCTGCACAGAGCCCTGACCTCAACTTCATCGAACACATTTGGGATGAACTGGAACGCCGACTGCGAACCAGGCCTAATCGCCCAACATCAGTGCCGACCTCACTATTGCTTGTGGCTTTATGGAAGCAAGTCCCCGCAGCAATGTTCCAACATCTAGTGAAAAGCCTTCCCAGAAGAGTGCATGCTGTTATAGCAGCAAAGGGGGGACTAACTCCATATCAATGCCCATGATTTTGAAGGAGATGTTTGATGAGCAGATGTCCACATACTTTTGATCATGTAGTGTACTATAAATCCTGTCGTGTAAAACGCCATAAGTAAAATACTATCATTCGATTTCTTCATAAGATGACTGCGTAATGAATTGGACTGAATACCCCAGTCGCCCCATACCGAAAACCCAGACCAATTTTCATCAGCCACATCTACCCCCTCCTGTCCTGGCTGTAAACCTACAAAAATTACGAGATTACCCAAAATCCTAACATCTCATTGCCCTGGCTTGGTTGATTACCTTCCTGCATTGGGACTTTAAAGCCATGAGTGTCTCGATCTGTCCTTGCCCACCCTGATAAAAGGAGGAAAAATACCTGAAAACAAATGGTGAGTGGTTGTAATGTACTGTACACTAATGTCAGCAGATTGTAGAAAGTTGAGTCGCCAAACTTGACTTAATTCGACTAAAAGTTTGAGGGAGAAAAGGAGTTATATAGAAATAGTGAACTCTGACCTCTGTCAGCACTGCCATTGCTAAGGAGACCAATTAATGATGTTGAACAATGTAATACTACTTGACTAACATTAATGTTTTGCATAAAATAAATGAGGATGTCAACATTGCAGTGACAGATATCCCAAAGCCTTATAATCAAAGCACCAGTTAACCACAATGGTTTCAGGGCTGTGGGATATCTGCTGACATGAACATACATGTATTTCTGAGATGAAGGCCACGTGTAGGGAGTTTAATCTGATCCAAGTGGAGAGTAAACTAGATTGACACCACCTTTGTAAATCACCCAGTAGCCCACTTCACCTGGCAGGGAAGTGTACTGTAGTTTGACTCCAGATGAGTGGTGCCAGGCCAGCGGAAGGAAAGCCAGAATTCTAATAATATAACGGTTAGAACCTCTGAGAATTCTATTAATTCCACCTCGAACCGATACCACAAAGGGGCTTCTAACAGCACAAAGATAATGGGTATGCAACTTCTAAAATAAAAAGTCCTGGTTTATCGTGTCGGCAGACTTTCAAAGCCACCACCCAGTGTACTTCTGAATGAAAGTCCCTCCAACAGTCTTGTGTTATTATAGTGGAAATGAGAAAGCGTAAGGTTAGAGGCAGAAAAGAAGGAAACTCAAGAGTAACAGCAGGGCAAAATGTTGTGAGGTTACAGTATTTATTTTAATTTTTAATTTTACCGTTATTTTACCAGGTAAGTTGACTGAGAACACGTTCTCATTTGCAGCAACGACCTGGGGAATAGTTACAGGGGAGAGGAGGGGGATGAATGAGCCAATTGTAAACTGGGGATTATTAGGTGACCGTGATGGTTGAGGGCCAGATTGGGAATTTAGCCAGGACACCGGGGTTAACACCCCTACTCTTACGATAAGTGCCATGGGATCTTTAATGACCTCAGAGAGTCAGGACACCCGTTTAACGTCCCATCCGAAAGACGGCACCCTACACAGAGCAGTGTCCCCAATCACTGCCCTGGGGCATTGGGATCTTTGTTTAGACCAGAGGAAAGAGTGCCTCCTACTGGCCCTCCAACACCACTTCCAGCAGCACCTGGTCTCCCATCCAGGGACTGACCAGGACCAACCCTGCTTAGCTTCAGAAGCAAGCCAGCAGTGGTATGCAGGGTGGTATGCTGCTGGCCTATGTTAAGTGAATGTTATGTGATCATCCCATGTGGCTCAGTTGGAAGAGCATTGCGCCTGCAACGCCAGGGTTGTGGATTCCATTCATACGGGGGACGGGTATGGAACAAAAGTATGAAAACGTATGCACTCACTATTGTAAGTCGCTCTGGAAAAGAGTGTCTGCTAAATGACCAAAATGTAAATGTCAATTGGCTTATGATAGTTTTGATAAAAGAGTAACATAAAACCACCATCAAAAGAGAATATGTAATTTTAAATGATGTCAGGAGAAGGACAAAGTGTGATAGTGATATCATCCCATATAGGGAGCAGTGGGACGCTTCCCTGTCAATTCAATATGGCCATCAGCTGGAGAAAAATAATTCTCTGCCAAAGTACAGTATTTAACAACTAGCCAGTAACCACCATTCCATGTGTGATTTCTTACAGCTAATCTTTACCTACAGAACATCTTTCCAAGATTAGAACACAGGTTTTAAAAAACACGGACAGCACACCATGACAAAATTTAAATAATAATCAAGAGCCGTCACGGTTTGTTCCTAGCGTTTCGTCTGACTTTAATTTTATCGTCAACGTTTGTTTCCATTAGTCAGCCCCTTTAGTCTTTACACTCAGTTGTTTTGCCATGCCTGCATGTACACCTACTGTTTCAGGTACAAACATGACTTTGGCTTTCCCATAACAAATCTTGCCCCAGCTCTGGTCTGGCAGAAGATAGGTTTATCTAACTCTGATCTAAATCCAACATGTTGTTGTGGTTACTGCTGCCTGCCTGCCCTTATTATCCATTTGCCCTCAGCTACAAGTCTCAGTTTGTTCTACAGACAGAACAGAATGTACTAAAACAATGCAAACAGAACACAGGCCTACAAGGTTAAGCTAGCAGTCTCAAGATCAGTAAACCCTTGTGTGGTACATTCAAAAGAATCCACAATAGTGTTGTACAGTGCCTTCAGAAAGTATTCATACCCCGTGAAGTATGACACATTTTGCTGTTACAGTCAATTCAACATGGATTAAATAATATCCCATTATGACAAAGTGATAACATGTTTTTAAAAATGAAACACAGAAATCTAACGTACATAAGTATTCACACCCCTGAGTCAATACATCTTAGACTCAACCAAAAAGACCAAAGCTGATTCTAAGAGCTTCACACACCTTGATTGTAGTACAAATACTAACCATTTAAAAAATAATAATGTTAAACAATATATTATATTCAAGCTCTGTCAAATGGGTTGTTAATCATTGCTAGACAACCATTTAAGTCTAGCAATATATTTTCAAGCAGATTTAAGTCAACACTGTAATTAGGCCACTCACTGTCACCTTGGTAAGCAACTACAGTGTAGATTTGGCCTCGAGTGTTAGGTTATTTTTCCTGCTGAAAGGGGATTTCATCTCCCAGTCTGGTGAAAAGCAGACTAAACCAGGTTTTCCTCTAGGATTTTGCCTGTGTTTAGCTCCATTCCATATTTTTTTTTAAATCATTAATGATTACAAGCATACCCATGACATGATGCAGCCAACACTATGTTTGAAAATATGGAGAGTGGTACACAGTAATGTGTTTTATATGATTTGCCCCAAACATAACACTGCATTCAGGACAAAAAGTGAATTGCTTTGCCGCCTTATTTGCAGTATTACTTTAGTGCCTCATTGCAAACAGGATGCATGATTTGGAATATTTTTATTCTGCACAGGCTTCCTTTTCACTCTGTCATTTAGGTTAGTAATGTGGAGTAACTACAATGTTGTTGATCCATCCTTAGTTTTCTCCTATCACAGCCATTAAACTCTAACTGTTTTAAAGGCAACATTGGCTTCATGGTGAAATCCCTGAGTGGTTTCCATCCTGTCCGGCAACTTTGTAGTGACTGGGTATATTGATACAACAGCCAAAGTGTAATGAGTAACTTCACCATGCTCGAAGGGATATTCAATGTCTGCTTTTTAATTATTATTTTACCCATCTACCAATAGGTGCCTTTCTTTGCGAGGCATTTGAAAACCTCCCTGGTCTTTGCAACTTATTATCCGACTTACGCACAGTTTTACTGCTGAACTTATTTATGCTTGACATAACAAAGGGATTGAATACTTATTGACTCAAGGCATTTCATTTCTAATTAACTTGTAAACATTTCAAAAAACATAATTGCACTGACATTATGGGGTTTTGTGTGCAGGCCAGTGACAATAAAACATGTTTTGATCCCATTTCAACTTAGGCTGTAACGCAAGAAAAAGGTAGAAAAAAGTCAAGGTGTGAATACTTCCTGAAGGCACTGTAAATGTCAATGTATTGGTATTATTTCTTGTAAAAAAGTGTTACAATACAACTGATTCATTCATGTACTGCAATTAAAGGCGGAAGAACAAACATTTGACCATGCTTAGTGGTTCTGTGACTCTGCCCACAATTTAACGAATACAGTTAGTTAACTTTAACTAATTCCTCTCAAAATGAGCCCATAAAAGCGTGTTTGATGCAGGGCTGGACTCACCGGTCTTTCCAGCTCCACTCTCTCCTGTGATGAGGATACACTGGTCTTTATCCTGGTCCCTCAGAGAACGGTAGGCCTCGTCTGCCAGGGCATAGCTGCAACACAACAATGATATACACATTCACATTAATTCATAGTCCACAAACACATTGGATATTCAATTGCATCACAGATGTCGGTCCATCATTTCCAGGAAACTTAAACACGTCCATTATTATATTTTCTATCATCCAAACTTGTTCTATCGTATACACCAACACCGATTCCACTAATTACAGGCTTGTTAAGTTTAATAGTTGAATCAAATGTATTAATGCTAGGGCAAAACTAAACTTTGTTCCCAAGACAATCGAGATTGCCTTGTTATCCCTCTATAGCTACGTTGACAGTGAACACACACATTTTTCTTCATTGTTGAATAATAGTGAAGGCATCAAAACTATGAAAAAACACATGACAGCTTTGCACACTATTGGCATTCTCTCAACCAGCTTCATGAGGTAGTCAACTGGAATGCATTTCAATTAACAGGTGTGCCTTGTTAAAAGTTCATTTGTGGAATTAATTTCCTTCTTAATGCGTTTGAGCCAATCAGTTGTGTTGTGACAAGGTAGGGGTGGTATACAGAAGATAGCCCTATTTGGTAAAAGACCAAGTCCATATTATTGCAAGAACAGTTCAAATAAGCAAAGAGAAACGACAGTCCATCATTACTTTAAGACATGAAGGTCCGTCAATTCAAGAAATCTAAAACTTTGACCGTTTCTTCAAGTGCAGTCGCAAAAACCATCAAGCACTATGATGAAACTGGCTCTCATGAGGACCGCCACAAGAAAGGATGACCCAGAGTTACCTCTAAAAAAACGTATCCTCTGCAGCAGAGTTACCAGCCTCAGATTGCAGCCCAAACAAATGCTACAGAGTTCAAGTAACAGACATCTCAACATCAACTGTTCAGAGGAGACTGCGTTAAGCAGGCCTTCATGGTTGTCATGACGTGGCCCTCTTTGGGTACAGCGAGCACCATCCCCCTCTCGCTCTTCTCCCTACACCCAGGATCTGTTAGGCAGGTCATAAATTCCTAGAGTAGTTTCTCTCCTCATGGCCAGACAGTATAGAGAAAGTGAGTTTCACAGGAGAACAAAGGAACCTCTTCCACATCACAGAACTTGAGAACTGAACAATGCCTATGTTTTGGAGAGTGTGTACACGGTCGGGGAAGAATCCAGCTACGACCGGTCCATTTCGTTTAATGTTTGTGAAACTCATGAGACAATACAGCCACATTACCATAACACTGTTTATACAAGAGTCTCAGTTGTGAGGCTTGCATCTAACTGTTGTATAAAATGAATGAGTAAAGATGAAACTATTTGTGAAATTATGTAATGTGATTATAAACTTTATAAACCAATTCCCTTTGGAGTTTAACTAGGTCAAAGGTCCGCCCCATGAGCACAGACATTGACCTAGCATCATGGGACAGCCCTTTTCTACTGTTACGAATATAACCCCCACCTGAAGGATTTCCTTTCAGACCAGCTTACCACGAAAGGGCTAAGGTTTGAGACCAGCCCAGTACCTCATCACAGAGGGAGCTAAGGTTGGAGTAGATTGCTGAATCTTTTAACCATACCACGTGGTTAAAAACTCTGAGACTATCGATTAGACAGAATAAGAGCAAATCTTTGATATAAATTACTAGTCTGCAGCTAAGAATTCTATACCATTGAATGGTAAGGCCGACAACCGCCGAAACATCTATTCTATAACAACATTGCTGAATGTTACTCTGAAGTAGCCAATCTACAAAACGGGACGCAGAGAGAGGGGCGGGTCGCAGAGAGAGGGGCAGATGAACTTCCAAAAGAGATCACGATGACACACTGAGCGTAAATATATATATTGATTGCAATTAATCTCAAATGAGTGAGCGTTCATGTGCAAGGATTAGCATTTCAATGGTTATAATTATCAACTTTGTCGTATCTTATCTTTCGCACCCTTCTCAGTCCCTTTGCCTACCAAGCCGCGATACCGGTTTAGCCCACTAGGGCACATCCCCTATCATTTCCTTGTTTGTGTGCATTTCTGTGATTATTTAGTTGCTTAATAAATAAATGATTGAGACAATTGATGTATGGATGATTCTTAGTGAAGACTGGGTTCGTGCAGATAACCAACAATTTATGACGTTTGTAATGAGACTAACGTGAGGTAAAGAATAATTCATTAATTTGAAGACAAATTGATCAGATATTAAAATATCTGAAAGTTATTAGGAAAATTATAACTRTGTAATCTGAATATTTTCCTTGGTGCCCCGACTTCCTAGTTAATGACATTTACATGAATAGAATAATCACGTAATAATAATTTGAGAATTTATTTGATAAACTAACAGTCTTCAGTTTTAATTATCCCAAAGACATGACATGGTCAAATTGCTGCAAAGAAACCACTACTAAAGGCCACCAATAATAAGAAGATACTTGCTTGGGCCAAAAAACAGAAGCAATGGACATTCGACCAGTGGAAATCTGTCCTTTGGTTTGATGAGTATAAATTAGATTTTTGGTTCCAACCCGCGTGTCTTTGTGACACGCAGAATATGTGAACGGATGATCTCTGCATGTGTGGTTCCCACAGTGAAGCATGGAGGAGGTGTGATGGTGCTTTGCTGGTGACACTGTCAGTGATTTATTTAGAATTCAAGGCACACTTAACCAGCATGGCTACCACAGTATTCTGCAGCGATACGCCATACCATCTGGTTTGCGCTCAGTGGGAGTATAATTTGTTTATCAAAAGGACAATGACCCAACACACACCTCCAGGCTTTGTAAGGGCTACTTCACCAAGAAGGAGAGTGATGGAGTGCTGCATCAGATGACCTGGCCTCCACAATCACCCGACCTCAACCCAATTGAGATGGTTTAGGATAAGTTGGACAGCAGATTAAAGGAAAAGCAGCCAACAAGTACTCAGCATATGTGGGAACTCCTTCAAGAAAAAGCATTCCCCATAAAGCTGGTTGAGAGAATGCCAAGAGTGTGCAAAGCTGTCATCAAGGCAAAGGGTGGCTACTTTGAAGAATCTAAAATATATTTTTTATTTGTTTAACACTTTTGTGGTTACTACATGATTCCATATGTGTTGTTTCATAGTTGATGTATACACTATTATACAATGTAGAAAATATTTTTTTTAAATAAGAAAATTAATGAGTAGGTGTGTCTAAAATGGTACAGTATTTTTTTTATTATTATCCATCTGCCCTGCTAGAGCTGCCCTGGTCAACTGTAAGTGCTGTTATTGTGAAGTGGAAACGTCTAGGAGCAGCAACTGCTCAGCCACGAAGTAGTAGGCCACACAAGCGCACAGAATGGGACCGCCGAGTGCTGAAGTGCGTAAAAATCGAGTGTCCTCAGTTGCACCACTCACCACTGATTCCCAAACTACCACTGGAAGCAACGTCAGCACAAGAACTGTTCGTCGGGAGCTTCATGAAAACGGGTTTCAATGACCGAGCAGGTGTCCACATACTTTGTGGCATGTAGTGAACATACAGTGAATATTTAGATGACTGACAAACTGTGGGCACGGCCACATGCTTACTGATCAATGATACGTTGCATCCCAGATCTAGGTCTGAATCTAGGTTGCATTGCATCTGTGGAGAAATCTGATGTTTGGATATCATGGAGCATCATCATGTGGATACATTAGCTCACTTCTCTACATGCTTGGTATTGGCACAGTCGTATTGACCAGGTTGAATGTAGTCACTTTGCTCTGCTTAGTTAGCAGTGTCCTATTGATTAATGTATTTCCAGCAGGATCACCCAAACTGAACTCTGATTGAAAAACAAAGATCTTCTGTGAGTGAAATGCTGGATGCTTTCATCCGCAGTAAGTGGTATGTGTGGAAAATTGACAAGGAGCCAAGCAAGACATTTTGATTATCTTTGCTTAATGACATAAATCCTATTAAGCAGACACAGTTTAGTGGAAATCAGTCACAAGCAAAGCTTCCATTGAGAGGCAATGAAACTTGAATGATCCATTTTGCATAAGCCTAAATGAATGGGGTATAATGAACCTCAGCCATTGTACATACATACCAGGACAGTGACACAATGGGAAACTGGGACAGTATAGCATACTCATTGGATTCCCCCTAACAATGATGGGATTGTCATTGTCCTGCTCTGATGCTGAAGTATCAAGAGTGTGTGGTGGGGTGCGCGTGTGTGCGTGTAGGGGTGGCACAGTCTGGCAAGCAAGCAACACTATACAGATTTGATGATGGCTGACTGGGTGGTACGATGGTCTATACTTTGAAATTTGGTGAGGCCATGTTTGTCTCCACCCTATTGGGTGAGACCAATGTAGGAGCTTCCCTATTGGTTGAGGCCATAGTTCTTTACGGATCACAATTGTCACCTAAACAGTTATCTATTCTACAGTTCTGTTATAGTAGCAGTGTTCCAAACTCTCCCTAACCAGCCCACCAGACTCCAAATTAGCCTGGCAAGCCTGCAAGGTCTCCCAGCTCCCATTTTCCTCTCCGTCTGTACTTTTCTACATTCATTACTCAGGAATTTTCCAGAGCCACCACTAATAATAGCTCTGATTGTGGAGGAACTGTTGCATGTAGTTTCCCTTTTGCCTGCCCCCCACATCACCTTCATATACCAAGAAAATATCGCAATGGTTTCTTGTTAAAAGGCAAGGTAACTGACATGTCTCCTCTCCACTATGGCAATGGACTAAACCGGAGGAGACTCAAGGTCCAAACTCAAAATTCATATGGTTAATGTCAAATGTGTTATACTCCGCATCCATCCCTGGTCCCAATGGTTGACCGTAACAAAAACACAGGCTGTCAACGACATAGAATTTATAATTATAGTCTACAATATCCTTGAAATGTCACGGATATTGTCATGTAATTACCTCTAGCTAGTGCTAGAGGTAATTTTGCAGGAATGTAGTCATCAAAATGACTTTTCTCCCAAGTGTCTAATTTTAGTAGCACGTCCTGACCCCCCCCCCCCCAAGGGGGATTGTGGGTATTCTCTTGTCTCAATGATGTGAGAAATGTTATTAACCAATTACATGACCATTAAGACCATTAAGATCAGTGGCACGCAAGATCTTTCACACGCCACAATCAAAGCCCTACACCCACAGCAGCGCAACATATTTTATACAGACAATAGGTTTACATTACGTACATTATCACATTACTTTACATTATGTTGGCTTACAATGATTTAGACCTTGGAGATTACAACATCTATGAAAAACTAGAATCTATGAAATCGTATTTACGATCAGATTTATAACATACCCTATGTAAAAGGGATCCTTGGGGAGAGCAACATAACTTGCATAATCACTAAAAGCTGAACCACTGCTGATGTGCTGTGTGCACTGATTGACTTGACTGCTAGCTTAGCAGACAGCCGTGAGAAGGAGAGACAGATAAATGCACGCCAGGCCACAGTAAAAAGTTGACACTGCATCCTGCCTGGCTAGCTCATAGAGATCTGGGTTCCACACCATCAGTGTTGTGGACCAAGACCTGGTCCAGGGACGGGCAGCCGCAACCCTGCCAGCCTAAGCACTAACCCAGCCAGCCCCAGCCCAGTTTAGCCCAAATCCATCCCTACCCAGCCACTAGGTTCACGTCACTTACGGGAATCATGGGAGGGAAATGAGGACATGGGACATTATGTCATTGTTGAAATGTGCAGGGCACCACGACCACAGCAGATGTCTGCGCTTGTGAAAACAGCCTAGCCGCTCAACGTGAGCCAGACAAAAGACAAGCATCACACAATTACCCTGGCCTGAAAGGGGGGTGGGCTAGGGGTGGGGGGGCTAATCTAGCCTGAGGGGGGTGTTAGTTGGGTTGGGGGTTAGTAGAGGAGGGCTAGTAGGGGAGGAGCAGGGGTGGTGGGAGGGAGGTCCCCTGCTAGGAAATGTGCCAAATGATAAGCAGTCACACACAAAACACAACGTGGCCGCGAGCATTCACCCATTATGAAGTTGAACAGGTCAAATGAATATGAAAGGGACAATCACAATATGAATAGACCTGCAAGCTGGTGCATGGAGAACTAGGAGGATCCCAACAGAGACAAAGGAAATTAAGTAAAACTCCCATCTCTGTCTGTATGGCAAGGTAAGAAATGGGGCAACAAAGACATGGTAGCAACTTGTTTGTTACTCTTGCTCTCCCGAAAGTCAAAGCATCTCAACACTCAAGGCTTAAAGGGCAAGACAGGGAAACCCAATCTGTCCTGGCTGTCCTCACCCAGCAATGTCCAGGCCACACCCTGAGACAAAAGGAGAAAAAAAATACAAAAAAGAGGAAAAACAGAATGAAATCAGACCATCTGCTTGGCCACAGCATCATGTAATCACCAAGACCATGAAAGAGAGAGAGAACGCCAAATTGATCCACCATATGCCAAATAGAAGTTGCCATTTATAGGCTACACACCAGGGCTTCTTATATCAGTGTTGAAATTATGACAAGGCACCCAATGCACATGAAAGTGTAGCAGCGAACCAAAGGCCCTAATGCACCCTGGTCTGACTGGGGTCTCAGAGAGTGGGATAGGGAGAGAGAGGTGGGGCAGTAGGGTGGAGTGATGCCTGGCACACCCTGATCACACACAGATCCACAGCAGGAGACCACGGCTGTAATTTGTGCGTCTTCGTGGCAGCAGTGGGATGCAAAGCCAAACTGGCATGAGTCAAGCGGCAGAAAATAGCCATTCAGCCTTGCTACTCCAAACCCTGAGAACGAGGGAGGGGAGGGATCTGCGATCTGTAACCTGCTGCATCCGAAAAGGATGGATGTGATTTGTCTATCAACGCGTCCAATTCTTCAGCAGACATGATTCCTGGTTGTCATAAAGTCAGTGCTGAAACCATGGCCCACCCAGCTAAATGGGGAATGACAGATCTTCCCTCAACCAACTGCAGATTTTCATTTTGATATTGAGACGTTAAAAACTGTTTAGGACTATATCTACCTAGCTGTTTGCGCGGTGTTCACTGTTCCACTCTCAATGGAAGCTCTCTTATATCTGAGGATTAAACAGTATTTCATGTACTTAAAGTAAAGTTTTCCAGCAGCCTGATGTTATTAAAATAACTACACTTCCATGGCTCCTTTATGACAGCTAGCCAAGGTTGTAAGGAAGTTCTGTCATACAATAACATACCTCTCATCCAGCCCAGCGTGTGGCTCTCCAGCAAGCGGCAGGCTGCTGGTTCCAGGATATCCGTGTCTTATACTGAATGAGCCACAGAGGAAGCGAACCTTTCCGGCTATAGCCACAGGTCTAGGTGTCATTAATGTGACCACTGTGGCAGCCTCAGCCATGAATCAAACAATGGGGCCAGAGTCACAACCGGCTACTGAAATTCAGAATAGCCTACCAAAAGCAAGACACAGGTGCTGTCAGCAAGGGCTACTACCAGGAAGAAGGTGTGAGCCAGCTAAGGCCAGGGTCTTCGTTCAGTTCAGACACTTGGGCCATGTGAGTATTTGACTTATCCAGAGCAGAGCAAGTCACTTATCCAGAGGAGCAGCAGAATAATTGTACTTAGGCAGCAGGTGGATGTCATCACAGGACCGTTTGCGTGTGGTCTGTGTGTGTGTGTGTGTCCATGTGTGTGTCCGAGTCCTTGTGTGTAAAAAAAAAAAAGTTAATTCACAAGTGTATTTTTATATAACCCTTTTCACCAAGTGCTTTATGGGATTACTAGAACCCATCTCATCCATCTACAGTCAGGATAGAAGGCCTGTATTCACATTAGGGTCGACTGGTTTATTGTTTGGTCAATAGGCTGTTGATCAACCAAGATTATTTAGTCGAGCAGTAGCAAATATATATATATATATATATATATATATATATATATATATATATATACACACACACTTTTTATTTTTTAATGGCACAAGAGACACATGTCTGATTTGAGCCCATCTCAGTGAACTAATCTATTGCGCAAGCCAGGTAGATGACAGAGTCCAAGAAGAAGGGGAGTGTGGATAAAATGCACATCTCTCCAGAATGTGTTCTCTCCTGCCAATTTGTGCACATTCATTGTTTCATAACTTAAATTGTGTGATTGTTTTGCCTTCATTGTTTGTGTCTATCAATTCCCCATTACATACAGTTGAAGTCAGAAGTTTACATACACTTAGGTTAGAGTCATTAAAACTCGTTTTTCAACCACTCCACAAAATTCTTGTAAACAAACTATAGTTTTGGCAAGTCGGTTAGGACATCTACTTTAAGCATGACAAGTCATTTTTCCAACAATTGTTTACAGACAGATTATCACAATTCCAGTGGGTCAAAAGTTTACAAACACTAAGTTGAATGTGCCTTTAAACAGCTTGGAAATTCCAGAAAATTATGTCATGGCTTTAGAAGCTACTGATAGGCTCATTGACATAATTGTCAATTGGAGGTGTACCTGTGGATGTATTTCAAGGCCTTCCTTCAAACTCAGTGCCTCTGCTTGACATCATGAGAAAATCTAAAGAAATCAGCCAAGACCTCAGAATTTTTTTTGTAGACCTCCACAAGTCTGGTTCATCCTTGGGAGCAATTTCCAAACGCCTGAAGGTACCACGTTCATCTGTACAAACAATAGTACGCAAGTATAAACACCATGGGACCACGCAGATGTCATACCGCTCAGGAAGGAGACGTGTTCTGTCTCCTCGAGTTGAATGTACTTTGGTGTGAAAAGTGCAAATCAATCCCAGAACAACAGCAAAAGACATTGTGAAGATGCAGGAGGAAACGGGTACAAAAGTATCTATATCCACAGTAAAACGAGTCCTATATCGACATAACCTGAAAGGCCGCTCAGCAAGGAAGAAACCACTGCTCCAAAGCCGCCATAACAAAGCCAGACTGCGGTTTTCAACTGCACATGGGGACAAAGATCGTACTTTTTGGAGAAATGTCCTCTGGTCTGATGAAACAAAAATAGAACTGTTTGCCATAATGACCATCGTTATGTTTGGAGGAAAAATGGGGAGGCTTGCAAGCGAAGAACACCATCCCAACCGTGAAGCAAGGGGATGGCAGCATCATGTTGTGGGGGTGCTTTGCTGAAGGAGGGACTGGTGCACTTCACAAAATAGATGGCATCATGAGGAAGTAAAATTATATGGATATATTGAAGCAACATCTCAAGACATCAGTCAGGAAGTTCAAGCTTGGTCGCAAATGGGTCTTCCAAATGGACAATGACCCCAAGCATATTTCCAAAGTTGTGGCAAAATGGCTTAAGGACAACAAAGTCAAGGTTTTGGAGTGGCCATCACAATAGCCCTGACCTCAGTCCTATAGAAAATTTGTGAGCAGAACTGAAAAAGTGTGTGAGCAAGGAGGCCTACAAACTGACTCAGATACACCAGCTATGTCAGGAGGAATGGGGTCATATTTCACCCGACTTATTGTAGGAAGCTTGTGGAAGGCTACCCGAAACATTTGACCCAAGTTTAAATTGTTTAAGGCAATGCTACCAAATACAAATTGAAAGTATGTAAACTTCTGACCCACTGGTAATGTGATAAAAGAAATAAAAGCTGAAATAAGTCACTCTACATTTATTCTGACATTTCACATTCTTAAAATAAAGTGGTGATCCTAACTAACCTAAGACAGGGAATTTTTACTAGGGTCAAGCAAATCATAGAGAAAGCAGGCTATTGCAAGCATCAATGATGATGGGTGGTCGAATGTTCGTGGGCAAGGAATAATTAATTACATCTCCACCCCTCAACTAGTATTCTACAAGAGCACAGACACAAGGGACAACAGACACACCGGTCTCTACATTGCAGATGAGCTGAAGGCAGTCAATGACCTTAGACCACAGAAGGTATTTGCACTGGTGACAGACAGTGCTGCGAACATGAAGGCTGCTGGTACGGCAACTTCTCTGCCCACAAACGTAAGGCACTTTAATAATTAAACATTGGATGTAATAAATGTATCACTAGTCACTTTAAACAATGCCACTTTATATAAATGTTTACATACCCTACATTACTCACCTCATATGTATATACTGTACTCTATACCATCTACTGCATCTTGCCTATGCCGTTCGGCCATCGCTTATCCATATATTTATTCATTCCTTTATACACACAAGTGTAAGGTAGTTGTTGAGAAATTGTTAGGTTACTTGTTAGATATTACTGAATGGTCAGAACTAGAAGCACAAGCATTTCGCTACACTCGCATTAACATCTGCTAACCATGTGTAAGTGACCAATAAAATTGGATTTGATATTAATTCCCATATATTCCCGTTAATTCCCACAGAAAGTTTCCACCTCTGAATATTCCAAAACGTGCAACCCTAATTGCTAGTACTCTATGGATTGGGATTATAGTTCATTGTTTAGCTATCTTGTCTAAACAAAAGACTCTACTTAGCCAGATGATGACCCATCAATTTAGCCAGGTGTGTCCTACGGTGATTACAACCATTATTGTATAATAATGCAAAAATATTTGTTTCTGGAATTTATCTTTCAGCATCAGTATTACACGCCCAACTCTCCTCAACCAGTCATACAAGGATAATGGTCTAATGCCTCCCATCAAAGAGAGCTGGCCCAAACAAGCACAGGTTACACCTGAAGCATGAGCACTTGCAGCGAGTTGTGAACTTCAACAACTACACAGAAGATAATGCAATAGTATTACCAGATCACCACCCAGGACACAAACACTTTGGTGTTAAGCTGCTGCCCACCCATGTGACAAAAGCAGCGGTGTGGCATCTCCACAAGGAATCGATAACACTTGGTATGTAAAGCATATACATATTTTGATTATTTAATATACCTCAAACATGATTGGCACTACTTTTATTGATTTCACATTATTTTTTGCATTTTCCAGAGTTATGTGTAGTCTGGCTGTCTTCCCTCAGGAATCTACAGAGAAAATTGCTGCTATCAGGTCTTCAAATATGCCAATCTGCCAGAAGCTGTTAAATCAGCCAAGCTGAGAAGCAAGAGCAGCATCTCCTGTTTGTTCAGAGTGAGCGGTCTGTCTACCAGAAGATGGTTGCTGACCACCTGTCAAGCCATGAAGTTGTCTCTGGGGGACCCTGCTGAACCAGCAAGCAAAGACATCAGGATGCATTACAGCTTTGATTTTGTTCAACAAGTAAGCAACATTTCCTCCTTTTTACTGATTAAGGATATATACAGTACCAGTCAAAAGTTGACACCTAATCACCTATTTCTTTATTTTGACTATTTTCTACATTTTAGAATAATAGCGAAGACATAAAAACTATGAAATAACACATATGGAATCATGTAGAAACCAAAAAATGTGTCAAACAAATCAACATATTTAATATTAGCCACACTTTGCCTTGATGACAGCTTTGCACTCTTGGCATTCTCTCAACCAGCTTCATGAGGAATGCTTTTCCAACAGTCTTGAAAGAGTTCCCATGTATGCTGAGCAATTGTTGGCTGGTTTTCCTTCACTCTGTGGTCCAACTCATCCCAAATTAGAGGTCGACCGATTATGATTTTTCAACGCCGATACCGATTATTGGAGGACCAAAAAAAGCCGATACGGATTAAAATCGGCCAATTTTTTTTTACATTTGTAATAATGACAATTACTGAATTAACACTTATTTTAACTTAATATAATACACCAATAAAATCAATTTAGCCTCAAGTAAATAATGAAACATGTTCAATTTGGTTTAAATAATGCAAAAACAAAGTGTTGGAGAAGAAAGTAAAAGTGCAATATGTGCTATGTAAGAAAGCTAACGTTTCAGTTCCTTGCTCAGAACATGAGAACATATGAAAGCCGGTGGTTCCTTTTAACATGAGTCTTCAATATTCACAGGTAAGAAGTTTTAGGTTATAGGAATTATAGGACTATTTCCCTCTATACCATTTGTATTTCATATACCTTTGACTATTGGTTGTTCTTATAGGCACTTTAGTATTGCCAGTGTAACAGTATAGCTTCTGTCCCTCTCCTCGCTCCTCCCTGGGCTCGAACCAGCAACACAACGACAACAGCCACCATCGAAGCAGCGTTACCCATGCAGAGCAAGGGGAACAACTACTAGAAGGCTCAGAGCGAGTGACGTTTGAAACGCTATTAGCGCGCGCTAACTAGCTAACCATTTCACTTCGGTTACACCAGCCTCATCTCGGGAGTTGATAGGCTTGAAGTCAAACAGTGCAATGCTTGACGCACAACGAAGAGCTGCTGGCAAAACGCACGAAAGTGCTGTTTGAATGAATGTTTACGCGCCTGCTTCTGCCTACCACCGCTCAGTCAGATACTTAGATACTTGTATGCTCAGTCAGATTATATGCAACACAGGACAAGCTAGATAATATCTAGTAATATCATCAACCATGTGTAGTTAACTAGTGGTTATGATTGATTGTTTTTTATAAGATAAGTTTAATGCTAGCTAGCAACTTACCTTGGCTTACTGCATTCGCGGAACAGGCAGTCTCCTTGTGGAGTGCAACGAGAGAGAGGCAGGTCGTTATTGCGTTGGACTAGTTAACTGTAAGGTTGCAAGATTGGATCCCCCGAGCTGACATTCTGCCCCTGAACAAGGCGGTTAACCCACCGTTCCTAGGCCGTCATTGAAAATAAGAATGTGTTCTTAACTGACTTGCCTAGTTAAATAAAGATATATTTTTTTTCATGAAAAAAATAAATAAAAAACGGCCAAATCGGCGCCCAAAAATACCGATTTCCGATTGTTATGAAAACTTGAAATCGGCCCTAATTAAATCGGTCGACCTCTATCCCAAACCATCTCAATTAGGTTGAAGTCGGGTGATTGTGGAGGCCAGATCATCTGACAGTACTCCCTCACTCTCCTTCTTGATCAAATAGCCCTTACACAGCCCAGAGGTATGTTTTGGGTCATTGTTCTGTTGAAAAACAAATGATACCCACTAAGCGCAAATCAGATGGGATGGCATATCACTATCTATTTTTAATATTTCTACTATGGAAGTAACCATTTCGCTGTACCGTTTACACCTCATGTAGAGACCCATGCACTTAGCAACATGTGGCTGGGGGTTATAGCATTTCTTTCACATGACCCATCAAATTTAGACAAGTGTGTCTGGGTAAGTGTCATCTAATATTTATTAAATATTTTTATATGGACACTGTTTACCTGGAATTTTCCTTAAAAGAGATGGGTGGGGCTAAGAGGGTGTGAACGATGCTGAATGGGTGTAGACAAAGAAGAGCTCTCCAGTAGGCGTACCAAAACATTCAAGGGCTATTTTCTCAAAAAGTGGGGTTACAAGTTTATCAACTTTAAAAGCAGAATTACTTTCCCATTGTTCCTCAAATGCAGTGTATGATATACCATTGTATAGCTCCGTCTCTCTACTTTCACCCAATGTAAAAAAATATATATATTTCAAACATAAGACCGAATCAAGGTGGTCGCTCACGTGTTTATATCCCTGTTAGTGAGAATTTCTCATTTGCCAAGACAATCCATCCACCTGACAGATGTGGCATATCAAGAATCTGATCATTACACATGTGCACCTTGTGCTGGGGACAAAAGGCCACACTAAAATGTGCAATTTTGTTACAACACAATGCCACGTCTCAAGTTTTGATTTGCAATTGGCATGCTGACTTCAGGAATGTCCACCAGAGCTGTTGCCAGATAATTTAAAATGTTAATTTCTCTACCATAAGCCTCATCCAACATTGTTTCAGAGAAATAGGCAGACATCCAACCAGCCTCACAACCGCGTGTAACCACGCCAGCCCAGAACCTCCACATCTGACTTCTTCACCTGCGAGATCTGAGACCAGCCACCCGGACAGCTGATGAAACTGATGAGTATTTGTGTCTTTAATAAAGCGTTTTTGTGGGGGGGGGAAATTATTTGGATTGGCAGGACCTTGCTCCCCAGTGGTGGGCCTATGCCCTCCCAGGCCCAACCATGGCTGCGCCCTGCCCAGTCATGTGAAATTCAAAGATTAGGGCCTAATGAATTTATTTCAATTGACTGATTTACTTGTAAAAATTGGAACTCAGTAAAATTGTTGCATGTTGAGTTTATATTTTTGTTCAGTAAATTATTATTCCAGTCTTTTACCATTCTCAATGTCAGAGTGGACAAGTTGTTTGCAGAGCGCACAACCTATATTACACTTGTGAGAAACAAGTTGGTTTATTTCATTCCATTTACGAGTTGACAATTTAGTCCCTCTTTAGTTTGGAGAGCTACTGTCAATGTTGAGTAAGGACGCGCACCTGATTACGCATAGAAGTAGGCCTATAGGCTACCTGGCTTGCGAGCAAAGGTAGCAATATAAAATGTGCCCATTTGGGGATCTGATAGTATTTCTAATTGGATTAATGCACCACCACTAATGAGCTGTGGCGCTTCTCAAAGGAATGTTTGCTTCACCTCAAACAGCAAGAAAGCGAAGTCAGTTTTAACATCCATTGAAAGTGATAGTAGTTCCTCAATGTATTTGAATTTTTTTCCCTCTCTCTCCCTTACGATAACCACTCAGCGTGAAAGGGAAAAATATAATTCCCTGATCCTGTCGAAACGTCATAAAATAAGTCTACCTGATGAGCTCTTATTACTTGGGCAAAATAGTCTACAGCTGTGTCTGTCCCGAGCTTACTGGTGCAGGAAACTGAGGGCCTAGAATATTTTATACAATGTTGCAAGTGCAAGCGTTGAGCCCAAGTTAATACAATGTTTCATGTTCGTTGCATACAGGCCATGCACAGCTAATGTGATTTATAGGATATATATATATATATATTTAATCTGGATATTTTCTACTTGCAAGCTGCAATGTTTTTATTCCTTGGCTTTATTTAGGCTATTTTTATATAGTTGGCAATATACATAACTTCAAGGTTTGTATCATTAATTTAACCACATGACAAGGATTGAGTTACGAAGATGTTATTATATATTAAAACTTGTTTGGGATAAGGGGCAGCATTTTCACTTTTGCATGAAATGCGTGCCCAGAGTAAACTGCCTTCTACTCTGTCCCAGACGCTAATATATGCATATTATTAGAATGGGGTTAAGTTGCACTTCCTAAGGCTTCCACTAGATGTCATCTGTCTTTAGAAACTTGTTTCAGGCTTCTGCTATAAAGGAGGTGCTCATGAGCCCTGTTTGAGTCAGTGGTCTGGCAGAGTGTCTCAGGCTCGTGACGTGCGCTTCCGACAGAGTTAGCTCTCGTTCCAGTGCTTTTCTAAAGACAATGGAATTCTCCGGTTGGAACATTATTGATGATTTATGTTAAAAACATCCTAAAGATTGATTCCAAACATCGTTTGATATGTTTCTACGACCTGTAACGGAACTTTGAGTTTTCGTCTGGACCTAGTGCTCATGAAGATAGATTACTGGGCTGAACACGCTAACAACTAGTGGCTATTTGGACATAAATGATGGACTTTATGGAACAAATCAGTCATTTATTGTCGAACTGGGATTCCTGGGAGTGCATTCTGATGAAGATCAAAGGTAAGTGAATATTTATCATGTTATTTCTAACTTCTGTTGACTCCAACATGGCGGAAATTTCTTTGGCTGGATTGGGCTCTGAGCGCCGTACTCAGATTATGCTTTTTCCGTAAAGTTTTTTTTTAAATCTGACACAGCGGTTGCATTATATCTTTAATTCTGTGAATAACACTTGTATCTTTTTATTATGAGTATTTCTGGGATTTCTGTGGCTATCTGCAAGATCACCGGATGTTTTGGAATCAAAACATTACTGCACGTAACGCGCCAATGTAAACTGCGATTTTTGGATATAAATATGCACATTATCGAACAAAACATACATGTATTGTGTAACATGATGTCCTATGAGTGTCATCTGATGAAGATCATCAAAGGTCAGTGATTCATTTGATCTATATTTCAGCTTTTTGTGACTCCTATCTTTGGCTGGAAAATGGCTGTTTTTTTGACTTGGCTCTGAACTAACATAATCATATGTTGTGCTTTCGCTGTAAAGCCTTTTTGAAATCGGACATGATGGGTCGATTAACAAGATGTTTATCGTTCATTTGCTGTATTGGACTTGTTAATGTAGCCTATTACCAGCAACTTCAGGAGAGTAATGGCAGAATCTGCGAAAGCCAGCAGGTGCGGGATGAGGCTGGTTGGGCCAGGTTAAGGTTTTTCCTCTTCTGGTCATCTTCATCTCTGGCTCCCTTTTGAGTCATGTGTCTTATGTCATCAAACAGCATCAGACAAGCATATAGTTGATTTTATTAAAACACAAAGGGCGTGTCTATATATAAAAATAAAAAAAGTTTAGAAATTAAATAACTGATGACTTTCAGTCGACTAAAACTTTTTTTTGTCGCTGACAGCCCTAATTCACATAAGACATTTATGAGGGTAACTTTCTGTAGTATTAAACTTGAACAGTAGAAAGTAACAATGGAAAGTCTGCAACAGAGTGAAAATAAATGCACGTTGTCTTTTGGAGTATCCTCAAAGGAGACTGTCTAGTTATATCATGTGTTTTTCTCCTCAGACTTTCAGGGGGTCCTGGCTTTGATTTTATTAACTGCACTGCAAATTAGTGAGAACATTTCACATATAAAGCTGTTGGTTTGATCCTTGAGAAAGTCAACATGATAGTTTGATTGTTCTGTACTAAGGGCAGTGAAACAACTTCTGAAACTGTTTTCCCCCATACTAGATCAAAACAAGAGGAATTAAAGTACTAGGCTATTTGAGCAACCTTGAGATCTACTTGTGAGAGATAGCATCTACATTGATGAGTTTGTTACATTTGGTCATAGAACAAACCAGATAATTCAAACCAAATTAGATCCAATGGGATAGAATATATTTCCTTAGTAGACGATTCAAAGAGTTGACAACCAATACCCCAGGGGATCGACCAACAGCCTCAACCTACAGACAATTGGGAGTGAGACTTTGGGGTAGCATGTGTGCGTTACTGGCTTGTGTTCTGAGGGGAACCGCCCCCCCCCCAAATCTCCTTTGGACAGAAACACACACACACTCTCTCCTCTCGACAGGATGTTGGTAAGAGGGAGAAGTCAAGACTGTTTTATCTCTGACGGTGCTTTCATGTCTCTTCTGGCCCTGCATGGTGACTCAGCATTACTTCTGTCCTGTCCATCCTACATCAGTCAATGGCTGACACCGCTATTGAGATAGTAGATGATTCTAAAAGCTTATTATTAGAGGGTGAATCCTCAATATAAATTTGCAAGTAACAACTTGCAATTAAGCAAAGCAACACTGCGTCCGGTTCAATGAGATGAACGTCAGACAATCTGGACCTATCCCTCTACCATGAAGACAACTTTCAAGGAAGCAGGGAGAGCAGAAGAGACTAGGTGGGCATTAGGCAAAGTCAAGAGCCAAGCACATTAAAAGCCTCTCTCATTCACTCATTCAGCATTCCTCCTGAATAGACAACTGTTGTGGTCTTTAAAATCCAATTATGATTTGATAATACACTGTACTGGGTTCATCTGGCATATTCTCAAACACACTTTAAACATTAGGCTAGTAAATAATAAGGGCACAGTCCCATACACCATTCACTGTGCTCTAAACGCATACATAACAGTCACTCTTTAGAGGACAAAGAGGGCATAGTACAGCATAATACTCTGTAGAAAATCACACAACTATCAACTTACATGTCTCAGAGGAAGCAGTGGCCTGGGCATGAGCCTGGATACCTACTGAGGGCCAGCCACTGAGCTTCATCAAGGCTCAAATCACACTACAGACACTGCCATTGTGGCTCTAACTGACTGAAAGTCTCTTCCTCACCACTGCACCATACTGAGGAGGGAATGACTGTTTGTTTACGTATCCCCAAGCCAGGAAATGAGGAGGGGTACGGTGGCTTGAGAGGAACATCATTGGAAAGTAGAGGGATTGGGGACTTTTTCAAAATATCATGTGCCAAAACAAATATTGCGACTGCACAGTAAAATATTTAAAGCTGAAATGTGAAGTAAAGCTGCTGGTGAAAAATAGGACTGGTGCTTGGAAAAGATGACGAACTTGCGAGCTGTGGAATTGCCTCGGTAGTCGGCACCATACGGGTGTAAGATGCACATCGAATAATGAATATGAGTAGCATTTGCCAATGTACCAGCCACAAGCCAAAAACAAAGTTTGTTGGTTTAAAAAGGCATTATCAAAAAATGTACATTGCTCGAGCCATATCAATTCCAAGCCCACATGATTAACTTAGAAAGTTTGAGAAATACGTCAATTCTTTGGAATGTGAGCAAATGAGAAAACCCAAGATTACATAGCCTCCACACAGTAACACATGTCAGAGTTCAAAGTAAACGGAGTAGCTCCTTGAAATGAATGACATGCTCATTAACGTGAACATGGATGTTGATACGGTACTGCAATTGAAGCAGTATTTTTTTCATTTTACCTTACCCTATTTGGAGTAAACTAAACAAACAAAATTACTTCTACTACTTACAGCCATGTCGCTCACATCTACAGTACCTGTAGTTAAATAATTATACATGCATTTCTAATTTCTTCTTCAAGTGCTGGATTTTCACCCACAGTGGCCAATCCACCATTCATTCTGATCTTAAGACCAACCCTCCGATGTCCACAAATTAACCCATTTTTCCTTTCGCAATACAACCCTCCATTTTACCCTCTTACGATGGTCCTGAACCTCCCCATTTGTAACATTTCTACCAATATTGCACGAAAAATAAATACTTTACCCAAGAGTATAATGAATCAGTCATGGTTTGTCAAAGGTGACAGGGAAGGAACAAAAATGTCAAAATTGAAATCAATCTTGTCCATTTGTCTTTATTCTGTTGTGCTTCGTTTTGGTGGTTATGTAAGCTGTATGTACAAGCAGATAAAGATGGACATTATTGTTCGGGTAATGAATAGGGAGACAGATACTGATGTTGGTTTCGGGTAATGAATAGGGAGGTTTCACAAAGACACTGGTTAAATCAATCAATCAATCAATGATCAACAGAAATCTACACTGAACAAAAATATAAACGCAACAATTTCAAAGATTTTACTGAGTTGCAACTCATATAAATCAATTGAAATGAATTCATTCGGCCCTAATCTATGGATTTCACATGACTGGGAATACAGCTATGCATCCGTTGGTCACAGATACCTTAAAAGGTGGTGCTTGAATCATAAAACCTAAAACGATGTTGGTAGCGGCTTATTGTAGAGAAATGAACATTCAATTAGCGGGCAATGGCTCTGGTGGACATTCCTGCAGTCAGCATGCCAATTGCACGCTCCCTCAAAACTTGAGACATCTGTGGCATTGTGTTGTGTGACAAAATTGCACATTTTATTGTCCCCCAGCACAAGGTGCACCTGCATAATGATCATGCCGTTTAGTCAACTTCTTGATATGCCATACCTGTCAAGTGGATGGATTATCTTGGCAAAGGAGAAATGCTCACTAACAGGGACACATTTGTGCACAAAATTTGAGAGAAATAAGCTTTTTGTGAATATGTAATATTTCTGGGATCTTTTATTTCAGCTCATGAAACATGGGACCAACACTTCACATATTGCATTTATATTTTTGTTCAGTATATAAACCTGTAAATGAGTACCTACTCAAAGCTAAAGTCAAATCATGGACGGCCACAGAGATGGTTTCGGGGCACTCTTTCACTGGAATAGGGTATTTTCAATTTTCACCATGATAATATATGTCTGCTTCTAAACCACCATATTCATAAACACTTTGAGAAGTACGTCTAGCACATTGCTTCAGCTTCGTCAGAAGATTTGCAATGGACACTATGCCAATGCAAACAGTCAGAGGCAGAATCAACCCCTTCTTAAGTACTATAAACCATGTAATAGTTTAGCCTGAAATCATGTTCCAGTGAGTATGTGAGTTTCTTTCCTATCCTCGCATTTCTCTCGGGAGCTATAAGCTAGAGAAGAGAGACTAGGGCTGTTCCTTTAAGTGTCTGTGGCCTAGGCCTTGTCGGTATCCACAAACACAGCTGTTGATTGTAAAGCCGTTAGCAAAGTTACATAGGTACCGAATTTGCATTTTATAGTCCCTGGGCTGGGCACGGTATGGTGCGAGTGTGGGAGGAGAACGGAGGCAGGCACACTCAGCGAGAGCGCTACTGCCCCCTCATCCCGCTCTACCTTCACCTTACACCAATAAATGCTGCTACTGTCACCTAGTCTACATTACGCCAACACATCACGAGCTACAGAGTGGAGCACTCTACCCACCTGAGTCAACAGGGTGTATTTCAAGTGCCCACTAGCAATTACATGCATGTTGCATGTAGACTTTCTTTCCAACATGTTATTTTCAGTAGCCCTCTAACAACTACCTACGTACATGTTGCACGTGGACTTAATGGTCAGGTGTTCTGTAAAAATATATTGGATTCAAAGCAGTTTGAGGTTTGTCAAATCTAAAACAAAGAAAAGTTGTGTAAAAGGAATACAACCAGGTGTGATGGATAGCATGTAATGGACAACTGCAAATTCACCATAACATGACATGCTATGTTAACATAACCATAAACACCTCATTTCTTTAGTAAACAGGTACTTAAGAAACATATGTAAGCTACATTCCAAGAGAAACCTGCTACACACCATATGGATAGCGCCTTGCAAAATTCTACTGACTAAATTCATTCATTCTACTGGGTCAGGAAAAGCAAACAAATGTACTGTAGCCTGTACCGTAAACAAAGATGAACGTGTCAAAGACGGCTGTATCTTTATGGTCACACCTGTGACATCTCCATAGCAGACTTACACAGGAAAACAGGTCACCCTACGGAACACTGTCCCTCTGACAGTTCTTATTGTTGAATGGACAAGATGAAACCATGACATCACCATGATATTTTTGAGTGCTTTCACTGTAATGGCTATGTACCTATAGTGAAAAGATGAAAGTGTAATTTTTTCCTCATTGGCTTTTCAACACTGCACTCTTACCTGAAATGGTGATAAAGCAAACAAAGCTAAGGGTCTAAAGTACAATGGTTGCCCATGGCACAACACCATTACTCAAACTTTCTAGGGAAATGACGCACTGGATATGGGTGGATAATTTCAACATTGGCAGGAGAATTTTTAGAGCCAAGGTTAGATCAATCATGTCCAGTAATGTGTGTCTCTGCTAGGGTGTGTGTGATGATCTCACAGCCATGAGAGGAGACGCAGCAGCTATACTGTAGATGTTCTTATTATCCAGGGTGTGGGCCAGATGTCTAGATCTCTCCGTCATCACTACTGTAAATCCCTGGCCTCAGTTCAGTCATCATGTTAAAAACATCAAGCTCTGAACCCCTGGTCTCATTACAGTACAGCCATCCTGATAGAAACATACAGCCCTCAGTGCAAACTTTCATCCGGGCTAGTGATTCTCATAAAAAGCTCTTCTCTGCTATGGAGGATTTTCATCTAAGTGACATCCCAGTTTAATGAACTTGCTGATAGTACATCCCACCCTCTGTTGCCTTGTGTTTCTCACTGTGTGTAGGAGGGAGCTTAGAGGAACAAGAGTGCTACTCTGTGTAATGCTGGTTAGCCAACACTACCTACCTTCTACCCTGCCTCCTACCTCCAGACACATAAACACTGTGGCTTTGCCAACCTCTGCTCTGGAGCGCATGTTGTTTTGAGTCTCCCTGAGAGGGCTTTCAGGATCGTAGGCACCGTTTCTGATGGAGGTGCATTTTCAGGCCAAACACCACAGGCAAAATGTTTGATTTTGCTTCCATTTGTCAATATTCAGATTCTGGGATATTTTGCAACTATAACTTTCATAAAATGTACAAATAATGTATTTTAATACTTGATTTGTAAAATGTTATCCCAACTCCGTCAACTACACCTAGCATAAATTTAGTTTGTATGTTACATGTAGAACTTCAACCACTATTTTTTTAAACTCTCCATGTTGAATCATATCATTCAATAGCTTTTTTTATCTGATTGGTTACTGGCATTAAAAAGGCCCTTTCTGGCAACCTGATTGGTTAAAATGCCTCGTGCCGTGCAACACTTCCTTTTTGTTTTGTATATCTCCTGCGAAAAATCCCCGTACAGAGAGACAAAATGAGCAAATCTCAAAGAATATACCGACAGTCTGTAAACAAAAATAGGCAATCTCAGTTAGCCAATGCGAGAAAAGAAGTGAACGAAAGAAGAAGAAAAAAAGAGCCTGATCGGCCGATCGGGGCTGTACAGGTAGAGGAGGAAGAGGTGGTAGCCGGTAGCAGCGAGTCAAATTAGTTGAGATGAAGATGACAGCTAGTAGCGATCAACCAGACAGCAGCCAGACAGCGGCTTTTATTACACGTCACAAATAAACCAACTTGTACATGATTTGATTTGCCCTAAGTGTTTAACCACAGGAGAAAAAAAATAAAGACCCCACCAACCAGGGATTCTGTAGAATGTACACACTGTGAAGGTGATCGTATTGCATTTAGGAGGAGTGTTTACACTTCCTCCAGGAAGATGTTGCATTTGCTATAAATATGAGGATGGTTCTTCTAGCCCACAAACTTAGACTTCGTTCTGCAGCTTTAAAGAAAATAAGCAAAGTCCTAGGGATTCCTTCCATGCATCTCAGCTCATATCAGAGACATGAGAGGAGAATGACAGGTAAATAAAAAGGGAGAGTAGCCCATTATTGTCAGGTGACTTGCTGTGTATAAATAATATTTGTTTCCTTGCTCCAGCAAATGTATTCAAGGTAAATAAACAGAGTGTTAGAAAAACATAACTATACCATGAGACTGTCACATAGGCCTACAGTGTCATAGGGCTGTAGCCTACTGTGATTCATGAGAAATTAGCTTTACATAAAGTAAATTCATGCTGATATGCTAACATATACATAGGGTAACATGCTGATATTTAGTCATGCAGTTATGACTAATGTCGACAGACAGACATTTTTCCCGCTACATTAGTGGGAGATTCAGAGAGGACTACATTCAATTGAGAGTTCTGCAAAGCTAATTAGAAGACCATACAAAGATATCGACCCAGACATAGCAGAGTCGCTGAAGGAGGATGAGGATGCCATCATAGACATTCATGTATCCTTTGATGGCACAAGAGGATTCACTTCCAACTATAGCATAGGCGTGTGCATTGGTGCTGGTACCAGCGAGCCCGAGAAAATGATGAAGATCCACTCAGTCACAAAAACCATGGCGGCCATATATTTTTGAATAGAGAGGTTGCACAGAAAATGGTACCTGTAGATCAAAGGATGTCAAATGATAACCTCCTCAAAAGAATGCATTACAGACGAACACAGACTGCAAATGTACAGTTGAAGTCGGGAAGTTGGCGTGATTACAACTCGTTTTTCAACCACTCCACAAATTTCTTGTTAACAAACTATTGTTTTGGCAAGTCGGTAAGGATATCTACTTTGTGCATGACAAGTAATTTTTCCAACAATTGTTTACAGACAGATTATTTCACTTTATCACAATTCCAGTGGGTCAGAAGTTTACATACACTAAGTTGACTGTGCCTTTAAACAGCTTGGAAAATTCCAGAAAATGATGTAATGGCTTTGGAAGCTTCTGATAGGCTAATTGACATCATTTGAGGTAATTGGAGGTGTACCTGTGGATGTATTTCAAGGCCTACCTTCAAACTCAGTGCCTCTTGCTTGATATCATGGGAAAATCAAAAGAAATCAGCCAAGACCTCAGAAAAAAAATTGTAAACCTCCACAAGTCTGGTTCATCCTTGGAGCTATTTCCAAACACCTGAAGGTACCACGTTCATCTGTACAATCAATAGTACGCAAGTATAACACCATGGACCACACAGCATTCTTACCGCTCAGGAAGAGACGCGTTCTGTCTCCTAGAGATGAACGTACCTGGGTGCGAAAAGTGCAAATCAATCCAGAACAACAGCAAATGACCTTGTGAAGATGCTGGAGGAAACAGGTCAAATGTATCTATATCCACAGTAAATATGGTCGACATAACCTGAAAGGCGCTCAGCAAGGAAAAGTCACTGCTCCAAGCCGCCATAAAAAAGCCAGACTACGGTTTGCAACTGCACATGGGGACAAAGATCGTACTTTTTGGAAAAATGTCCTCTGGTCTGATGAAACAAAATGAAACTGTTAGCCATAATGACCATCGTTATGTTTGGAGGAAAAAAGGGGTGTCTTGCAAGCCGAAGAACACCATCCCAACTGTGAAGCACGGGGGTGGCAGCATCATGTTGTGGGGGTGCTTTGCTGCAGGAGGGACTGGTGCACTTCACAAAATAGATGGCATCATGAGAAGTAAAATTATGTGGATATATTTGAAGCAACTCTCAAGACATCAGTCAGGAAGTTAAAGCTTGGTCGCAAATGGGTCTTCCAAATGGACAATGACCCCAAGCATACTTCCAAAGTTGTGGCAAAATGGCTTAAGGCACAAAGTCAAGGTATTGGAGTGGCCATCACAAAGCCCTGACCTCAACCCATAGAAAATTTGTGGCAGAACTCAAAAAGCGTGTGCGAGCAAGGAGGCCTACAATCCTGACTCAGTTACACCAGCTCTGTCAGGAGGAATGGGCCAAAATTCACCCAACTTATTGTGGGAAGCTGTTGGAGGCTACCTGAAACGTTTGACCCGTTAAACAATTTAAGGCAATGCTACAAATACTAATTGAGTGTATGTAGTTCTGACTCACTGGAATGTGATGAAAGGACAATTGGAGTATTGGAGTGGTATTGGAGGTATTGGAGTGGCCATCACAAAGCCCTGACCTCAACCCCATAGAAAATGTGGGCATAAGTACCTCCAACTCGTCATCAAGCTCGAGACCCTGGGTCTCGACCCCGCCTGTGCAACTGGGTCCTGGACTTCCTGACGGGCCGCCCCCAGGTGGTGAGGATAGGTAACATCTCCCACCACGCTGATCCTCAACACCGGGGCCCCACAAGGGTGCGTTCTGAGCCCTCTCCTGTACTCCCTGTTCACCCACGACTGCGTGGCCATGCACGCCTCCAACTCAAATCATCAAGTTTGCGGAAGACACTACAGTGGTAGGCTTGATTACCACACAGACGAGACGGCCTACAGGGAGGAGGTGAGGGCCCTCGGAGTGTGGTGTCAGGAAAAGAACCTCACACTCAACGTCACAAAACAAAGGAGATGATTGTGGACTTCAGGAAGCAGAGGGAGCACCCCCCTATCCACATCGACGGGACAGTAGTGGAGAAGGTGGACATTTTTAAGTTCTCGGTGTACACATCACGGACAAACTGAATTGGTCCACCCACAAGACAGCGTTGTGAAGAAGGCGCAGCAGCGCCTCTACAACCTCAGGAGGCTGAAGAAATTCGCTTGTCACCAAAAGCACTCTCAAACTTCTACAGATGCACAATCGAGAGCATCCTGTCGGCTGTATCACCGCCTGGTACGGCAACTGCCCGCCACAACCGTAGGCTCTCCAGAGGGTAGTGAGGTCTGCACAACGCATCACCGGGGCAAACTACCTGCCCTCCAGGACACCTACCCACCCGATGTCACAGGAAGGCCATAAAGATCATCAAGGACAACAACCACCCAAGCCACTGCCTGTTCACCCCGCTATCATCCAGAAGGCGAGGTCAGTACAGGTGCATCAAAGCAGGGACCGAGAACTGAAAACAGCTTCTATCTCAAGGCCATCAGACTGTTAACACAGCCACACTAACATTTAGTGGCCGCTGCCAACATACTGACTCAACTCCAGCCACTTTAATAATGGAATTGATGGAAATTATGTAAAAATGTACACTAGCCACTTTAAACAATGCCACTTAATATAATGTTTACATACCCTACATTACTCATCTCATATGTATATGTATATACTGTACTCTATACAGCCATCTTACTGCATCTTGCCTATGCCGTTCTGTACCATCACTCATTCATATATCTTTATGTACATATTCTTTATCCCTTTACACTTGTGTGTATAAGGTAGTAGTTGTGGAATTGTTAGGTTATATTACTTGTTGGTTATTACTGCATTGTCGGAACTAGAAGCACAAGCATTTCGCTACACTCGCATTAACATCTGCTAACCATGTGTTTGTGACAAATTAAATTCGATCTGATTTGATAGAAATAATAGCTGAAATAAATAATTCTCTCTATTATTCTGACATTCACCTTTTTTAAATAAAGTGGTGATCCTAACTGACCTAAGACAGGGAATTTTACTAGGATTAAACGTCAGGAATTGTGAAAAACGGAGTTTCAATGCATTTGGCTAAGGTGTATGTAAACTTCAGACTTCCAACTGTATTTATTTATTTTTATTTAACTAGGCAAGCCAGTTAAGAACAAATTCTTATTTACAATGACTGCCTAGGAACAGTGGGTTAACAGCCTTGTTCAGGGGCAGAACGACAGATTTTTACCTTGTCAGCTCAGGGATTCGATCTAACAACCTTTCGGTTACAGGCCCAACGCTCTAACCACCAGGCTACCTGCCGCCCCAGACTGCAAATTAATGTCTAAACTCCAATATGGTCACGATGCCCCAAAACTGTTTTTGTGGGCAAAAGCTGCATTGACACAGAAGGCACTTTCAATGAGGGAGCCACTGCTATATCAAAATTGATGGACATATTGTGGCTTGACAGCACTTGTGACACTGGAAGCAATCAGAGAGGAGAATGCGGGGTGTGTTGTGAGAGCTGATGCTGCTTCAATGGAGTGTGCCAAGTATAGGCGCAGGTCCCATGACACAGTCAAGAAATGTTCTGCACATTTCAACAGCCATACAAAAGCCTTGTATGTGACAAAAAGGTGAAATGATAATTTGCCATAAACTGCAGATTTTCCCTACAGACCAGTATTCAAAGTATATGCTCTATTGCTTGAAACAACTATATTAAATGTACTAATGTATTAGTAAAAAAGGTTTCTTTAATGTTTTTTTGGCAGTTTAGAAGTGATACAGTGCCTTCGGAAAGTATTCAGATCCCTTGACTTTTTCCCACACTTCGCTACTTTACAGCCCTATTTTAAAATGGATTAAATAATTATTTTTTTTTATTAAAAAAATCCTCAATCTACACAAAATACTGCCATAATGACAAAGCGAACAGGTTTAGACATTTTTGCAAATGTATATATTTTACATCAGTAGAGGCTGGCGTTTGGGATACCTGAAGAGACTACGCTGGAGTGTGAGCTCCGTTTGAGACTGCCCTATCAGTGATTTGAAGAAATGTAATATCCTGTTTGTGGCTGAAAAAGGACATGGTAATCATAAATCTAGCTTTTTTTCTGTACATTGCAGGACAGAGCGGCTAAGCTGGGGAAACTCAGAGTGGGTGTGTGTCTCTTCGTTAACAGCTGGTGCGTGATCGCCAATATTAAGGAAGTCTCAATGTTCTGCTCGCCTGTGTTAGAATACCTCATGTTAACGTTTGTTAGATAGTGTATTTTATTTTTCCTAGTTGTCCATTTACCACCACAAACCGATGCTGGCACTAAGACCGGACTCAACGAGCTGTGCAGGGCCATAAGCAAAATGCTCACCCACTGCTAGTGGCCGGTGACTTTAATGCAGGAAAACTATAATTTGTTTTACCCAATTTCTACAAGCATGTCACAAGTGCAACTAGAGGAAAAAAATACTCTTATGATAAAAAAACGCTTCTGTGAAATCCCACTACGCCCTCCTACGAACCATCACAGGCAAAGCTTCAATATGGAACCACGATTGAACACTACTGTAATGGAATTTTACTGGGTCTCATTCTGCTTACAGTGTGTCACGCTTATCATACATGTTTGACCTGTTGCATACTTAGAATTGCGCCAGGGTGCCTGAGGTTTGCTCTCACAGGGTCGGCTCAGTTGGAGCGGAATATTGGCTGAACGCGCAGCCGGTCTCTGGGAGGAAACGCTTTGCTGAGAAAGGGCAACACAGTCTCACATTCAATTCGCGCATATATGTACAAAATGTATTTCAGCAGATTTCGTGCGTTTTTGTGCATTTTTGGGGTGGTTCAATTCGTTTGAAAATACACGAATTTCTGTGCTACTTAATTCGTGCGAAAAGACACGAATTTCTGTGCTACTTAATTCGTGCGAAAAGACACGAATTTAACCAGTAGGCGACACACAAGCCGTTGCAACAACCATGTAGACTCGATCATTTGTATTTCATTTTTGTTCTTCTTAATGGCTA